>NC_135804.1:61977367-62300580 GCF_964213995.1 Mustelus asterias | reverse complement strand
TGAGTACATCCTGTCCTTAAGAATCTTCAATAATTTCCCCACCACTGATGTAAGGCTCACAGGCCTGTAATTTCCTGGATTGTCTCTTCTGCCCTTTTTATACAGAGGAACAATGTTAGCTACTCTCCAGTCCTCTGGTACCTCACCCTTGGCTAAAGAGGATAGAAAGATTTTGGCCAAGGCCTCAGCAATTTCTTCCCTCACCTCTCTCAATATTCTGGGATAGATCCTATCTGGTCTTGGGGACTTGTCCACCTGAATGTTTTTCTAAATCTCCAATACCTCCTCCCTTTTTATCTCAACATGTCCTAGAATGTCAACATCCTCCTTTCTACACTCACCATCCACCACATTTTTCTCCTTTATGAATACTGATGCAAACTACTCGTTAAGAACCTCACCCACCTCATCTGGCTCCACACACAAATTACCTCCACTGTCCTTGAGTGGACCTACCCTTTCCTTAGCTACCCTCTTCCTCCTTATATACGCATAAAAAACCTTGGAATTCTCCTTAATCCTGCCTGCCAAGGACATTTTATGGCCCCTTTTTGTCCTTCTAAGTCCCTGTTTAAGCTCTTTTCTGCCATCTTTATATTCCTCAAGAGCCTTATCTGTTTTCAATTTCCTGAGATTTATGTATGCCGCCTCCTTTTCCACTAAGCTCACAATCTCTCTTGTCATCCAGGGTTCCCAAATCTTGCCATCTTTATCCTTCATTTTTACAGGGACATACTTATCCTGAATTGTTAACAACTGACTTTTAAAAGACTCCCACATATCGGATGTGGATTTACCCTCACCCAGTCGCCCCCAGTCTACAATCCCTAGCTCCTGCCTAACACTGTCGTAGTTAGCCTTCCCCAGTTTAGTACTTTCACTCTGGGACTACTTTTATCCTTTTCTACAAGTATCTTGAAACTTATAGAATTGCGATCACTGTTCCCAACATGGTCCCTCACTGAGACATCAATCATCTGTCCGGGCTCGCGTCCCAGAACTAGATCGAAGACAGCCCCTTCCGAGTTGGACAATTTATATATTGCCTCAAGAAGCACTCTTGGCCACACTGAACAAACTCTGCCCTGGCACTAAAGGAATCCAGGCCTATGTTGGGGAAGTTAAAATCGCCCATTACAACAACCCTGTTGTTTTTACATCTCCCCATAATCTGCTGACATATCAGTTCCTCCACTTTACGCGGGCTGTTGGGAAGTCTGTAGAGATCTGGGAGGTCTGACCCCTTCGTGACACCAGACCTGGTGTGGCATTCATTGAGGTTGATTCTTTATTGCCCCATGGAATGACCCAGCAAGTCATTCAGTTGTACCAAACGGAAGTTCAAGAATCACCATAACCTTTCCAAGTGCAATTACGAATGGGCAATAAATGTTGGCCCTGCCAGCAATGTCCATAATCCTTTGAATTTAAAAAAATCCTTCACATTGTATATGGCAAATCTAACATTATGTACATTCCACTTTCCTTGCCCCGTTCTTTTCAAATGATCCTGTCTCCAAGCACAGCATTCATCGCAAATATCATTTACAACAATCACTTTCCTTTATAATCAGAAGCACTCTGGTGCTGCATTACAGTAGTAACATTATCTTTTTTTTGCGCTTGTTATCACACTGTACAACTTTCCTGTCCAGATCTCTCAGTCGTGGATGTAGAGTTTAATTTCACATGTATTGCCTCTGTAACGTGTCGGGGAGGAGCACCAAGGACATGACAAGAATGTTCAAAGGCGCAAACAAAAGAAAATGGACTTCACATTCTTGTCACTCAAGCCATGCCACATGAATGCTGCACAGTCCTTTCCTGGATTCCCAAACACTTCATATATTGGGATGGTTACTTGCAGCATGTTAAAGAATTAATAATATGGATACATAATAATTAGGTTTTTCTGAGGTTAGTATCACAAAATCACAAAATAAAAGTCATAAAATGGTTACAGCACAGAAAGAGGCCACTCGGCCCATCAAATCTGTGCTGGTTCTTTGAAGGAGAAATTCACCTAGTGTCACTCCCCAGAGCCCTGCAACATTTTCCTTTTCAGCTAATGATCCAATTCCCTTTTGGAAGACTCAGTTGACCCTACCTCCACCACACTCTCAGTCAGTGCACTGTAGATCCTAAATATACACTGGATGAAAAAAAGTCTTCATTCTGTTCTGTTTCTTCTGCCAAATGCCTTACATCTGTGCCCACTGGTACAGATCCTTTCGCGAGTGGCAACCATTTCTCCCTCTCTGTTCTGTCCAGACCCCTCTGATTTTAAATAGCTCTATCAAATCTCCTCTCAGCCTTCTCTTCTCCAAGTGGAACAGTTCCAACTTCTCCAATCTTCCGATATAACTGTATCCCTGGAGCTATTCTCATTAATTATCTATACCCTCCCTTAATGCCTTCACGTCCTTCCTAAAGTGTGGTACCCGGAACTGGATGTGATATTCCAGCTAATGTTTTATACTAATTTAACATAACTTTCTTGCTTTTGTACTCTGTGCCCCTATTGGTAAAGCCCAGGATTCTGTACATTTTATTAACCACACTCTCGACCTATCCTGCCACCTTTAATGATTTATGCACAGTGATACCCAGGTCCCCCTGCTCCTGCATCCTCTTTCGCATTGTCCCCTTTATTTTATATTACCTCTCCATGCTCTTCCTACCAAAAATGAATCACTTCACAGATCTCTGCATTAAATTTGCATCTGCCTTCCCATTCCAATAATCTATGTCCTTTTGAAGCTCTCCACCAGAAACTTTCCTGTAACTTTTTTTGCCACAGAATCTTTTTGACTTCCCAAGAGTACTGACAGAACCCCTAAGAAACACTTATTATTTTGGCGCGTTAAACCACAAAAAAGATAGTTATTGTGCAACAGGTACAAGCGTATAAAAATAAATTGATAAAACTTTTTTATTTCTTAAGCTTTGATTAAAATTTATTTTATTCAACAAATACTTAAGTCTTAACTTCTTTGTGTCATTTTTAATGAGACGAATGATACTGAGCTTTTGCTCACAAATCGTTTAATATTAGGAGTGCTGCTGGAGAGATGGATTCTCAAACCAGACACACACGCACACACACACACCTCTCTCTGTCACACACGCATTCAGGTCTCTCTATTACACACACACAGTCATACACCTCTCTCCATTACACACGCGCACTCCCTCTCAACACACACACACACATACACACACACCTCTCTCTAACACACACCTCTCTATCGAACACATATTCACCTCTATTACATGCACACACTCCTCTCTCTATCACACACACACACACACACACACACACAAACATACAATGTTTTGGCCTCAACTGCTTTCAGTGGCAGTGAATTCCACAAGCTCACCATTCTCTGGGTGAAGAAATATCTCCTCATCTCAGTCTTAAAAGGTTTACCCTGTATTCTTGGATTATGATCCCTGGTTCTGGACACCCCCACCATCGGGAACATCCTTCTTGCATCTACCCAGTTTAGTCCTGTTAGAATAATATAGCTTTCTATGAGATCCCCCCTCATTCTATTGAACTTCAGTGAATACAATGCTAACTGACTCAAAAACTCCTCATACGTCAGTGTCACCATTCCAGGAATCAGTCTGGCAAATCTTCGCTGTACTCCCTCGATAGCAAGAACATTCTTCCTCAGGTAAGGACAACAAAACTGTGCACAAAGTTCCAGGTGTGTACCAATGCCCTATACAATTGCAGTAAAGACATCTCTGCTCCTATACTCAAAACCTCTTGCTCTAAAGGCCAACATAGCATTTGCCTTCTTTACTGCCTGCTGTATCTGCATGTTTATATTCAGTGACTGGTGTACGAGGACACCTAGGTCTCATTGCACATTCACCACTCTTAACTGATGGCCATTCAGCTAGTATTCTGCCTTCCTGTTTTTGCTATCAAAGTGGATAAAATCATATTTATCCACATTGTCCTGGATCTGCCATTCATTTTCCCAGTCACTCAGCCTGCCCAAATCACACTGAAGCATCTCTGCATCCACTTCGCAGCTCACCCTTCCACTCAGCTTTGTGTCACCTGCAAGTTTGGATATATTACATTTAATTCCCTCATCTAAATCATTAATTTATGTTGTGAATAGCTGGGGTCCCAGCACTGACCCTACTAGTCACTGCCTGCCATTTGGAAAAAGACCCATCCTATTTTTTGTTTCCAATTTTCTATCCATCTCAATACACTACCCCAATCCCATGCGCTTTAATTTTACATGCTAATCTCTTGTGTGGGACTTCGTCAAAAGCCTTCTGAAAATCCAAATAAACCCTATCCACTGGCTCCCCTCATCAACTCTACTAGTTACATCCTCAAAAAATTCCAGTAGATTTGTCAAGAATGATTTCCCTTTCAAACATTATTGCTGACTCTGTCTGATTCTACCACTTGTTTAACATTTGCTCGACTATGAAATCCCAGATAATGGACTCCAGAATTTTTCCTACTACCGATGTCAGGCTGACTGGTCTATAATTCACTGTTTTCTCTCTGCCTCCCTTTTTAAATAGTGGGGTAACATTAGCTACCTTCCAATCTGTAGGAACTGTTCCAGAGTCGATGGAATCCTGGAAGATGACCACAATGGCGCAGTGGCACAGTGGTTAGCACTGCTGCCTCCAGTGCCAGGGACACAGGTTTGATTCCTGGCTTGGGTCACTGTCTGTGTGGAGTTTGTACATTCTCCTCGTCTCTGCGTGGGTTTCCTCCGGGTGCTCTGGTTTCCTCCCACAGTCATGATGTGGAGATGCTGGTGTTGGACTGGGGTGAACACAGTAAGAAGTCTCACAACACCAGGTTAAAGTCCAACAGGTTTATTTGGTAGCAAATACCATAATCTTTCGGAGCGCTGCTCCTTCGTCAGATGGAGTGGAAATGTGCTCTCAAACAGGGCATACAGAGACACAAAATCAAGTTACAGAATACTGATTAGAACGCGAATCCCTACAACCAGCCACGTCTTAAAGGTACAGACAATGTGGGTGGAGGGAGCATTAAGCACAGGTTAAAGAGATGTGTATTGTCTCCAGACAGAACAGCCTGCAAGTCCAGGAGGCAAGCTGTGGGGGTTACTGATAATGTGACATAAATCCAACATCCCGGTTTAGGCCGTCCTCATGTGTGCGGAACTTGGCTATCAGTTTCTGCTCAGCGACTCTGCGCTGTCGTGTGTCGTGAAGGCCACCTTGGAGAACGCTTACCTGAAGATCCGAGGCTGAATGCCCGTGACTGCTGAAGTGCTCCCCCACAGGAAGAGAACAGTCTTGCCTGGTGATTGTCGAGCGGTGTTCATTCATCCGTTGTCGTAGCGTCTGCATGATTTCCCCAATGTACCATGCCTCGGGACATCCTTTCCTGCAGCGTATCAGGTAGACAACGTTGGCCGAGTTGCAAGAGTAGATGATTTATGTCACATTAGCAGTAACCCCCACAGCATGCCTCCTGGACTTGCAGGCTGTTCTGTCTGGAGACAATACACATCTCTTTAACCTGTGCTTAATGCTCCCTCCACCCACATTGTCTGTACCTTTAAGACCTGGCTGGCTGTAGGGATTCGCATTCTAATCAGTATTCTGTAACTTGATTTTGTGTCTCTGTGCACTGTTTGAGAGCACATTTCCATTCCACCTGACGAAGGAGCAGTGCTCCGAAAGCTTATGGTATTTGCTACCAAATAAACCTGTTGGACTTTAACCTGGTGTTGTGAGACTTCTTACTGTGTTCCTCCCACAGTCCAAAGATGTGTGGGTTAGGATGATTGGTCATGGTAAATTGCCCCTAGTTTTGGGGGGATTAGCAGGGTAAATATGTGGGGTTATGGGGATAGGGTGGGATTGTTGCCCTGCAGGCTCGATGGGCTAAATGGTCTCCTTCTGTACTGTAGGGATTCTATGATTCAATGCATCCACTATTTCTCAGGCCACTTCCTCGGGACTCTGGGATGTAGATGATGAGGTCCTGGGATTTATTGGCCTTCAATACCATCAATTTCCCTCCTTTTCTCAAATAATACCAATTTCCTTCAGTTCCTCCCTCTTATTATAGAAACGTTACGGTGCAGAAGGAGGCCATTTGGCCCATTGAGTCTATGCTGACAACAATCCCACCTAGACTTTGTCCCTATAACCCCACATATTTACCCTGCTAACCCTTCTAACCTACACATCCCAAGACGCTAAGGGGCAATTTAGCATGGCCAATGCACTTAGCCCGCACATTTTTGGACTGTGGGAGGAAACCAGAGCACCCGGAGGAACCCATGCAGACAGGAGGAGAATGTGCAAACTCCACACAGACTGCGACCCAAGCCGGGAATCGAACCTGGGTCCCCGGAGCTGTGAGGCAACAGTGCTAACCACTGTGCCATCGTGCTGCTCTATTAAGCCCTGTGTTCTCCAACATTTCTGGTACAATATTTCTGTCCTCCTTTGTGAAGGAAGAACCAAAGTATGTATTTCATTGGTCAGTCATTTCTTTTCCCCCATTATTATAATTCCCCCATTATAAATTCCCAAGTTTCTTTTCACCTACCTATACAAATTTTTACAGTCTGTTTTTATGTTCCCCACAAGCTTACTCTCGTACTCTATTTTCTCCTTAATCAACCCCTTGGTCCTCCTTTGCTGAATTCTAAACTGCTCCCAATCCTCAAGTCTGGCCAATTTGTCTGCCTCTTCTTTGGATCTAATACTATCTCTAATTTCCCTTGTAAACAATGGTTTGGCCACCTTTTCCATTTTACTTTTGTACCAGACAGGGATAAAGAATTGTTGCAGTTCACCCATGCGCTCTTTGAATGTTTGCCATTGTCTATCCTCCATCATCCCTTAAACTAATGTTCCCAATCCACCAGAGCCAACTTGTGCCTCGTATCATCATAGTTTTCTCTATTAAAATTTAGGATTTTAGTCTCAGAAACGACTATGCCACTCTCCATCTTGATAAATAATTTTATCATGTTATGGTCACCCATCCCCAAGGGGTCTCACACAACTCGATTGTCAATTATTCCTTTCTTATTGCACAATATCCAGTCTAGAGTGGCCTATTCGCTAGTTGGTTCCTCAATGTTTTGGTTCAGAAAAGCATCCCACAGCGTTAATTCCTCCTTTACGGTATTGTGACTGATTTGATTTGCCCAGTCTATTTGCAGGTGAAAGTCACTCATAATTACAGATGTTCCTTTATCACATGTATTCTAATTTTCCTGTTTAATGCTATTCCCAACATCACCACAACAGTTTGAGGGTCTACATACGACCCCCACAAATGTATTTTGCTGCTTAATGTTTCTCAGCTCTACCCAGATAGATTTCACATTGTTGGAGCTAAAATCTTTCCTCACTATTGGAGCAGGAGGAGGCCATTCGGCCCTTTGAGCCTGCTCTACCATTCATCACGATCATGGCTTCATGGCTGATCATTCAACTTAATAGCCTAATCTTGCTTTCTCTCCATAATCTTTGATCCTGGGGAGAAACCAACGCCTTTTCCTTTTTGTCTGTCTTTCCGAAATACTGAATACCCCAGGATGTTCAGTTCCCGTCCCTCATCACCCTGTAGCCATATCTCCAGAATGCTGATTATATCATACTCATTTATATCTAATTGCCCGATTAATTCATCCACTTCATTGTGAATGCTCAGTGCATTAAGACACAAAGATTTGTCTTTTTAACATTACTTGTTCCATTCCCACTATTTTTCACAGTGGCCCTGTTTGATTCTGGCCCTTGATTTCTCTGCCTGTCACTTTTCTTATTCCCTTACTATTATGATTCAACTCACCTCTCTCTCTCTCTCTCACACACATTCAGCACTCACTCGTACACACTCACACACTCATTGCTCTCTCGTACAGACACAATCACTTCTCTCATACACATGCACACTTACCTCTTTCTCTCACTTGCATCCTCACACACACATACACGCACTTCTCTTTCTCACTCCCTTACTCACATACCCCACTCTCTCACTCACACACATGCACACACACCTCTCTCTTCCCCCACCCCACGCACACACACACACACCTTTCTTTCCCTCACATACACACACACTCAGCCCTCTCTCTCTCCTGCACACACTCAACTCTCTTTCTCTCTCCCTCACCCACACAATCATCTCTTTCTATCTCACACACACGCACGTCTCACTCGCATACACACTCAAATCTCTCACATACATACTCAGACACTTGCTGCTCTCTTTCATAGACACACACGTGCTTCTCTCTCTCCCTCACATACACTCACACTCACCTCATTCTCTCACGCACACATATATACACACACACTCACCTTTCTCAGACACACACACACTCATCTCTCTCTCACACACATTCACACTCACCTCACTCTCACACACACACACATACCCCTCTCTAATACACACACTCACCTCTTTCATACACATACACACTCAACTCTCTCTCACACACACACACACCCCTCTCTAATACACATACACACTCATCTCTCTCCCTCTCTCACACATACACACTCATCTCTCTCCCTCTCTCACACATACACACTCATCTCTCTCCCTCTCTCACACATACACACTCAACTCTCTCTCACACAGGCACTCAGTTCTCTCACTCTCTTTCCTGCCCCAGTCATGACATCTCCTGCTCCAGCCCGGCTTCTCTGGCCATGGGCTTTCTCACTTAATCCTGGCCTGGGCCTCTGCCTCTCCAGCCTCTGAACACCAATATGGGTCATTGATATGTATCAGGAAGAGCAGGGATTTTATCAGCAATCCCTAGGGAAACTCCACTGTCAACATTCCTTCATCTGAAAAACAACCATTCACTGTTCTCATTCCTGTCACTCAGCCAATTCCATAGCTATGTTGTTACTGTCCCTTTTATTTCTTGAGCTCTAACTTTGTTCACAAGTCTGCTGTGTGGCATTTTATCAAATGTCTTAAATAAAAGTAGAAAATGTGTACGTTATTGAAAAGAAAATGGATGCACGGCTCATCCTGAACCAGAAAGTGGACCATCTATTGTGCCAGTATGATTTTCTTTTTTCATTGGCCACATTTGCAATCTTGATAATCTTGGAATAAGATTGCCAAAATTGGAACTGGGTTAAAATTGATGGAAACGCATTTCATACAGAACCGCAGAGCCACCAATGAAAATCAGCAATCGGTATTGCAAAGGAGCTCAAATCTTTGAGGTGATGCTTTCCGCCGCACCCAGACCACCAGAGTTCTCATGGTTTTTGAGTTATTAATGGAAGAAGATACAGATGGTGACAACAATCTTCCCTCTCTGCTCCTTCGCCTCAGTACTGAGACTCCATAAAACTCCAGTCCTACCTCCTCGACTATCTCCCGTGTCATTTCCTAATTAAGTTACTTATTACTAAGGCTATCTGACACAGAGATTGCGAGAACAAGCCTGCAGGTACAATATTTCATTTCCGAATTGAAACAGTTAATTTGGCTTATCAGCACTAGATTAAGAGTTTAATTAGCAGGAGACTATAACCCAACTGCTGCAAGCTCCATTAAGAGCCTAATCATCTAATGAGAAATTCAATAAAAAAGCAGTTTCCCTTTCCTGTTGAATTGGTACATCGCTACAGTTACTCTGTTGCTGTCTCCTGTTAATAAATCAATTACCCAATATATTTACTGGAAAGCTCATACCAATATGAGTACAATTAAACATCATTGTGTGAAATTTGGTGTTTTAAAATTCAGTTCTTACGCGAAAGTAAGTATCAATATAAATTTGACACAAAACGAACATGGTGGCTTGATACATCTACCAAATGATTGATTTGACAACGTAGCAGATGCTCCAGATTTGACACACAGAAGGACCAAGATTTAC
The DNA here is from genome assembly GCF_964213995.1 of Mustelus asterias. Taxonomy (NCBI): domain Eukaryota; kingdom Metazoa; phylum Chordata; class Chondrichthyes; order Carcharhiniformes; family Triakidae; genus Mustelus; species Mustelus asterias. The sequence continues at coordinate 62,290,681 of NC_135804.1, read as the reverse complement.
CTCCTGACATCGATGATCCACTTGTTTATTTACATCGATGGCCAAAATCATTGCCTGCATTTCACTTACGCTAAAACCCCTTTCGCCGTGCCTTCATTCACCTTACCTCACACTCCTTTCAATTGGAGCACAGTCCAGCAGTCTGGGCACTGGCATTTTAATTTGGGAAGTTATGTAAGTGTTACAGATCTGCACCCAGTTTCATGGTTGAAAATATAAATAGCACACTAAAACCATCACCAAAGTGGTGTCTCTTGATGTCTGGTTTTCAGCTTCAATCCATATGTTATCTATCAAATTTACTCTCCTTTCAGCACTTTTTCAATGGAAAGGGGCAGGAATATTTGAATCTGATACCACGCATCCTGCTGGGCATTAATCCTTTATTGAGGGAAATCACTGTTCAAAAGGCTTTGAGCAAATATTGTCACAGTTAGTTGTGCAGTGATGACACAGGCCTGACATTTGTCCAGTTTGATTATAAGTTGATATGTTGGCATATAATGGAGTCCCCTGGCCCTATGAGACAATATTCCCATGTGCGTTTTATTTACCCGATGTACCGGTCCAAAAGGAGGCATGACCTGGGGCTAAGCTGCAGAGCATGGGTGGTCATTACTGAAGTCCAGACAGAATATCAAAGCAGGGCTGAAGAGTGTCAGAATTTGTATTCGTTGTGCAGAATGACACACCTTGCCTTCAGCTTTCAGCGTTCGGCTGCACACAATTTTAGTTTTGGCCTGAATCGTGATTTTGGGACTCAGGTAATTTAATGGTTGATCAACTCAACAATCAGTTTAAGCTATGCCGAATGACCATTTCTTCCATGGATTACAGCCAGGCTACCCTTCCTCACTCCTAGGGGAGAGTGCTACGTTCAAGTTCACTTGCTCCAAAAGCTAATCAAGCAAAGCTGAAGAACAATTTTCCATTTCATGTCTCTCTGATTCAACACTGGCCAGCTAACGTCCAAACAACAGCTATCTTTTCACACAACACATCAAATAAATTCCATAGTGCATTGATAGTCTTAGTTGTCGCATTTCTCTATCGTCATCAAAGCGATTCCCAGACACTTATTTAATTAACTTCATTTTGAGGAAGTAATTGCCTCTGACTGAATCAACTCTCAGCTATCCATTATTCTACACACAAACCATCTGAACCCCTCGATTAGATTCCAGTCTGTAACTCACTCCCGGGTATCCATTATTCTATACACAAACCATCTGAACCCCTCGATTAGATTCTCGTCTACAACTCACTCCCGGGTATCCATTATTCTATACACAAACCATCTGAACCCCTCGATTAGATTCCAGTCTATAACTCATTCCCAGGTATCCATTATTCTATATATAAACCATCTAAACCCATCGATTAGATTCCAGTCTGTAACTCACTCCCGGGTATCCATTATTCTATACATAAACCATCTGAACCCCTCGATTAGATTCTCGTCTACAACTCACTCCCGGGTATCCATTATTCTATACACAAACCATCTGAACCCCTCGATTGGATTCCAATCTGTAACTCACTCCCGGGTATCCATTATTCTATACATAAACCATCTGAACCCCTCGATTAGATTCCAGTCTATAACTCATTCCCAGGTATCCATTATTCTATATATAAACCATCTAAACCCATCTAAAGTCCAAGTTTCCAGCCAATGGATTAAAAATCCCTAATATAGAATAAAAACTGGAATCATAGAATCCCTACAGTACTGAAGGAGGCCATTCGGCCCATCGAGTCTGTACCGACCACAATCCCACCCAAGCCCTATTCCCGAAACCCCAAATATTTACCCTGCTAATCCCCCTGACGCTAGGATCAATTTAGCATGGCCAATCAACCTAACCCACACATCTTTGGAGTGTGAGAGGAGCATCCAGAGGAAACCCTCGCAGACACGGGTGAAAGTGCAAACTCCACACAGACAGTGACCCGAGGCCAGAATTGAACCTGGGTCCCTGGCAGCAGTGCTAACCACTGTGCCGCTATGCCGGCCACGGTGATACTGGAAAAACCCAACTGACCTGGCAGTATCCGTGGAGAGAGAAAAAAAAACAGTTAACGTTTCGAGTCCATGTGACTCTTCTTCAAAAATCCCTGTTTGAAATAAACATATCTTCAGTGGAATTAGTGATGGTATGGGGATACCATCACCTCCATATCCCCTCCAAGTGGGGATATCAACTCTTGAAGATTGAATTGGAGTCTTCAGGAATTGATGTCTAACCTCCAGGACTGAGATAGACACTGAGATTTTGGATTTTGGATACTAAAGGAACCAGGGGATATGGGAGTAGGTGGGGGGGAGGGGAAGTGAGATAGAAGTATCAGTCATGTTCTTAATGGTTGGCAAAACAGGTTTGAGGGTTTGTGCGGCCTACTGCTATTCCTGCTGTGTTTTATACCTCAGAGATATGCAGAGATGAGACATTAGTTTCTATATCTGAACATGAGCTTTCTTTACAATGCTTTAAAATGCCAGCTCTCATATGTTCATAACTTCTTGATTGATTAGTTTCTCTTTCTACAACTGCAGGCTTTACTCACAGCACAGAAAACAGTCAACAGGCACACACAACCAACACTGAACAATTGATAACCACAGCTCCTCATTTTTATGTTGTTACGTAGAACATTGCTACGAGTTACCCAGGAGAAAAGATAAGAGGGGCTACTATTTTTAAAAAACTTTTGTTTCACACTTTCGTTTACTAGTTATAAAAACATTGAACATGAGAAGTTGTTTGACTGGTGTCAAGAATCATCAGTCTGACAGCACATTCAACTTCAGGAAACACTGGAGCAGTTCACAGTGAGGGCCCAGCACATTGTCAGGAGAATTCATGATGGACGCTAAATGCGGCCTTGCCTGCATTTAGGGAACAATAGAGACAAGTGCATATTGCCCATTATAGAGCCAATGAATGTTAAAATCTGTTGTGTCGCAGTATCCTGCATCTTGTCGTGGGGGATGGTAAGAATGTCACGGTGAGATGCCTTCTTGAACCATTGCAGTCTGTGCAATGTAGGCACAGCCACAGTGCTGTTAGAGAAAGAAGATGAGGATTTTTCCCCAGCAACAGTGAAGGAATGGTGATCTATTTCCACATCAGGATGGTGTGTGACTTGGAGGTGAACTAGTGCAGGTAGTGGTGTTACTATGCGCTTGCAGTTCTTGTCCTTCTGAGTGGTAGAGGTCACAGCGAGCCTCGCTCATGCGCATCTTTTTCTCCAATCCTCCACCGATCTTGCTCAGAAGGCCCAGTCCCAGCTTCCATTCCTTTGATGCTGCCTCTGTGAAAATGGAGCTTGCTGTTTGAGCACCAGGCATTCTTCACAATTCACGAGTTCCGAGCAACTAGAACAAGATTAACGTTTGTCTCAGATTTTTCCATCCTTTTATTTGAACATACTGTGGGTTAATACCAACATTAAAATAATGATGATTAGGATATTTACACAACTAAATCCATGGTAATTTTGCGGTTCCGTCTACCTCCTAAGGTTCTGCTGTGAGGGAATAGGTACACCCTGCAAAATGACATGTTACACAGTTCAATGGAATACAAAGAAAAAAGCTCGGATCAGTACACAGTGATATCTGTCTCAGTGATTTCAGTGCCTTTCGCTCCCAGGGCAGGGACAGCTGTTTGAACGAGCTGCGGTATTTTCAGCATGCCATGCATTTTGTTATTATTTTCAGCCTTATGCTCTTAAATCACACCTGGTTCCAGACTCCTTCCTGTCTCAATCACTGAGGTGGCTGCGTCAATCACAAAACGTGGAGTGGATCCAGCACAATAGGTGAGCAACGCATGAGTATTATCACTCTGCACCAGCAACAACAGAGGTACACCCCACAGGCCAGATCCAGATCCAACCCGCAGAATGCTTTCACACAGATCACATACTTGGAATCATAGAATGACAGCATGATTATAGCACAGAAGGAGACCATTTGGCTCACCATGGCCATACGGACTCTCTGGAAGAATTGTACTCTCCTGCTCTTTCCCCACAGCCCTGCAAATGTTTACCCTCAAATGTATGGCATATTGCATGGCACAAATGAAGACCAATGCGAGGTATGGCCAGCATACATTTATTGTACGCACCGTGTGTGCTCAAACATCTCAGTATGTGAACATAACATATGAATAAATTTGACTGCTTTCCCCTTTCGAGAAGCAAAGTATTGTTGGTATGCTTTTTTGACACACACTCAAAGACTTTGGGCGCAATCTTACCGGCTGTTCAGGCCACGCTCCCGCTGCAGTGATGTCGGAGAATTTGGCGCCCAGCCAAATCTCCATTCACTACAGCAGGTTGGGACATATTCACCAGCCTGAACGGCCATAACATTCCAGCCTATGTGCTTCTTACACATGGAATGTCTTGTTAGCTTTACTGACATACAATGTTTGACAAAATTGTAACGTACTTTTTTTTCCTTTTTGACCTCTATATACAAATCAAGTTTAGTAATTGGCTTACAGAGCATTCCTGGTCTCCTTACAGGTTTTGGTATACAGCCAGCATTTGGACAGTTTGCATTTGGTTCAATAAAGATCCTGTATCTTCCTCCGGAATTGGTACCTCTTGTATGTCAGTCTGAACAGCTTCAAACTCTGGCATGAGCTTGTGATTGAGTGGATCGTGCTCATGTGAGACCAGAATGATCGACAAGGATATTTCTCACCTTTCTCTCAATTACAGCCATTTTTGGTTCCATTTCTACTACATTTCCCACATCCCCCATCTGTCACTTGTGTCGGCGAAGGGACGTTGAAATCGCACACATGCTCAATTAGCCTAAATTGCATTCTCCTTTGCTTATATCATCCTGACATTTGACTGGACTATTTGTGTTCATATTTGACAGTCATTCTTGGAGGATCAGATGTGTATTTTGTACAGTTTTGATCTCCTTACCTAAGGAAGGATGCACTTGCCAGAGAACGGGTGCAATGGAAGTTCACTGGACTGATTCATGAGATGTCTGGATTGACCTATGAAGAAACATTGAGTAAACAGGGCCTGTGTGTTTCTAGAGTTTAGAAAAATGAGAGGGGATCTCATGGGAATATATAACATTCTTACAGGGCTCAACAGGGTAGATGCAGGAAGGATGTTGTAAAGTTGTACAAACTAAGGAATAGCATGATGGGAAAATTGGTTAGCTATTTGGTACAATATAAGCAAGGCTGACTCTGCATAACTTAAGGCTGTATGAATAAGACAAGATAAGGTCAGGGATGAAGGAGTCACAGACCTTCTTCTGTTACATCAAAGGACAAGATAAGGGTATGAATGATGAGACAAAGAGTTCTAGGAGGTCAGCAAGTTATGACATGATTAATGACATTGCTTATGATTCTATTACTAATCGAATTCCTGAATTTGCTCTGGTCACGCAAACTGATAATAATTATGTATAAAGACTGAACTGATTCTTTGTGTAATTGTGGACTTGAGGAGGAATTAGCAAGTTGTACCAACTGCTCTCTGAACTCAAGTTTTCAGCCAAAACTGCATGCAGTCTTTTGTAAATAAATACTAGTTGTTTTGTCGGGGCAAACTTTGTTGAGTTTTTCTATCACAGTCAAGAAGCAGGAAAGTTTCCACTTCAACAATGTTTCTCCTGACCAGGATGTCTTTACTTAGAAGATGATGAATCTTTGGAATTCTCTACTCCAGAGAGCTGTGGAAGTTCAGTCATTGAATGTGTTCAAGACCGAGATCAACAGATCTCTAGATAGTAAAAGACATCAAGGGAATAATGCAGGAAAACGGCTTTGAGGTGGAAGATCAGCCATGATTTAATTGAATGACAGAGCAGGCTTGAGGGGCTGAATGGCCTACTCCTGCTCTTAAGTCCTATGTTCCCAGTCCCACACGAGTTCAGTTTTGTCCCTATATTCAAATGTATCCTTAACTGTGTCTTCATCGAAAGCTGAGCTGGTGAAGACCATGTAGTGGAGCATCGGATTGTTCTAGACTTCAGCAGAGAATTAACCAGTTACTGTTTCATATTGAACTTTGAGCACTTGCTTCTTGAGTGTTTCTTGAACTATCCTAATGGATCTTTTAGCTGCTGTGTTTGATGCTGGATGATAAGGAGGAGTGAAGGTATATTTGATAGCGTTCTGCTTCATGAAATATTGGAATGGAGCACAATGAAATTGAAGACTGGCATCTGTGAGAAGCTACTCAGGTAATCCATGACAAGCAAAAACCGATTGTAGCTTGTCTATTGTGTGTTTAGTGTTTGTGTTTTTACCCATCTGCTTTATGCTGAATGAGTACCAGTGAGCACCAATCAATTGCCTTTACACAAAAGTCTAGATGAGCTCCTGAAATGGTCAAGTTGGCCCTAACTTAAGATTCCAGTGTTGCTGTAACATCGCTCTATCTCCTTCATCTATAATTATCCTTGGCAGGATACGGGGTCACCTCAGGATATTTAACATGATATTCCATTGCATTTTACTCTACCTCCTCTCGTTACCCAAAACTTTATGTATAGTTTCTGTGACGATACTGTGTCTTTAAGAAATGTATTTTAATCACGTTACTTTGCAGATTTTTTCAAGTGGAGAAGGTGTTGTTGCCTATCCTTACTGGTTGCAGTCTGTGAGTTAGGAAGTCTAGGATCCAGTCGCAGAGGGTCCAGTCGTTGAGCCCTAAGCCATGGAGTTTGGAGATGAGTTTTGTAGCAATAATGGTGTTGACATAGGTGTCTTTGTTGTCTAGGTGTTCCAGGGTTGAGGGTAGGGCCAGGGAGATGGCATCTGCTGTGGACCTATTGCAGCGGTAGGTGAATTGTATTGGATCCAGGCAATCTGGGAAGCCGGAATTGATTTGTGCCATGACTAACCTTTCAAAGCTCTTCATAATGATGGATGTCAGAGCCACCGGACAATAATCATTAAAGCATGCTGCCTGGCTTTTCTTTGGTACCAGGACGATGGTCGTCCTCTTGAAGCAGATAGGGACCTCAGATTGTTATAAAGAGAGGTTGAAGATGACTGCAAATACCTGGTCCGTGCAGGATCTGAGTGCTCATCTGGATACCCCATCCAGGTCAGTCGCTTTCCGTGGGTTGACCTTTGAGAAGGCTGCTCTGACATCGGCAATAGTGACCTCGGATATAGGTTCATCTGAGGCTTCCAGAGTGGAGGGCGTGCTGTCGCTGACCTCTTGCTCAAAATGGGCATAGAATGCGTTGAGCTCATTGGAGAGGGATGCATTGGTGCTGGCGATTTCACATGCCTTCATCTTATAGCCTGTTATGTCTTGCAGACCTTATCATAGTCGATGGGAGTCCATGTGGCTAGCCTGCGATTCTAGCTTGGTCCAGTACTATCTTTTGGCATCTCTGATGCATCTCTGTAGATCATATCTGGATTTCTTGTATAGATCAGTGTCGCCTGACTTGAATGCCTCAGACCTAGGCGTCAACAGGCAGTGGATATCCCTGTTCATCTATGGTTTCCAGTTGGGAAACAGATGGATTTGCTTTTTTGGCACATAAACTTCTACACACTTACTAATGAACTCAGTTACAGTAGTGGCGTACTCGTTCAGGTTGGGCTGAGTTTTTAAATATTGACCAGTCTACTGACTCAAAACAGATTTGTGATGATTGACACTCAGATGATGCCGGGGACAGCTTTTTCCCCACAGAGAAGTCCAAGTTTTTAGTTTTGGTTTAGTTACAAGCGGTGGCAGGCGGCAGTGTGTTTCTCTCTCTCTCTTTCTCTCTCTCTGGAGGCTTTTTGGAAAGTTCCAGGACTGGGAAGATTCAGAGACTTGTTCCAACATTCAAAGGACCAATTCAGCAGGCGTTAAAAAGCTGAAAATCCAGTATCATGTGAGCGTACTTGCTTTCTGTGTCAAGTCTAGAGAGGGGTGTATGTTTGTGGGATGTTGTTTGACTTTGAACATCGTAGATGTTAAGGTTTATATTGTATCATGTTTGCATCTTGTAATTGGTAAAAGTTATGCTAATTCTTTTTATTATATTTTAACTGTATTCGTAAATAAACTTTGTTTGATTAAAGCTTCCTAGTGGGCCACTTGAATCATACCTGGAGTGAAACACCTTATGCTCACCTGTGCCAAATTTAAATATAAAACCTAGGGTCCAGGCCAAGTTCATAAAACACCTTGGAGTTTCTGGCCTGGGTCCTAACAGTTTACAAATGAGGCAATTGCCTCTGAGCACAAAGCTGTTCCCCAGTCACCACTAATGCCACAACCTTGACATTTGTGTGTGAATAGCTTTATTGCAAACTGGAGTTATTTTGCTGAAACAAGGCCCCAAAATACTCCACAAGAACATTAGTCACACTCCCTCCTTCAAGGGGATCAGATCAGCCCCATCTCTTTATCCGCACTGGGTTGTAAAGGAACAGAATTGCTCACAGCTGTAGTAGATACGGAGGCCCGGATCCCACTCCACACTTCCACAAACAAAGAGCCATCGCCCACCTCTCCACTAAATAAAGTAACATTTACGTAGAAAAGCCGACACATTTCTAGCCTGATAGGAGTTGTAGCTGACACAGGGTAATCCATTTTCTCACAAAGATGATCTCTACTTCAGTTCCCTCCTTTAAGCAGTTTGCAATGATAAGTTAAGGATTCCTAGAAATGATAACAGCATTCAGCAGGTTGCTGAGGCACTTCAGTTAATTCCCTGAACATGCCTGTCAGGAGGAAAAGTTAATATGTAGAGATTATGACAAATATCAGTGAGTGTCAGACCAGGTCATTGAACAGAAGCTAGGGCAGTTCTCACAGCACTATGATTAAGCCAATCTTCCTTCACTTTATTGATTATGTCAATCTTACCTCTGATAAGTAGGTACAAAATGCAAGAGTCTATGTGATTAACATGGCAGAGCTGATGTATCATGGGAAGATGCAGACAGATTCAGGCTTTAGCTTTAGTTACAACATTTAACGGGTATTGAAGTGTACTGCTATTGGTCTAGTAATTCAGAGGCTTGAGTTAATGTTCCTGAGACACAAGTTCTGATCCCTCCAAGGCAGCTGGAGGAATTTGAATTCAGTTAATAAGAAAATTGTGGAATTAAAAAGCTAGGTTCAGTGATCGTGACCATGAAACTAATGGATTGTCATAAAAATTCATCTAACCCACTGATCCCATTTCAGGAAGGAAATCTGTTGTCTTTACTCACTCTGGCCGATATGTGACTCCACACTCTTAACTGCCCTCTGAAATGACCAAGCAAGCCATCCAGTTGCATCAAACCACTACGAAAACCTGTAATAAGAATCAACCAACCTCCGGACCTAAGATCGGAAATGAAAATGCCACACCCAGCCCAGTCGACTCTGGAAAGTCCTCCTCATTAACATCTAGGGACTTGTTCCAAAATTGGGAGAGCTGTCCCACAGACTAGGCAAGCAACAGGCTGACATAGTCATGCTCATGGAATCATACCTTACAAACAATGTTCCAGACACTACCATCACCAGCTCTGAGTAGATCCTGTCCCATCGACAGGATAGACCAGTAGATGTAGGATCAGTATCTCCTCCAACTGGATTTTAATTAAATATAACACCCAAAAAGCTTCAGGCAGGCCAAAATTTAACTGTACTGTCAGGGGTTAATCTTCAAAACATGTTGCTACTGAACCCAAAGCACTAGGACATGGCCAACTCAAAGACAAAACTGTGGCTATCAGACAATCCAATTAAAGAAACTGGGAGGCCAGAGCTGATGCCCTAGACAACAGCCGCTATACAAACAAACATCAACAACAGCTAAGGAATCAGAACCATCGAATTCCGACAGTGCAATTTGGCCCATTGAGTCTGCATTGACTCTCTGAAAAAGGATCTTACCCAAGCCCACTACCCCACCCTATCCCCATAATCCCATGGATTTACCCCACTAACCTCTCTAACCTACACATCTTTAGACACCAAGGGGCAATTTAGCATGACCATTCCACCTAATCTGCACATCTTTGGAGAAATGGATTTTATCAAGTATATATCAACTTGGGAGCCAAAGACATTACACCTGAATGCTGTCCATTGTTCCAGGCTTGGAAACAACATCATGATGAATTGTTTGTCTGGACTAAGAACCAAGGTTAAAAGGCACTTAGCACTGATTATCCCAACAGGATAGTCTCAGAAGATGCTTTGATATTGTTGATAAGGTTTTGTAATGAAACTCAGAGCCTTGGACTGCGGCCATGAAGGATGGTCAGGGACGGTCACTCTGATTCACTGCCTACAGCTCCTGCTGGAATCATGTGGGGAGTTGAAGTATCAGTCAGATCTGAGGGATTTTGGGGCTGTGATTTAAAGATAGTTTAAGGGTAGCAACTAATTCTGATGGCTTGGTAGGAATTTTGGGTTTTTCCTGTGGTTTCTCGTGGAGGCTTTTCATTAATAAATTGGTGTTTTGAGTGTTATGCAGCATCACTCGTTTAAAGCTCTTATATTAGGCATCTGGAGTGTTTTCTTTTGTCAATAAAAATGTTTGTGGTTGAGCCTAAAAACCTGGGTCTGTGTAAGTTTGTCCTTTATAAAATCCTAAAATCAAGAATTGACAAGAATAAATAGGAGTGTACACCACTAACATAGTGGTGGCACCACAGTGACATACAATCCACAGGTAGTCCCAGTAAAGCTACAATGGTATACAGTCCCAGGTAGTGCCAACCCAGTTAAGCTACAAGACTACATGTACGTTAGAAAATGGAAGCAACATGCTATAGAGGGAGCTCATCGACCCCACAACTAATGGATCAGATCAAACTTTCCACATTCAGTTGGGAATGGCAATGGATCTTCAACAACTAACGGAGGAGGAGGCACCAGAAAAATTTCTATCCTGAATGATGGCAGAGTCCAGCAGGTCAGTGCAAAAGACAAGGCTAAAGAGTTTGCAATTAACTTCAGCCAGAGATGATGAGTGGACAATCTATCTCAGTCTCTGCCAGCACGAGTCATTCTTTAATCAAATGTGGTTGACTACACATGGCACCAAGAAATGGCTGAGTGAGGACACTGGATACAGCAAATGTTAGAGGTCCCAACAACATCCTGGCTGTAATGCTTGTCAAAAATTCTGTCAGGAAAATCCAAGAACTTGTAATATTTTCAGTTGGTAATATTTTGATCATATTTTTAAAACTGGTAGAGTGGTAGTTAAGGCAGGAGACAGTGGTTGCATGAATTTAAACCTTGAAGTTGACGTGTTAATGAGCCCAGCAAGACTTCAAACAGATACTTACCTCGGGATGGGTGCAGGACAGGAAAAGATCTGAATGGGTGTTGTGATTCAAAGGATAGGATATGCAAGGTGTGAAAGAAAGGTATCATAGATCAGGTCTGAATAAAGTGAGATTACTTTTCCTTTAAAATTCTAGAAGTTAAAATAAAGAGATGAAGATCAGTTCTGGGTGAGATTAGTTCTCAAGAAATTGGGTGAAACAATGAAGATGACAAAGGGAAAGAATGTATTTGAGGGGATGCTAACACCTATGTAAGGACCTGTTTTAGATCTTGGCCAACAGTAGGAATAGGTGGTTAACTCCCAGCAAGCAATGTGAACAAAGCCAGATTTGAAAAGCAAACTGCTGGTTTGCCTCAGAAGCAACCCCAAGAGAAGTAAAGGCATTGTGTGGTAAAAGATCCTGGATCTTTATAGATCTTAAAACCTAGAAGACGTTACTGAACAGAATGGGAAAGTCTGAAGGTAGTTAAATTAAAAAATTTTTTTACTTGATTTGATTTGGTTCATTATTGTCGCATATATTGGTACACAGTGAGACGTATTGTTTTTTGTGCTATATAGACAAAGCATTCCATTCATTGAGTACATAGGGGAGAAGGAAAGGAGAGGGTGCAGAATATAGTGTTACAGTCATAGCGAGGATGTAGAGAAAGATCAACTTAGTATAAGGTAGTTCCAGGCGAAAGTCTGATGGCAGCAGGGAAGAAGCTGTTCTTGAGTTGTTTGGTATGTGATCTCAGACTTTTGTATTTTTTTCCCGATGGAAGAAGATGAAAGAGAGTATGTCCGGGGTGTGTGGGGTTCTTGATTATGCTGGCTGCTTTTCTGAGGCAGCAGGAAGTGTAGACAGAATCAATGAATGGGAGGCTGGTTTGTGTGATGGTCTGGGCTACGTTCACAACTCTTTGTAGTTTCTTGCGGTTCTCATCAGTGCAGGAGGCATACCAAGCTGTGATACATCTGGAAAGGATGTTTTCTATGGTGCATCTGTAAAAGTTGGTGAGAGTCGTAGCAGACTAGCCGAATTTCCTTAGCCTCCTGAGAACGTAGAGGCATTGGTGGACTTTCTTAACTATAGCGTCTAACAGTATAACAGTGCAACAGTTTGGAACTATTCAAAAGTATTGACAGTGTGTGAAACCATTGCCTTATTTTAAGTGTAATTCTGTTTCATTTTATTGTTTTTCCTATTTCTTAATAAACATTTACTTTGCTATAAAACCAGCTCAAGTAGTCACCAACATCAATTCTGGATTTCACAACCTCTCCTCATACTATACAAATTGCCAATGCAAACATAAGGGCAGCTGTTTCAAGTTTCCCTTCTGGGATTCGAACAGCTCAGCATTTACCATCAGCTGTGCCTTTAACGTGCTGAAGACCAGTTCTGAATGTTTTAGAACAATCCATTTCTCGAATAAATTTGTTTCAGTAGAATTCAATACTGATCTCTACCCAGCAATGTGGAAAATTATGCTGGTATGTCTTACTCAAAAAAAAGGGGGAAAATCCAATCTAGCCTATGACTGCCCCTTCAGTCCATTCTCAAAAGTCAGCAAAGTGATGGTTGTCAATGCCATCAAATGGCACTTACTCAGCAACAACCTGCTCACTGATGCTCAATTTGAGTTCTGCCAGGGCCCCTTAGCTCCAGAGTCATTACAGCTTTGGTTCAAACATGGACAAAAGAGCCAATCCCAGAGATGAGGTGAGAGTGACTGCCATTGACAGTAAGGCAACATCTGACTGAGTATAGAATCAAGGGGCCCCAGTGAAATTGAAGTCAACAAAGAACAAAGAACAAAGAACAATACAGCACAGGAACAGGCCCTTCGGCCCTCCAAGCCCGCGCCGCCCCCCGGTCCAGGATTGAATCCTGAATCCAGGATCCCCGCCCAATTTTCCAGCCTATCTTCATACCAATATCCTATCCACCGAGCTGTCCCTCACAGCTACGATGCTTTGTTCATCACAACCTATTAACTCACCCCCACCCCCCCATTCCAGACCATGTGATCTCCAGGGAGAGGCGAAAACCCAGAGTGAAAACCCCAGGGCCAATATGGGGGAAAGAAATCTGGGAAATTCCTCTCCGACCCCCTGAGGCGATCGAAACGAGTCCAGGAGATCACACTGGCCCTGATCGGAAAATGCTTCCCAACCCTAGTCATTTCCACTTCCACGAACACCATATGAATTCCCTGCCCCCGAGACAGGTTCCCAACTATCCGCAGTCTTGCTCTGTACTGGCACCAGCAAGATGGTCATAGAATGAAGCCTTGAAACGAGAAACAAGGAACAATTAGCCTGCGCCGCTCCCTTGTCCAAACTAGACCACTCTTTTGTATCCCTCCATTCCCACTCCGTTCATATAGCTGTCTAGATAAGTCTTAAACTTTCCCAGTGTGTCCGCCTCCACCACCTTGCCCGGCAACACATTCCAGGCCCCCACGACCCTCTGTGTAAAATATGTCCTTCTGATATCTGTGTTAAACCTCCCCCCCTTCACCTTGAACCTATGACCCCTCGTGAACGTCACCACCGACCCGGGGAAAAGCTTCCCACCGTTCACCCTATCTATGCCTTTCATAATTTTATACACCTCTATTAAGTCTCCCCTCATCCTCCGTCTTTCCAAGGAGAACAACCCCGGTTTCCCCAATCTCTCCTCATAACCAAGCCCCTCCATACCAGGCAACATCCTGGTAAACCTCCTCTGTACTCTCTCCAAAGCCTCCACGTCCTTCTGGTAGTGTGGCGACCAGAACTGGACGCAGTATTCCAAATGCGGCCGAACCAACGTTCTATACATCTGCAACATCAGACCCCAACTCTTATACTCTATGCCCCGTCCTATAAAGGCAAGCATGCCATATGCCTTCTTCACCACCTTCTCCACCTGTGACGTCACCTTCAAAGATCTGTGGACTTGCACACCCAGGTCCCTCTGCGTCTCTACACCCTTTATGGTTCTTCCATTTATCGTGTAGCTCCTCCTTACATTATTCCCACCAAAATGCATCACTTCGCATTTATCAGGATTGAACTCCATCTGCCATTTCCTTGCCCAAATTTCCAGCCTATCTATATCCTTCTGTAGCCTCTGACAATGTTCCTCACTATCTGCAAGTCCTGCCAGTTTTGTGTCGTCCGCAAACTTACTGATCACCCCAGTTACTCCTTCTTCCAGATCATTTATATAAATCACAAACAGCAGAGGTCCCAATACAGAGCCCTGCGGTACACCACTAGTCACAGGCCTCCAGACGGAAAAAGACCCTTCCACTACCACCCTCTGTCTTCTATGACCAAGCCAGTTCTCCACCCATCTAGCCACCTCCCCCTTTATCCCATGAGATCCAACCTTTTTCACTAGCCTACCATGAGGGACTTTGTCAAACGCTTTACTAAAGTCCATATAGACAACATCCACGGCCCTTCCTTCGTCAACCATTTTGGTCACTTCTTCAAAAAACACCACCAGGTTAGTGAGGCATGACCTCCCTCTCACAAAACCATGCTGACTATCGTTAATGAGTTTATTCCTTTCTAAATGCGCATACATCCTTTCTCTAAGAATCTTCTCCAACAACTTCCCCAAGTCAATGGAAATCAGGTGAAAAACCTTCCATAGGCTGGAGCTGCACCTGGCACAAGGGAAGATGGTTGTGGTGATTGGAGCTCAATCATTTTCAGTTCCAGGACATCCCTGCAGGAGTTCCTCAGGGTAGTGTCCTAGGCCCAACCATCTTCAGCTTCATCAATGACTTCCTTCCATCATAAAGTCAGAGATGGGGATGTTCGCTGATAATTTCACAATGTTGTTACATTTGCAACCCCCTCAAATATGATGCAGTCATGCCCAGACGCAGTGAGGGGTGGATAACATTTGCCTTGGGACTAATAAATAGTGAGTAAAATTCGCCAAGTATGATCATTGAATCATAGAATAGTTACAATGCAGGAGGTGGCAGTTCATCTCTTTGAGCCCAAGGTGGCAATTAGTCCCACTTGTCCACTCTTTCCCTGTAGCCTGCAATTTATTTATCTCCAGATCATTAATCAGTTCCCTTTTGAAAGCCATGATTGAATCTGCCTCGAACACACTCTCACAATTAGAGATGGGAAATAATCAATGGTCTAACCAGCAATGCCCACATCCTGCAGGAGCATAATAAAACATGATCTGGCCATTATATCATCGCTGTTTGTCGGGCCTTGCACAATTGCTGTCACATTTCCCACATCACAAGTGACTGCATTTATTGGCTGTGAGATTTTGGGACATCTTGAGGTTGTGAAAGTGTAGATGCAAATACAAATCATTCTCTCATAAAGCCAGTGGCACATGCTGGGCCAATCCCTCGCATGGAGACCTGTCTATATTGGGAAGTTTGGATGCTAAACGTTGACGATGCACTTCCAGGTCCATTCCAACCATCTGAATCCTGGTGCCACATGGTGTCCATCAAATGAATAGATGAGTGAGTAAGAGTCAATGATAAAGTTTGGGACCAGCACCTGGCAGAAGACAATGGTGGCTGGGGAGGTGGGGGTGTTGAAGGAAGAGGAGATGAGGAGATTTTTCTTGAGGTTGTAAACTATTCAGATTTTGAATGCACTCCATCTGTAATAGAAGCAGGTTCTATATTGACTCTCAAAAGGGAGTTGGAAAGATAATAGAAAAATAAATATGTTCAGGTCTATAGGGCTTGGAATTAGGACTAACTGAATACCCTTTCAAAGAGCTGGCATAGACATACAACGGGCTCAATAGCTTCTTTCTGCATTGTAAGATTCCATGACTGGCGCTCTGGCACACCAACCAAGCTGGCATCAGCTAACTTAGTCAAGGGATTGAGTGCTGGATTTTCCTGCGATATGGCTGAGGGCGGCACGGTAGCACAGTGGTTAGCACTGCTGCTTCACAGCTCCAGGGACCTGGGTTCGATTCACGGCTTGGGTCACTGTCTGTGTGCAGTTTGCACATTCTCCTAGTGTCTGCGTGGGTTTTCTCCGGGTGCTCCGGTTTCCTCCCACAGTCCAAAGATGTGCGGGTTAGGTTGATTGGCCATGCCAAAAATTGCCCCTTAGAGTCCTGAGGTGCGTAGGTTAGAGGGATTAGCGGGTAAATATGTAGGGATATGGGGTAGGGCCTGGGGGGGATTGTGGTCGGTGCAGACTCGATGGGCCGAATGGCCTCCTTCTGCACTGTAGGGTTTCTATGATTTCTATGATTTCTATGAATGGTACGCACATTGAGAAGAGTTACATGGGGTCTTGGGGTCGCAGAATGTTGATTCTTATTCTACATCATACACTGGCATCTATTTCAATTCTCTCGGAGCAGAACTTGGGATTCTTTGGTCACTGGGAAGGAATCACATGGACTGGATGGAAAATTTGACAGGAGTGGAAAATCCCACTGTGTGTGTTCAACCTTTTTATCTTCATGGTTTCACAGGGACCCAGGGCCCACATCCTGGGTATGGAATTGATTTGTGACACCTGCATTAGTGAGACATTGTGAACTACTGCACCCTTTTTTATTTCCATTGATCTGGAACAACTGACCCCCAAAACTTTAAAACCCTGTCCCCACCGTCACGCTGCACTCCCCATTCACATCACAGTAACATGAATCACAACTGGTCCCCCACAATGTGTACCTGGTGAACAGAATCACTGGAGGTGAACAGGTGAGTACAACCCTGGGAGGGAGTGATGGGTCGGAAGAGGGCTTTGACCGCTGCCAGACCTGCTGAGTTTATCCAGCATTTTCTATTATAAGTTAGGTTTGCTTCTTCTTTTCATCTGTCTTCTCTCTTTGCTTTTCTGCATGACTCAATTATATATACTGTTCTGTGTTATCACTTCCTTTCTATTAACTCTCCTTGCTTCCTGGCACTGCCCAGTCACTGACAGTCCGTAGGAGAGATGCTGGGGGCTCTATGTCTGTGGTGGGGTGGGCAGAACTGGTAGTGGTGGCATGGATTTGGTGTGCGAGGGGTGCTGTCCATGTCCATTGTGGCTGGAGGCAGCCAATGAGCCAATGGGGGAGGAATTCAATGGTTCAATAGTTGGGAGGGGGGAAGCGTTCCTTTTTTCTACTTTTGTTACATCGGGGCACTCTTTGAAAAGGGCACCCCGCTCTTTCAAGAGCCTAAGTTGCTGGCCTGATGGGCTTCTAAAAATATGCATAGCTCGTGGGCTTTTTCCACCAGAGCTAACACTCTGAAAAACATTGTAAAATTCCCGCCATTAACTCTGTTTTTCTCTTCACAGATGCTGCCAGATCTACTGAGTTTATCCAGCATTTTCTGTTATTATAAATTGGGTTTGCTTCTTTTCATCTTTTGCTTTTCTGCATGGCTCAATTACATATACACAGTTCTGTGTTATCCCTTCCTTTCTATTAACGCTCCTGCCTGTGCTTGGGTAGTTTCCTGTTTCCATCATTGATGACTCCTGATGCATTGCTAATGATAATAGTCACTCTCACATTAGTGGAACAATTTGCCTCTGATAGAACTGAGGATCAGGAGATTGCAAGTACTGATATTCACACATTGAGCATTAAGATACTGAGAGTATTGGCAGGGTGGATGTGGAGAGGATGTTTCCTCGTGTGGGGGAATCTAAAACTCAGGGTTACTGTTTAAAAATAAGGAAGCAGAATCAACAAATTTATTGTTGACAAATGTTTGACAAATTTATTAAGTTTTTTGAGGATGAAACCAGCTGGGTGGAAATTCCCGTTGTTGCGACACTCAAGCGCCTGTTCGGGTACACTGAGAGAGAATTTACCATGGCCAATGCACTTAAACAGCACATCTTTCAGACTGAGGAAGGAAACTGGAGCACCCGCAGGAAACACACGCTGACACGGGGAGAATGTGCGGACTCCGCACAGTGACGCAAGCCGGGAATTGAACCCAGGTCCCTGGCATTGTGAGGCTGCAGTGCTAACTGCTGTGCCACCGTCGTAGCTAAAGTGAATATTGGTCCCTTAGAGAATGAAATTGGGGAGTTAATAATGGAAAACAAGGAAATGGCAGAAACTGTTCATGGTAAAAGACACAAAAAGCATCCAAAGAATAGTAGAAAACTAAGAGACAAAAAGGACGGAGAAATTTGAAACATCATCAGCACCAGAGAAAAAAACAGTGGGAAAGCTATTGGGACTAAAGATTGACAAGTCCCCTGGGCTGGGTTGACACGTCCCCTGCATCCTAGAATCTTAAACACACAGGTTCGGCCACAACTGGAGTACCACGTGCAGTTCTGCTAACCACACTATAGGAAGGATGTGTTTGCACCGGAGAGGATGCAGAGGAGATTTACCAGGATGCTACCTGGGCTGAAGGGCGTGAGCTATGAGGAAAGCTGCTGTTTTCCTTGGAGCAGCGAAGATTGAGAGGGGACCTGATAGAGGTATATAAGATTATGAGGGGCATAGATAGGGTGGATAGGAAGACACATTTTCCATTAGTGGAGGAGTCGATAACCATGTGGCATAGATTTAAGGTAAGAGATAGAAAGGGGGAATTGAGGAGAAACTTCTGCACCCAAAGGGTGATGGGAGTCTGGAACTCACTGTCTGAAAGGGTCTGAGTCAGAAACACTCGTACTTGTAAGAAGTATTGGATATTCACTTGTGCTGCCATAACCTGCAAGGCTATGGGCCAAGCACTGGAAACCAGAGTCAATGTAGTCAGATCTTTGTTGCCCAGTGTGGTCATGATGGACTGAATGGCCTCCTTTTTTCGAAACATGATTGATATTAAAAGAATTGGATGTTTACATTCAATCTTCCAAAATTCCCTAGATTCGGAAAGGTCCTAGCAGATTGGTAAATGACTATTCAAGAAAGGAGGAAGACAGAAATCTGGAAATTATTGGCCCATTAGCCTAACATCCATCATTAGGAAAATGCCCTGGTCTATTATTAAGGAGGTAATAGCAGGTCAGTATGAAAATCGTAATACCATGAAGCAGAGTCAACAAATTTATTGTTGACAAATATGTTTGACAAATTTATTAAGTTTTTTGAGGATGAAACCAGCTGGGTGGGATCAAGGGGAATCAATAGATGTAATGTATTCAGGTTTCTAAAAGACATCCAAGAAGGTGCCACATAAAAGATTAAGATAATATAACACTTGGCAAGATCTTATGGTTAAAGCAAAATACAGCGGATGCCGGAAATCTGAAACAAAAACAGAAAATTCTGGAAAATCTCCGCGGGTCTGGCAGCCTCTGTGGGGAAAGAAACATAGAATCTCGACAGTGCAGAAGGAGACCATTCAGCCCATCGAGACTGCACCAACCACATCCCCACCCAGGCCCTATTCCCCTAACCCCACATATTTAGCCTGCTAATCCCCCTGATACTAGGGTCAATATAGCATGGCCAATGCACCTAACCCGCACATCTTTGGACTGTGGGAGGAAACCGGAGCACCCGGAGGAAACCCACGCAGACACAGGGAGAATGTGCAAACTCCACACAGACAGTGATTCAAGGCCCTGGCGCAGTGAGGAAGCAGTGCTAATCACTGTGCTATCGTGCCGCCCCAGAGTTAACGTTTTGAGTTTGTATGCCCCTTCTTTTGAATTCAGGAATTCTCCCGAGTGTCCAGACCAATTTTTATCTCACAACCAACATTACAGTAAATTAACAGATTATCAGGTCAATTGGGGTGATTTTGCAACGTGGGCACAAAATTTCACAAGAATCAGAAGATGAGATTCTCATTGGCACAATCTTGTTTTCTGATTTTCCCCACCCATCACCAATGATGTAATAAGGTTCCCACCCTTTCATTCAAATACATCCAGTTTTTCACATTTTTCACCTGCAAAGTCCATGAAAGTCTACATGTTTTGGATGTTCCCATTGGACATTGAGTAAATGTCCAACGCAGTGGAGGGAATGAACATCTGTTACATTCATTCTTGATGTCTGTTACAATTCAAACTATTGCTTTTCTCCTGCAGGCATCTACATAATTTAACATGGCAACACTGGCAAACATTTAAACAGCGAAACATTCTTAGAAACAGGAAGAAGTCATCCCGCATCCCCGCATCCCCCCCTCCCCCCCCCCCCCCCACCCCCACCCGCCCATCCTCTTCATCCATCCAGGGAAGATGCAACCTGCTGCCCATTGTTTTGCACTGAATATCTGTGCTAATATTTTGCTTTTGTTTATGGATAGCCTGAAGTCTGGAGTATGGTTGTCATATTTTTATGCAATGGAGCTGTGTTTAACCTGAACCTGGGTCAAAATAAACTCATTTAGAGGCCAATTAGTGGGTAATTCTTGGTGGCAAATCCTTGCCCCTGCCCCTGGTAGTTCAGTCAATCGAATCTGAAACACCAAGTATCAAAATGTTATATATACACGGTGACTTTTCCATTGTGCTGTTCTCCGTAGATCAGGTATCGTGCATTTAACTAAGATGGTAAGGGCTGGGGCGAAAAAAAACAAATAACTAGTTTGGCTACCAAAAGACAAAATTGTACGAGGGCCGATGGGTGGAACTGGGCGTCGGGGATATCAAAGTTTGTGTGTTCATCTCTTAATTCTTCCACCATTCTAGATACTAACTAAATTGGAATAATTTGTTTGGAAATGTGATATGATTTGATTTGATTTGATTTATTATTGTCACATGTATTGGGATACAGTGAAAAGTACTTGACTTAACTCCTCTTTCAATGCTTCAACAAATGTCTGACCTATTTCCAAGATTTATGTGACTTCTTACCCCTCAACCAACAACATTTTACGTGGAATCTTGTCAATTTTTTTTGCAACTATGTTTGCCACAGTACCGGACTTACTACTGTTCACTGAGAATGTGTATTTGTCATGCAAGATCCCTCCCTTCTGAACCCTTGCTGGCTACTCTTTACTTACGACTTATTGTTGTGCAGGTGCCTAGGTTTTTTTTTAACTGATAATCAACTCTACCAATTTGGTATTGCTGAAAAAAGACACATGTTGCCAAAACTTTTCATCTTGTACTCATCAGGACAATTTGCAAGCATACTAAATGCAAAGGGAACAAAAATTTATACTTCATGAGAAGAGAGTGCTCATTGGTTGGCAAGTGGACTTTGATTGGTAGGAGCTTTGCCATGGAGCATGCATCAGTTAACTGATGACTGACAGTTAACTTCCAAGCTTTGTTTAAATCAGTTAAATGGATGTGATTAGATGTGATTCCATGACTGGACAGCAATTGCTAAACAATCCTGATTGTGTTAAGAATTACATTGAAAACCAGTTATGGGCGGCATGGTAGCACAGTGGTTAGCACTGCTGCTTCACAGCTCCAGGGTCCCGGGTTCGATTCCCGGCTCGGGTCATTGTCTGTGTGGAGTTTGCACATTCTCCTCGTGTCTGCGTGGGTTTCAAACAAAGTACAGCACAGGAAACAGGCCCTTCAGCCCTCCAAGCCTGTGCCGCTCCTTGGTCCAACTAGACCAATCGTTTGTATCCCTCCATTCCCAGGCTGCTCATGTGACTATCCAGGTAAGTCTTAAATGATGTCAGCGTGCCTGCCTCCACCACCCTACTTGGCAGCGCATTCCAGGCCCCCACCACCCTCTGTGTAAAAAACGTCCCTCTGATGTCTGAGTTATACTTCGCCCCTCTCAGCTTGAGCCCGTGACCCCTCATGATCGTCACCTGGGAAAAAGCTTCCCACCGTTCACCCTATCTATACCCTTCATAATCTTGTATACCTCTATTAGATCTCCCCTCATTCTCCGTCTTTCCAAGGAGAACAACCCCAGTCTACCCAATCTCTCCTCATAGCTAAGACCCTCCATACCAGGCAACATCCTGGTAAACCTTCTCTGCACTCTCTCCAATGCCTCCACGTCCTTCTGGTAGTGCGGCGACCAGAACTGGACGCAGTACTCCAAATGTGGCCTAACCAGCGTTCTATACAGCTGCATCATCAGACTCCAGCTTTTATACTCTATACCCCGTCCTATAAAGGTAAGCATACCATATGCCTTCTTCACCACCTTCTCCACCTGTGTTGCCACCTTCAAGGATTTGTGGACTTGCACACCTAGGTCCCTCTGTGTTTCTATACTCCTGATGACTCTGCCATTTATTGTATAACTCCTCCCTACATTATTTCTTCCAAAATGCATCACTTTGCATTTATCCGGATTAAACTCCATCTGCCACCTCTCCGCCCAATTTTCCAGCCTATCTATATCCTGCTGTATTGCCCGACAATGCTCTTCGCTATCCGCAATTCCAGCCATCTTCGTGTCATCCGCAAACTTGCTGATTACACCAGTTACACCTTCTTCCAAATCATTTATATATATCACAAATAGCAGAGGTCCCAGTACAGAGCCCTGCGGAACACCACTGGTCACAGACCTCCAGCCGGAAAACGACCCTTCGACCACTACCCTCTGTCTCCTATGGCCAAGCCAGTTCTCCACCCATCTAGCCACTTCTCCTTGTATCCCATGAGCCTTAACCTTCTTAACCAACCTGCCATGTGGGACTTTGTCAAATGCCTTACTGAAATCCATATAGATGACATCCACGGCCCTTCCTTCATCAACCGTTTTTGTCACTTCCTCAAAAAACTCCACCAAATTTGTAAGGCACGACCTCCCTCTTACAAAACCTCCGGGTGCTCCGGTTTCCTCCCACAGTCCAAAGATGTGCGGGTTAGGTTGATTGGCCAGGTTAAAAAAAATTGCTCCTTAGAGTCCTGGGATGCGTAGGTTAGAGGATTAGTGGGTAAAATATGTGGGGGTAGGGCCTGGGTGGGATTGTGGTCGGTGCAGACTCGATGGGCCAAATGGCCTCCTTCTGCACTGTAGGGTTTCTATGATTCTATGATTCTATGAGTTAATGAAGTTATTAAGTATGAATATTAAATTAGCTGTTCGCAACAGGCAAGGTACTCACCATATACAACCAGCCTGTGCTTGCAAAATTCAAAACACAGTGTACAATATTAGATGTGATTCCATGACTGGACAGCAATTGCTAAACAATCCTGATTGTGTTAAGAATTACATTGAAAACCAATTTCAGATTATCAGTCAGGTTGACAGTGTGGCTCACTTGCATGTGATAGAAGCTACATATATTAACATAAAGGGCCCTGTCCTTTTCAAACAGAAAGAACATGTACACACATTGTGCCTGTTTCAACTAAACAAAATAGGTGTCAATCATTCTCTGGTTCATTCCCCAAGGCTAGGCCTTGACCCGTCAAGGTTGGCCTGTCTGTGTTGAATCTAATCAGAACTTGGCAACTAAGGGTAAGTCACCCGTTAACTGGTGCATTCTACATGGCAACACCTCTACCAAACAGAGTACACATGCCAACCAATCAGCACTCTCCTCTCATGCAGTATAAATTGTTGTTTCCTTTACATTTTGTGTTCTTGAAAATTGTCCTGATGAGTGCAGGACAACAAGCTTCAACAACATGTCTTTTTTCAGCAATACTTGAGTTTGCAGTACCAGGCAAGTATCCATTATTTTGCTTGCTGCAATTATAAAATTAATGGGCTTTTATGGCCTGGGGTATGATTTGTTCCTGTTGAAAATAGGCAGTATATTAGCTGCTGAGGGTAGGATGTCCAAATCACTAAATAATATTCCAACAGGAGACTCACTAATTATGTGTTATGGCTCCACGTATCTATTAGTCAACCCCGCCAAAAATTGACATTGCACATGGATAAATGGAGGGCAGGGGCAGAATACATAAATACATTGGAGAGGCAAAATCACAGAAAGCAGCTGCCCAACTGGATACTGGAGGGTGCAAGTTCCTTGCAGTGCCGAGCAATGCACCCAGGACAGGCCCAGAGACTGGGAAACATCTGCCTTCTTCACCAAAATGTCACAAACTTCTCCAGCAAATTGCATGCCATCTGCTGAATTGTTTCCACGCAAGTGGTTCTATTTAGGGTCTATAGTGCGATTCATAGACCGAAATAAACTCTGTAGTTTATTTTTGAATTTCCAATTAATCTGTTGTAAATGTAAATCACTGAGCAGTTACTGCTTGTGCATGCTCAACGTCCATATCTCATGTCAGCATGAAGCCATGTCTCATTCATCCATGTGTCTGTGCATGCATTCATGTGTGTGTGCATATATGTAAGTGTATGAATGTTTGTGCGTGTGTAAACATCTGGAGACGATCACCTGTAATACCTTTGTAACAGCACAGCAGAATGTGATGTACTCAGTATCAAACCCATGTCAAACCTCAATTAAGGTCACTTGATGCGAATATGGATGGAAATAATGTTCCATTCTCCACTCCCCTTAACTTCATATGTGTAAAATCCAATTTAAATTAAAAAAACTAGCCTGGTTAGAGTGATCATTTAAAAAAAATACAATTTTTCCTTTGTTCTGGTAGATATTGTAGGATTTCTCACAGACTAATTCTTTTCTTCTCTCCTACTACCTAATTCTCTAAATTTTCAGCATGGTTTGATATTCTTGATGGTAAGCCACATCCACAGCGTGTAAGCTCTTAATTCATCATTTGCAATGCTACTGTAGCCCTGAAACTTTATTTCCACATTTGCATCTCTATCTGTAATGAACATTCAGGCAGATGTCCTTGTGCTTTAATGGTTGATGAAGTTCCTTTGTTCTGAAACATCCAATCATTATAGCTAAACTTTAAAACTTCACCTGAGCCAAAATCAGCAAAACCTGACTGGCGAAAAGGAGTTGGATGTCAATTTTGTGTTTTGTGCTTCATTATTCTCTCAACTGTTAAAATCGGGCCTGTGCTCGGTGATGTCAGAGTAAACCCTGAGTATTGAAGTTGACTTTTACTGAATGAGAATGATCCAATCAAAGCTACAAAATGGCAGGTGAACAAAGTCATAGGGCTAGTGGGTATATAGAGGTCAAAAAATTCATGGCAGCACATGTCAAGGTTGCAAGTTTTAACATTTGACCCATGTGTGGCAGAAGTCCTTGAACTGCCATAGATGTTACAAAAGAATATGTGTCCATCAAAATGATTGCTTGCTGTATAAGAGTGTACTACATTACCTTTGGGAGCCCTATCTGAAAACAACAAGGACAAACCTACCAAAAAATTGTAAGTTCTGAACGAGTGTGGAAACAATAGAGTTTCAGACCCATTTGTTTGGTGAGAGAAAAAAATCAAATCTTATGACACTTAGAAAAGAAAAGAGGCAAATTGTGATTCTTAACAGTAGGGGGAGTGGACAGAGTCTAATCACACCAAAAAGCTGGCTGTAGACTGCTGGAGGGTGCTATTGTGCATGGGCCCATGATCTCCCAGTGCATTGTGTCAAGAATACAGTGTGCACTAGGTGATTGACACTTCCCCATCCCCCAGATTCACCTCCCCCACCTCCCCCTCTCCCACTGATCATGCATCCCCCTAATTACTGCCCCCCTCCCGGCCAATCGCTGCACCTGATTCCACCTCCCAGTTGATTGCTGTCCCTGTTCGCTGCCCCGTTAACCTCCCCAGTCAATTGCCATCCCTGTACACATCCATGTCGATCGCTGTCCCAACAATCCCCGATGCAGAGTGTGCAGCCTCTATGCGCTGCTTCCCCTTCAGGCCCTGCCCCTCACAGGCCCTGCCCCGACCCCTAAGCCAGAGTGGGCAGTGCCAGTGTGCTTGGTGGGTGCGGTCGGGATGTCAGGCTGCTCGATGGGCACGGTCAGGGTCCCTGGCTGGCCGTGCCAGGCAGACACTGCCCAAGGGGTACTGCCCACCCCTGCCCTGACCACCCGGGGGTGGGGGGGGGGGGTGGGCCTCAATGGCCTCTGGTCCCACTAGGAAGGCATCATGTCTGGTCCCTGCTGCATTAATGAGCCTGGACAATTGCACTCTGGGCTCACTAATGCCACTTAAATTAGCAAAGGAATATTTAAACCAGCTTTGTGCTTCCTAGGTGCAAGTTGATTACACCAACATATTGTGGCTGGTAAGATCGTGAGAGACCCGTCTGGAACCTTGATTCAGTCTTTGGCATGTCTCTGAGAAGTAGATGGTGAAACTTTGTGGCCATTAAGTTGGTCATAGTCATGAGTTGGGTCAGGTCTGGCACTTCACCCCCTGTCTCGGCCATCTCTTGGGCATTGTGCTCACAATTCTCCTGCAGGATGAAGGAAGAATGATGAATGAGTCTGCCCTCTCTAAACTCTGACAGCATGATAATGACAGGAGCTGTTGTACTCCTCAATGGTGCCCCCTGACTGCTCATACCCCATAAATGAGTGTGATTGCTATCTCAGTGATAGGACAGGGCATTCACTGTGACAGTGCTGAGAGCAATGTTGACACACACTCAGCTGAGCTCATGTACATAGTTTGTGCCCTCTCACACAGGTGCTCTTCGGCTCTCACCTTGCTGGACCTTCCGAGGCCATTGCCCTGCTTCTGGCACTGGACCACATCCCCCTGGTTACAGCATGATAGTTGACCTCCTCCCCAACCTTCTCTTGCAGGGTGAAGCTAGGATGAAATCAGCCATTTTTTGGCCCAGCCTCAGTGTGGACCTCCGGGGAGGCATCCGAAAACCTGGGCTCTGCTTGTGCCTGACTGCCCCTTCAGCACCAGCCCAACCCAGTCCTTCTTCCTGGGCAGCAATCTCCAGGGCAAATAGCAGGCCCAGTCTCACCTTTTCAATGTCCCACTTCAAGCTGCTTTTGGGTGTTGCTGATCGGATTTGAACCTGCCTGGGCTAATCAAACCATTTACATTTGAAAATTGCACCATGTTAGGGATGTGGTGTGGGGTCGTGAGCTGGAACTGATTGGGTGGCTGGATTTATGGCCTAGAATTGAAAATACCGGCCTATAGCTCCAACCAAACAAAGTTTGATTCTTGGCAAAGATTCTGGCTATCCAGGAGTTACAATTGGAGGGTCGAACATCAATATCCAATAGAAATTGTGGTGCATGAGAACTTGGCTAGAAAATTGGGATCACCACAGATCATGTAAACTCATCTGTGTGTCTAAGTCTTCCATGTACGCCAAGTCCCTGTTGAGTGAGACACTGTACCAGTAATAGAGTCTCCCACCTATAGGGTTAATGTCGATAAATTCCTTTAAGAAGGATCTAATATCTAGTTTTGGAAGATACCAAAAGGAGAAACAGATGGTCAAACATTGCGGAAGGCAATATGGACTCAACTGCCACGGATTAGAGTGGATCAGAAATAAATAACTTTGGATTAATATCTCTGAAATTTGAGGGGGTGGGGAGAGAGGCAGGAGCAGTGAGGTTTGACCTTGTGCTTAAGCAGATGGTGGCTGTTCAGGCAGAAAATGGATCTGAGCAGCGCTGACACTTTCCAATCTAAGTTAATAATGTTTATTCTCTTTCTATATATGAGTGACAGCGTCAGGAAAGGAAATAACATGATTAATTTTCCATGTCTTCTCTCATCAGAAGTGAATAAGTGATGGAGCCAATAAGGCAGTGTGGGTGCCAGGAACACGTGTTGAGGGATGCAGTGGTCTGAGACCTGCTCCATTTGACACACACAGCAGAGAAACAGAGACAGGAAATGCACAGGGCATTCGAAACTTGTAAGAACCAACTGTGCAATGCAAATAAGATCCGCTCCCCGCAATGTGGCTGAGAAAGCTGCCAATATTCCAGGAATAATCACCAGCCAACGCTGCAGACGAAGGTCACAGGTTACTTTCGGTTTGCCTTGGCCTGTATCATCCTGAATGATCCTGCCTCCTCAGCTGTTAAGAAGCAAACTTCCATGGCTGTTGACCTTTCAGCTTGAGAGCCACTATAATATTCACATGAACTAGTTCCATCTTGCAGCATCATATATGCCATTTGATGAGTAGTGATCAGTCAGGGCAGTTAGAGCAAAACATTCAACATTTCTCAGTGGAACATCTGCCTAAATAAAGTAATTCTGAGCAAGAATGCGTACGGAGAAGAGTTGGCATCATTTTTGTTCTGAGATTGGTCCTTCTGCCTTGGACACTAAGGCCGGAATTCTCTCCCCCAAAAATTTTAAGTGTTGAATTTGCATGGAAACTGAAGTAAATTTCATTGTTTTTTTTCAGTGGGAGCTCAGAGAAGAATCTCCCACGCTCTGCGCACTGCAGAGTGCACTAGCATAAATCCTGTTGAAAAGCTGCGGGCAGGGCCTTTTCCCACTGGAGAGGCCGGCAGCATAGCGCTGAGCGGGCCCACTGTGCATGCGCCGATCTGTCAGCACTGAGATTAGCACAGTGGCCCCAAGCTGCCGGCCTCCTGATTGCTGGCCAGCTCGATCGCTGCCTCTCTGGCCCCGTCACGGCCCAATTGCTTGGTCCCCCAGACATTCCCAGGCCAGATCCAACCGTCCCCCCTCCGGCCCGCCCTAATCTCCAGCAAACCCCTCCCCACCTCCCCACAGATCCACCTCCACCACCTGCAGTGGCAAACAGCCCCTCCATGCAGTGCAAAAATCTACTCCCTGGCAGCCCTGACCCATGTCCGGCAGCCCTGACACCCCCCACCTTAGAAATCTTAGAAACCCTACAGCACAGAAAGAGGCCATTCAGCCCATCAAGTCTGCACCGACCACAATCCCACCCAGGCCCTACCCCCATATCCCTACATATTTACCCGCTAATCCCTCTAACCTACGCATCCCAGGACACTCAGGGGCAATTTTAGCATGGCCAATCAACCTAACCCGCACATCTTTGGACTGTGGGAGGAAACCGGAGCACCCGGAGTAAACCCACGCAGACACGAGGAGAATGTGCAAACTCCACACAGACAGTGACCCGAGCCGGGAATCGAACCCAGGTCCCTGGAGCTGTGAAGCAGCAGTGCTAACCACTGTGCTACCGTGCCGCCGCTGCAGCCCCAACTCCCCCCCAGCTGGCTGACAACCTCCCCCCACACTCCCCTCCCCGCACCCACCCTGCTGGCCAGCCCCGATCACTGGCCTCCGTCCCTTTGTCAGTCAGCCCAAATGCAGAGTGGTAGCAGGACCCCCCACCCCCACTGATAGCCCCATCAGGCCCCGCATCCTTAGGCCCAGCCCCCTTGGTGCTGCCACAGACCTGATGGGCAGTGCCAAGATGCCCCAGGGATTTGGCACTTTGCCCCTTGGGCAGTGCCGGGGGGCCAGGCTGGCACTGCCAAGGGGCCAATGCTTAGGCCAATGCTTAGGGGGCACCCCCCTCGCATCTGACCCTCTGGGGGTCCTCCTTGCCCCCTTTCACTCCAGCAGTGTTCAGGCAGCTACAGTAAACCCCACCGGAATGAAACACTGGGGGGAGGGTGGGGGGGGGGGGGGGGGGCGTTTCGAGGCTGGCGGGCCTGAAGACTTCAATCCCGGGCCCACTAATTACATTCAAATAGTATTTAATTTGACCCCTGCATGTATAATGCAGCCTATTGTCACCACGGAGCTGACGGTGCCAGAAATCCGGCGCTGGGGGATGCACTCGGGGCCGGATGTCCAGCACAGATCCCACAGATTGGATGCCAGTTAAATCTCCTGGCCCGCTGTGCTGATTTTTTAGTGCAGTGGGATTGGAGAATCGCCCCCTAGATATGGGACCCTGGACAGACCACTGACATATTCTGGTATCTGCTTAACCTTTGTTTATTCGTACTGAATCTAAACCCGGTTACAGAATAGGAATGTAGATCGAGACAAGATTCAAACCTCTCTGGCAAGTCTCTAAAACATGACTGACTGGTGTCAGTGTTACATCTTCATCTATGTTCTACATTAGCCGTATCCTGTTTAGAAATCATAGAAATCATAGAAACCCTACAGTGCAGAAACAGGCCATTCGGCCCATCGGGTCTGCACCAACCACAATCCCACCCACGCCCTACCTCCATATCCCTACACATTTACCCGCTAATCCCTCTAACCTACACATCTCAGGACACTAAGATGCAATTTTTTTAGCATGGGCAATCAAACTAACTCGCATATCTTTGGACTGTGGGAGGAAACCGGAGCACCCGGAGGAAACCCACGCAGACACGAGGAGAATGTGCAAACTCCACACAGACAGTGACCCAAGCCGGGAATCGAACCCAGGTCCCTGGAGCTGTGAAGCAGCAGTCCTAACCACTGTGCTACCGTGCCACCCTTATTAACCCTTTTTACTACAATTTTGACTTTGGCCTGGATTTTGGTCATGAGTCAGCAGATTTCCCACTCAGCACACCTGCCTTGGGAAAAACTGCCCCACATAACGTGATCTTCATTCTGTCAGTGCCAAAGTCAGTCCTACTGCTCCCTGAAATAGTTGGGAAGCAACACCAGGGACTGCCAGGGGCTGTTGGAATAGGTATTCCAGTTGTTCTATTTAATATTAGGATCTCTGGCCCTCAACATCCCCACCCACTCGCTATGCTCTATCCATGCCAATTCAGGTCAACCCATGCTCCTGCTCACCCCCAATGGCCCCTCACACCTTACATGACAACCCATGCCCCCACTCATCCCAATGGCCCCTATAGCCCACATGTCAACTCAGTGCCATGCAAACCCATGCCCTTACACCATCCATGCCAACTCACCCCAGTATCTGTCATGGACAGACATGAGGAGCCATTCTGAGATTGAATAAATTAAACTTCTATGCATCTTTGTATATACAAATAGTGTCATTGATAAAAATCATAAGGAGGCACAGTGGCAGCATCCCTCCTGCACTGAACTGAAGCTTTGGGTTCAAGTCCCATGCCAGGACTTGTTAGCCACAGAAGGAGTGTTCATGACTTGGTTCAACAGGATGATAACCAGATTGGGGATCATTCCACCACCTCCCCACTATTCCCAAAATATATAAAAGTGCGTTAAAATACGCTTTTAAAAAACTGACAGAAGCTCATTCAATACATTTAAATTCCCTCAATTACTTAAACCCTTATTAAACAAACATTTGTCTTCCCAGCTTTTATATATTTAAAAAGGTTTTCAGGTTGCTCTAAGAGCTGAATACATGATTTGATGGTGATGTCATTAGGATGTACGTTCAGAAATGGTCCTGTGATGAGGAAGGTAATGGATATGGTATTGAAAGGATCAATAGCTGGAATACATTGTCCACATCCTGACTTGAAACCATGTATGTTAAGAAAGCTTGAGTTGACCGTCCAAGGTGTGTGTCTATTGTGGGGAATCAGAGTGATCATTCCTCTTAGTCTGTGAGGAAGAATTCCTGAACAAGTACATGAAGGACATCCTGGAATAGTCTGAAAGAATGAATTAGCAAGTAGTTATCTTTGGTAGCAACAGCCTGACATAATTACACTCACTGAATCATACCTTACAGCCAATGTCTCAGGCACCACCATCACCATCCTTGGGTAGGTCCTTTCCCACCAAGAGATGTGTCAGCATAATGGTATGCTGTCAGGAGAGAGTTGCCTTCAGGATTCTCAACATTGACTCCAGGCTTTATGAAGGTTCCGGGTGTCAGGGAACCATTGTTGCTGGATCAAAATCCTGGAACTCCTTTCCTAACAGCACTGTGGGTGTTTACCTACACATCATGGACTGCAATGGTTCAAGAAGGCAGCACATCACCACCTTAAAGGCAGTTAGGGATGGGTAATTGATTTAGGCCTTGCCAGCCAATGCACATTCCATGAATGAGTAATAAGAAATCTGGATGTTAGAATAATTTCCATAAGAGTTTGCATTAATGACTTTACAGGCTATTGTAGGCATGCTATAAAAAACAAAATTAGTCAACAGTCTGTACCTACTGCTTTTAAAGAGCACACAAGCTTTATGCATTTATTAATTCTTACTGCATATATTTATTGAACTGCCAGAAACAGTTCTAATCTGAATAATTCTGATTAATTTCTTATCATAGAACCCCGACAGTGCAGAAGGAGGCCATTCGGCCCATCGAGTCTGGACCGAATCTCCAACTATGAGGTGTGCTTTGCAAGAGAGTATTGGGAAAGTCAGAGAGTGGGTCTTGGCACCTCAAAGTGTTATGCCATGGCCATGCATCCCTGAGGTTTGGATCTTCTTGATGCAGCATTTCTAGGTTGGAGACACCATGCTTCTGCTGCTGACTTCCTCAACCATTTCTATCCCTGCCTGTTCGACTGGAGAAATTGTCCGCTTTCACCTTTTCTTTGGAAAATCACTTTGGGCGGGATTCTCCGGCCTCCCAGCCGTGTGTTTCTTGGTGGTAGGAGGCGGTGCACCATTCACTAGTGGCGGGATTCTCTGGTATCACCGCTGTCATTGGGATTTCCCATTGAAGCTGCCCCATGCTGCTGGGAACCCCACAGGTGGGGTGCACTGCCAGCAGAACCAGGGAATCCCGCCGGCGTGAATTGCCAGAGAATTCTGCCCATTATTTCAGGTGCTTGGCTTCCACAAGAGGATATCCAGGTAAGAGTCAAAGACTTGGGATGCAATCTGCCCAAGCTGCTTCTCTCTTACCATGGTAACTGCAGCCTCAAAGATTCAAGTGCTGTTGTGTCTTCGTAACCCATTCCAGGGTCACTTTAATTAGAAATTCTTCCTTTGACGGAATTAACTTGTTCTCATGCCCTCATTCCAAGATTGTCCATAGGACCATAGAATCACAACAGTGCAGAAAGAGGCCATTCGGCCCATCGAGTGAAACCACCTATTCCCTTCTCGCTCAAATATTTGTCTAGGTTCCCCTTAATTTTTAAAACTTATTTTACAGGAATCATAGAATCTCTATTGTGCAGAAAGAAGCCATTCAGCCCATCGAGTCTGCATCAA
Organism: Mustelus asterias; assembly: GCF_964213995.1. Classification (NCBI taxonomy): domain Eukaryota; kingdom Metazoa; phylum Chordata; class Chondrichthyes; order Carcharhiniformes; family Triakidae; genus Mustelus; species Mustelus asterias. The sequence goes on along the minus strand of NC_135804.1, from coordinate 62,257,584 downwards.
CCCTCTGAAAGAGCATCCCACCCAGGCCCGCCCCTCCACCCTATCCCCGTAACCCCACACATTTACAATGGCTAATCCCCTTAACCTACACATCTTTTGGGCACTAACGGGCAATTTATCATGGCCAATTCATCTAACCTCCACATCTTTGGACTGTGAGAGGAAACTGGAGCACCTGGAGGAAACCCATGCAGGCATGGGGAGAACATGCAAACTCCACACAGTCACCCAAGGCCGGAATCAAACCTGGATTCCCTAGTGCTGTGAGGAAGCAATACTAACCACTGTGCCACTGTGTCATCCAGGGAACATTGAGGCAGAATGCTGATACCCTGTCTCAGTTAATGGGTCTCTGGAAAGCCCGCACCATCTGTCGATAGATTCCCAAGCCACAGATGACCCCGCCATTTGGTTGGGGTAGGGTGGCTTATGATGGGAAAATTCCACTCCAATGTATCTCGGTATTAACATTTCAATGAATGGATAAAATAGATTAGCCCTGCAAATAGTTAGAAGCAAAACATTACGAGTCAAGGGATAAGGAAAGATCTAATGATCAACCATATAATGAAGCTCATATTTTTCTTTTCCTGTGCAAACTAAATGAATGTCAAAGGAATGGCAATTAAAGACAAGTTTACTTCCCAATTATCACCAACTCACTGCTGCCCAATCACTTCCTCTCCTCAGGCACTGATGACAATTTCATATTTCAATTTCACATTTTTAAATCCAAACAAATGAGATTTATTTTCCTGTATAATGGAATATTTTGTAGCAGAAGAATTTTGCTGAAAAAGGAGACATGTTGCTGAAGTTTTTCATCGTGCACTTATCAAGACAACAGCAAGAATGACAAATTTCAAATGATCACACTGACTTATACTACAGAAATAAAGGGTACGGATTGGTTGGCATGGTGACTCTGATTGGCTGACGTGTTGCCATTAAGAAAGCAATGGGTAGCTATAGGCTCTCTAAGCTCCCGGGGAATACATAAGGTGAGCTTGAACATATTCCTCTTGTTTGCAGAGAACCTGCATACGAATGTATGCCGCTTCTAGTAGTGTGATGCCAAGTATGCAGACCACACATCCTATTGAATTAAAGGAAAAGCAAGGCCATTTTGTCGTTCATAACAAGGAGAGAATGGATCCACCATTCCACGCTGGCAAAATGCAAAACCAAATGATTATGGTTAGATGTGATTCCGCGATTGGATATCACTTACTGAACAATCTCGAGTATGCTAATAGCTACACGAACAAACAATTCAAGATAATTGGTCAAGCTCATAGCATGGTAATGTACATTCATGCACAGAGATTTGTCCTCTGCAAACAAAAGGAACATGTTCAAGCCTTGCGACTTTTTTAAATTTCCCGGAGTTTGGGGAGTCCCTGTTGCTTTCTCATTGAAAACAGCGCAGCCACCCCTTTCTCCTTTAGTATAAATTAATGCGGTTGTTTGAAATTTGGCATTCTTGGGGTTGTCCTGATGTCTGCAGGACAACAAGCTTCAGCAATGTGTCTCTCTCATCAACAATATTCAAGCTCTGTAATACCCAGTGACAGTTTAAATACCTGAAAAGGAGAATTTTCATCATTAGCTGTTCATTGGGAAGGACATGTGAAGAATATAAATAAAAATGCCATGGTAACTGCAGCTTTAAGAGAAGCCAAAGTTCTGTAAATCTAATCACAAGCCACATGTTTATATTCTGATTCAATAAAAATCAGAAACATTTTTAGAACTTGATGTTTACAAAATAAGCTCACTGCAGGAAAGCAAAACAGCCAAGTCTGCTTCAAGCAATAAATGTGAGACATGATAATGGTTTATTCAAGCAATTCAATTGCTTCACAGCATTTAACTCACCCTCTGACTGTAGCTTCCGCTGGTATATTCCAGAATTCAAGGTCAATTGGTTTGCAGCAGTAAGTGAGGTCTCTCAGTTACACCCTGCGACTGTTCCAGTTTCAATCAGCTGGGTGACACAAGCACACACACAAAAGACTCACCATCAATGGGGAACATCCATGATCCATGCACTGAACAGGGTGACTCCACCCCAAAGCCACAAAGGCAGATAAAGCTTGGCTCAAACTCAGCCAGCTGCCAAGTCTGCACAAGGCAGATCAAAACTCCATCCAATACTTGTCAGAAACGGTTATGACTCCAGAGTCAAACTTCCATTATCCGTACTCTGATTAACTACCTACCCTTTCCCCTTGCAGAACCATCATGGAACAAAGCCTTCTACTGCTCTTTGTTCTTTTTTTCCTACTCTTGGTGAAAGTTTCTGATGCCTTACATTGTTTTTTCTCTGTTTTTCCATGTCTACTTGTGCATAAATCTTATTTACCTGCCTGAAATCTATCAGGAGGAGCAGTCCTTGGATGATGGAGGCTCTGATGTATGCACCATCAGGTGTCATTCAGATCATTTGTACAAGGAAAATCATGTCTATTCCTCTTGTGGAGGAAACCACATTTGTGACAACAGGTATAGAGCCTGTCAATGAGTCTCAAAAAATAAAAGAGCACCACCCTCATGATGACACCCTCATGATGACACCCTCATGATGACACCCTCATGATGACACCCTCTTGCTGACACACTCCCCCTGACACGCTCTCCCTGACACCCTCCCCCTGACACCCTCCCCCTGACACCCTCCCCCTGACACACTCCCCCGACACCCTCTACTTGACACCCTCTCCCTGACACCCTCCCCCTGACACTCTCCCCGATACACTCCCCCTGACACACTACCCCCCGACACCCTTGCCCTGACACCCTCCCCCTGACACAGTCCCTCTGACACCCTCTCCCTGACACCCTCCCCCTGACACCCTCCCCCGACACACTCCCCCGACACACTCGCCCTGACACACTCCCCCGATACACTCTCACTGACACCCTGTCCCTGACACTGTCTCCCCGACACACTCCCCCTGACACCCTCCCACTGACACCCTTCACTTGACACACTCCCATGACACCCCCCCGACACACTCCCTCTGACACTCTACCCCTGACACCCTCCACCTGACACGTTTCCCCTGACACCCTTCCCCCGATACCCTCCCTCTGTCACCCTCCCTCTGACACACTCCCTCTGACACCCTCCTGCTGACACCCTCCCTCTGACACACTCCCCCTGACACTCCCCCGACACCTCCCCCTGACACAATCCCCCTCAAACACTCCTGCAACACCCTTCCCCTGACACCCTCCACCTGACACACTTCCCCTGACACCCACTCCCTGACACCCTCCCCTTGACAACCCCGCCCTGACACACTCCCCCTGACACCCACTCCCTGACACCCCCCCCCTGACACCCTTCCCCTGACACCCTCCACCTGACACCCTTCCCCTGACACCCTCCACCTGACACACTTCCCCTGACACCCACTCCCTGACACCCTCCCCTTGACAACCCCGCCCTGACACACTCCCCCTGACACCCACTCCCTGACACCCTCCCCCTGACACCCTTCCCCTGACACCCTCCACCTGACACCCTCCCCCTGACACCCTCCCCCTGACACTCTCTCCCTGACACCCTTCCGTGACAAACTCTCCCTGACACACTCCCCCTGACACCCGCCCCCGACACACTCCCATGACACCCCCCGACATACTCCCCCTGACACACGCCCCCGGCACACTCCCCCTGAGACACTCCCCCTGACACACTCCCCCTGACACACTCCCCCTGACACCTTCCCCGACACCCTCTCCCTGACACCCTCTCCTTGACACACTCCCCCGATACACTCCCGCTGACACCCTCTCCCTGACACCCTCTCCCCGAAACATTCCCACTGACATACTCCTGCTGACACACTCCCATTGACAGCCTCCCCTGACACCCTCCCATGACACCTCCCCGACAAACTCCCCCTGACACTCTCCCCCTGACACCCTCTCCCCGACACCTTCCCCCTTACACCCACCCCCTGACACACTCCCCTGACACCTTCCCGCTGACACACTTCCCCTGATACCCTCCCCCTGACACACTCCCATGACACCCTCCCCCCGACACCCTCCCCCTGACACTCTCCCCCGACACCCTCCCCCTGACACGATTCCCCCGAAACCCTCCCCCTGACACCCACCGCTTGACACACTCCCCCTGACACCCACCCCGACACCCTCCCCCCGACACCCTCTCCCCGACACCCTCTCCCTGACAAACTCCCCCAATACACTCCCGCTGACACCCTCTCTCTGACAACGTCTCCCCGACACACTCCCCCTGAACGGCTTCCCCTGATACCCTCTCCCCGATACCCTCCCTCTGTCACCCTCCCTCTGACACACTCCCCCTGACACACTCCCCCTGACACACTCTCCCTGACACACTCTCCTTGATACCCTCCCCCCTGACACCCTCCCCCTGACACCCTCCCCATGACACCCTCCCCCTGACACCCTCCCCATGACACCCTCCCCCTGACACCCTCCCCCTGACACACTCCCCCTGGCACACTCCCCCTGGCACACTCCCCCTGGCACACTCCCCCTGGCACACTCCCCCGACACCCACCCCGACACACTCCCACTGACACCCCCACTGACACCCTCCCCTGACACACTCCCATGATATCCCCCGTCACACTCCCACTGACAGTCTCCCCCTGACACCCTCCCCCTGAGACGCTTCCCCCTGACATGCTCCCCTTGACACCCTCACGCTGATACCCTCCCTCTGACACTCTCCGCCTGACACACTCCCTCTGACACGCGCCCCCTGACATACTCCCATGACACCCCCCGACACACTCCATCTGACACTCTCCCCCTGATACCTCCCTCTGTCACCCTCCCTCTGACACACTCCCCCGACACACTCTCCCTGACACCCCCTCCTTGATAACCTCCCCCCAGACACCCTCCCCCTAACACCCTCTCCCTGTCACCCTCCCCCTGACACCCTCCCCCTGACACCCTCCCCCTGACATCCTCCACCTGACACACTCTCCCTGGCATCCTCCCCCTGACACACTCCCCCCGACACCCTCCCCCTGACACACTCCCTGACACACTCCCCCTGACACTCTCCCCCAACACACTCCCTTGACAACCCCTGTCATACTCTCCCTGACACATGCACCCGGCACACTCCCCCTGACACACTCCCACTGAGACACTCCCTCTGACATGCGCCCCCTGACGCACCCCCCCTGACACACTCCCGTGACACCCCTTTCCTGACACATTCCTCCTTATACCCTCACTCTGGCACAATCCCCCTGACACCCACTCCCTGACACCCTCCCCCTGACACTCTCCATCTGACACACTCCCCCTGACACCCTCCCCCTGACACACTCCCCCGACACTCTCTCCCTGACACCCTCTCCCTGACACACACCCCCGATACACTCCCACTGACACCCCCACTGACACCCTCCCCCTGACACACTCCCATGATACCCCCCGTCACACTCCCCCTGACAGTCTCCCCCTGACACCCTCCCGCTGAGACGCTTCCCCCGACATGCTCCCCTTGACACCCTCCCCCCGATACCCTTCCTCTGATACCCTCCCTCTGACACACTCCCTCTGACACACTCTGCCTGACACGCGCCCCCTGACACGCACCCCCTGACACACTCCCCCAATACACTCCCGCTGATGCCCTCTCCCTGACAGCCGCCACCCGACACACTCCTCCTGACACCCTCCCACTGACACCCTCCCGCTGACACACTCCCATGATGCCCCACCCGACACATTCCCTCTGACACTCTCCCCCTGACATCCTCCCCCCGATACCCTCCCTCTGACACACTAATTCTGACACCCGCCCTCTGACACCCGCCCTCTGACACACTCCCCCTCAAACACTCCCGTGACACCCTCCCCCTGACACACACCCCCCTGACACACTCTCCCTGACACCCTCTCCTTGATCCCACCCCCCCTGACACACTCCCCCTGAAACCTTCCCCTGACACCCTCCCCCTGACACCCTCTCCCTGATACACTCCCCCAGACACACTCCCCGAGACACACTCCCCCTGACACACTCACCTGGCACACTCCCCCTGACACCCTTTACCTGACACCCTCTCCCTGACACATTCCCTCTGACACCTTCCCCCTGACAGACTCCCCCGACGCCCTCTCCCTGACACACTCCCTCTAACACCCTTCATATGACACACTGCCCCTGACCTCCTCCCCCTGACACCCTCCCGCGACACCCTCCCTCAGACACCCTCCCACACACCCTTCCCTTATTTCCCCCTATTAGTGAAACTTACCAGGTTGTCAGGGGGTGTGTGTCAGGGGGAGTGTGTCAGGGGGGAGTGTCAGGGGGAGGGTGTCAGGGAGAGGGTGCCAGTGAGGGGATGTCGGGGGAGGGTGTCAGGGGTATGGCGTCAGGAGGTGGGTGTCAGGGAGAGGGTGTCAGGGGGAGTATGTCAGGGGTAATGTGTCAGGGGGAGTGTGTCAGGGGGAGGGTGTCAGGGGTAGGTGTCAGGAGGAGGGTGTCAGGGGGAGAGTGTCAGGGGGAGGGTGTCAGGGGGAGAGTGTCAGGGAGAGGGTATCAGGGGGAGGGTGTTGGGGGAGGGTGTCAGGGGGAGGGTGTCAGGGAGAAGGTGTTGGGGGAGGGTGTCAGGGGGAGGGTGTCAGGGACAGGGTGTCAGGGACAGGGTGTCAGGGAGAGGGTGTCAGGGGGAGTGTGTCAGGGGGAGGGTGTCAGGGAGAATGTGTTGGGGGAGGGTGTCAGGGGGAGTGTGTCAGGGAGAAGGCGTTGGGGGAGGCTGTCAGGGGGAGGGTGTCAGGGACAGGGTGTCAGGGAGAGGGTGTCAGGGGGATTGTGTCAGGGGTAATGTGCCAGGGTGAGAGTGTCAGGGGGAGGGTGTCAGGGAGAGGGTGTCAGGGGGAGTGTGTCAGGGGGAGGGTGTCAGGGGGAGGGTGTCAGGGAGAGGGTGTCAGGTGGATTGTGTCACGGGGAGGGTGTAAGGGAGAGGGTGTCAGGTGGAACGTGTCGGGGGAGGGTGTCAGGGAGAGGGTGTCGGGGGGAGTGTGTCAGGGGGAGTGTATCAGGGAGAGTGTCAGGGGGAGGGTGCCAGGGAGAGGGTGTCAGTGGGAGGGTGCCAGATATAGGGTGTCAGGAGGAGGGTGTCAGGGAGAGGGTATCAGGGGGAGTTTGTCAGGGGGAGATTGTCAGGGGGAGGGTGTCAGGGAGAGGGTGTCATGGGGAGTGTGTCAGGGGGAGGGGGAGGGAGAGGGTGTCAGAGGGACTGTGTCAGGGGGAGGGTGTCAGGAAGAGGGTGTCGGGGTGTAGTGTGTCAGGGGGTGTGTATCGGGGAGAGTGTCAGGGGGAGGGTGTCAGGTAGAGGGTGTCAAGTAGAGGGTGTCGGGGGAGTGTGTCAGGGGGAAGGTGTAAGGGGGGGAGTGTCAGGGGGAGGGTGTCAGGGAGAGGGTGTCAGGGGGACTGTGTCAGGCGGAGGGTGTCAGTGGGAGGGTGTCAGTGGGAGGGTGTCAGGGAGAGGGTGTCGGGGGGTAGTGTGTCAGGGGGAGTGTATCGGGGAGTGTGTCAGGGGGAGAGTGTCAGGGAGAGGGTATCAGGGAGAGGGTGTCAGGTAGAGGGTGTCGGGGGGAGGGTGTCAGGGAGAGGGTGTCAGAGGGACTGTGTCAGGGGGAGAGTGTCAGGGAGAGGGTGTCAGGGAGAGGGTGTCAAGTAGAAGGTGTCGGGGGGAGTGTGTCAGGGGGAGTCTGTCAGGGGGAGGGTGTCAGGGGGAGGGTGTCAGGGGGACTGTGTCGGGGGAGGGTGTCAGGGAGAGGGTGTCGGGGGGTAGTGTGTCAGGGGGAGTGTATCGGGGAGAGTGTCAGGGGGAGGGTGTCAGGGAGAGGGTGTCAGGGAGAGGGTGTCAGGGAGAGGGTGTCAGGTAGAGGGTGTCGGGGGAGTGTGTCAGGGGGAGTGTGTTAGGGGGAGTGTGTCAGGGGAGTGTGTCAGGGCGGGGTTGTCAAGGGGAGGGTGTCAGGGAGAGGGTGTCAGTGGGAGTGTGTCAGGGGGAGTGTGTCAGGGGGAGGGTGTCAGGGGGAGTGTGTCAGGGGAGGGTGTCAGGGTGAGTGTGTCAGGGGGAGTGTGTCAGGGGGAGGATGTCAGGGGGAGTGTGTCAGGGCGGGGTTGTCAAGGGGAGGGTGTCAGGGAGAGGGTGTCAGGGAGAGGGTGTCAGGGGAGGGTGTCAGGGGAGGGTGTCAGGGGGAGTGTGTAAGTTTCACTAATGGGGGGAAAGATCCCTTGTTCCCCACCTTTAGGGCTCGTAGTCAGTGGCAGGGACTAGGGGGAGTGTGGTAACATATTTTGTGCAGAACACCCCATTCCATCTTCCTAGGCTGCATACCCATACATGTTGCTGGAGTCAACATCATCAGATCTGAATTCTACACACATCCCAAATTTATTCAGGAGCAAAGCACAATTCTCGGGGAGTTAAGGGAAGAGGAGACCTGGTGAGGCTGGGAACTCAGGGAGATATGGAGCCAACAAGTATTTTCTCCAAAGTGCAAGAAAAAGAAAATTCCACTGCGGACTGGGGAGGGTGTGTGCTGATTGTCCCTTTTGGAGTAACACAGCTGTAAAGGATCACCTGGCTTGAGGGACTGAGAGTGGGTAATCACCTCAGGCAGAAGGCAGTCTGAAGAGATGTAGGAGACACGTAGGGACCGGGACAGCCAGTGGGCTGCTGTAGGGAAGCCAGAAGAGGCTGCTGGCCTTTGTACAGTTTGTCTTTGTTAATAAATGCCCTGAGGAAGTCTGTGAGTGTGCATCAATACAGAGTGTAAATTCCAATTGCACCTTCGATGGTTTGTGACGATGAGAGCTGGAGGGGAGATCGTTGAGGGCTGCGGGGAGTGGTGAGATGAAGTCACCTGCCAAATTTCGGGTGACCTCAGTCTCCTGTGCATCAAGCAATCCAAACACCAGCCTGTAACAGGCTCATGGATTGGTGGAGGTGATGCCCAAGAGTATCCTCGTCAAGATCGTGGTTTGGAAGGCCCCTGATATTATGTGTTGGGCCAGTTTGAATGGGCCCTTTTGGAGCTAGAATGGAGTTCAGAAAATGAAGAAGAACCCTATCCTCAACTCAGATATTCCCGTGAGGATGAGAGCTGAGCTCACAGAATATCAGGATTCCCATTCCGTGACTTCTAGCTGAACAGGAATTGGCCTGAATTTGTCACTCTCTAAAGTGTAAGGCAGAAAAACAAGATTGAGAATCTGTGATAAATTTACAGAAATCTCTTGTAACATTGGACAAAGGAGCAATTCAGCAGAATAGATTATCCTCCTAATCAAAAGCACTAATATCTGAGAGCAAGGCAAGCAGCAGAGACAACAAAGGATCCAGTATTCAATTGATCATCACCTCAGATAGCTATAAACACCATATGAATGCTGTAGACATTCTGTACAAATGGCACAAAGCTCCCTTTACGAACTGCAACATACACGTGTGATACAAATCGTGTTCTTTTATAAACTGTGACTAGCAGCAAACACACAAGTGGCTCGTGCCTTATTCAACAGCTTTCAAAACCAAGACAACAGGCAACACTTGTTCACACACTTTTCACAGAGGCATCTTGTAGCTGGCTTTAATAATTGGAACTGGTACATAATGTACATTATCTCAATTCTTTACCATGTTGACTAGTTTGATCACCTGGCTTCGTGCTGAACTGTCTTTGAACTTGATATTCAATAACTGAATTATAGGAATGATTCACAACATGCCCCTGTTGACCTGATTGACCTGACTGACACCATTACCAAACACTGGAGGGTTACATCTTCCCCAGTCAGAACTATTTCAACTTATTTGTCCTTACCAACTGCTGTAGAATGGAATATTTCCATTTTGGACACTCAGGTAAGTTTTCCAATCAGCCTATAGCTGAGTAATAGATTCTGATCACCAACCGAGCTCACTGTGTTTGCTCTAAGCCCTGCCTAATGCTGCAGGCTTGGTCTTCGGTGAGCTGGGCATTGGGAGCTTGCTGGGGGCAGAGGTCAGAAAATTTAATACAACAAACACCCAAAAGGCTACTTATAAACAGAGGCAGCCACTTAAAGGCAGGTAACTGCATAGGGAGCAAATATGTTGGTACTTTGCCAAACGGTGCTAAATTATCTTATGCCTATTCTATCATTTTCAGAGAATTTTTGGGTTGATGAGAATGGCTTGCAAAACCCAATGTTGAACAAAATGAATGTGGAGTCAGGAAACTGAAATGGCTTCGGGGTGATTTTCCTTGTTCAGATCAACCTTCAGAGTAAGAGTCACATAACCCAGGGAATCAATCAGGGAGCAGGATGTGGCCTGCTCTAGTCAGAGTCACCTCGGGAGCTGATTGCAGCCACAAGGCTGCAAGCTTCTGTATAGTTTTAACCTGTAAATAAGCGAGTTGTGTTTTGCCTAAACAAGTGAACGAGCATAGAATAGAATCCCTATAGCGCAGAAGGAGGCAATTTGGCCCATCGAGTCTGCACCGATAACAATCCCACCCCAGCCCTATCCCACAACCCCACATATTTATCCGCTAATCCCTCTAACCTACGCTATCCCGGGACACTAAGGGGCATTTTAGCATGGCCAATCAACCTAACCCGCACATCTTTGGACTGTGAGAGAAAACCAGAGCACCCGGAGGAAACCCACGCAGACACAGGGAGAATGTGCAAACTCCACACAGACAGTGACCCAAGCCAGGAATCAAACCAAGGTCCCTGGAGCTGTAAGGCAGCAGTGCTAACCACTGTGCCACCGTAACAACCCATCTTTACAGTTTCCAAAAGATGGGGAAATGTAAAGCTCGAGCTGGCAAAAGGTGGGGAAATGTAACGCTCGAGCTGGCAAAATGTTGGTTGGTTAACACAGAGCCGTTCCGCTTTTCTTCATTCCATCCACAAAGAGAAACACAACAAATAAAGGGGCATTTCCTCAGTTGAAGCACTGAATGGGTTTTATGGAGTGCGCCAAAAATACGTGAATCAGAATGTCAAACACGTGGCTGAAAGTCTCCTGGGCAAGGAAGTGTTGACCGGGTAAATGGTCTCAAAATGCAGTAATAAGTCTTCTCCTAAGCCTCTTTGATTGCCTGACTATAAGTTGCAAAGTTGTTAGCACCCCTGCATGGGTATATTTACATGCCTTTCACTTATGATTCAGGCTATTTCAGCACAAAATCTTGGAAATTGCACGGACCTTTCAACATGATAATTGGACCTTTATTTCTTGCACATGGGAAACTGGTAGGTGTTTCAGATGCTACTTATAAACCTCATCAGTAGATTAAGCACATGGTGAAAGGGTAGTGATCAGTCTGCCGAGATATTCTGTTAGTTATGCCTATTTAACCTCCCTGGGCAATTTTACCCAGGGCTCTGTATGCACAATGCTCTCTGAGAGTTATTATATGCAGTGCCAGCGAAGCAAACTGAGAAATAAAAGATGCTCATCTCAAAAACTTACCTGGGGCACAACATTGTGTGCTTTACCCACTAAGCAATGAGGTTTACCCCCAACATCCACCACCACATTCACACTGCATCCTAACGACAAGCACACGCATTCTACCACTGCGTCCTCTTCCTAATAACCTGTACCTGCACACTCCTCTTCTGGATAAGCAACACATTTGCTTTCAGATATTCTTCAGTGTACAGACTTCCTCCAACCAAAGCTCCATTAAAGATAATCTAGTGTCCTTTCAAATCACTCTCTCCGTGCTGCCCTTGACAGCTCATCCTCAGGATTTTTTTCACCATTCATACACACAGTTTTCCTGAGGCTCTATCTTTCCTCCTGTGCAATCCCTTCACAATGTCAATCACCTCTTCAGTTCATCATCCAACCCTGCCCAATTCACAATGATGCTATTTTCCATTCATCAACTTCTGTAAGATTAGAAGCTCTGACTTATAGGCAGCTCTCTTCCCTACTTTTAATTTCTCAGTGACACAAAGTCAGCAACATCCCTCCCCATTCTACTCAAGAAAGCTTCCCACTGATAGAGTCACCCTGGACTTTTCATCAGTTATTATTTTCTATTTGTTGGGAATTGTGGCCTCGGTCACCTCAATAAAATTCCTACATTGCCTACATTCCAAAAACTGAATGAAATGTTTCCTGAGATGCAAACATGCTTTGCTCATTCAACGACTCTTTATAATGTTCATTCTAGGATTGAACCCTGCTTCAATATCTAGAGTAGCTCTTCTCACACTTCCCAGACTCTGGAACTGGCGTAATAGGCACTTGTTTCTCACCATAAGCCATCAACTTCCCTCTTTCCATCACAAACTTTCTTGCCTTTATCCGTATCTCTATGATCAATATGCCTCGGAGGTGTTTCTGCACACTATTCCTTCTCCCTCTATCCATACTATGCTGGGAGCAAGCTCCCTGTGTTGTCTTCCAATATCAATCTTATCCAGGATCTCAAAACTGTCAAAATCCTTATTTCCATCCATCTTTCTCATTCCTGAAGTCTTTAAGAAAAATGAGTTATTGTACCATCTAATTACTGCTTCTTATCTGAACTCAGTTCAGTTTTATATTTTTCAGCCTTGGTGGTATGTGGCCCAATGCCTTTGATCCTTCACTCTGATGTCTAAGACTTTTCCGAACATTTAGCACATCTTCTCAATGATGAACTCCTGTGTGCAGAGACACAAGAGCAACACTGTCAATCCTTTCTGGATAATCATCACACACATGGACTGTATCCTATTCCTAATAGTTTGTGCTGATGTACACACTATTCTTTCCTGAATAATCAGTGCATTCCACCATTACATCCACTGTCTTACAAGTGAATACCCTACCCTCCTAAAAACCAAGCCACTCCATTCTCTGCCACTTAGTATAATCGTACTACACCCTCGTCCTAGTAGAATCACAGAAGTGACAAGTCTTGCATACATATTAAATCAGAAGTGCACATATACAGGAGAGCGCATCCACGTGCATATAATCATTACATTCCCTTCGGTGACCCAATGTCAATGTATGTCATAGAGTCATAGAGGTTTACAGTATGGAAACAGGCCCTTTGGCCCACCGTGTTCATGCCGCCCAGTTTTTATCATTAAGCTAGTCCCAATTGCCCACAGTTGGCCCATATCTCTCTATACCAATTTTACCCATGTAACTGTCTAAATGCTTTTTAAAAGACATAATTGTACCCACCTCTACAACTATCTCTGGCAGCTCTTTCCAGACACTCATCACTCTCTGTGTGAAAAAATTGCCCATCTGGACCCTTTTGTATCTCTCCCTCTCACCTTAAACTTATGCTCTCTAGTTTTAGACTCCCCTACCTTTGGGAAAAGATGTTGACTATCTACCTTATTTATGCCCCTCATTATTCTTCAGGGAAGAATTCTGCAGAGGTTAAAAAGCTATTGCAAACAATAAATCCATTTCAGACATTTACATTACTTTCAGTTTTTAACTAGAGCACACAAAATGCAGGAAGACAGTAATAAACTTGCAGGATTGATAAGCAATTAGCAAATGAACTTCAATATGGAGGAGTGAAACAGGGTATTTATTTGCAGGTAGGCTAAGGAAGTCACACACTCTTTGGAAAACAAGGTCTGGATTTAATAGAAGTAGTAAGAAGTCTTACAACACCAAGTTAAAGTCCAACAGGTTTATTTGGTAGCAAAAGCTTGTGGCTTTTGCTACCAAATAAACCTGTTGGACTTTAACTTGGTGTTGTTAGACTTCTTACTGTGTTTACCCCAGTCCAACGCCGGCATCTCCACATCTTTAATAGAAGTGACAGGCATCACACCCCATGTGCTGGAGAGTTGGTGTGAGGCTGTGTTGACTCTTTTTGAGAAGATCACTGAATTAAGTGTCACCAAGGCAATTAAAGGGGCAGTGCTGAGCCTTCCTGAGATTAAGGACTCTGGGCATGCTGAAAGCTGCTGGCCAATCCTGCATCCCAGGCTAGAGGTGAGTGATGGAGGGGGGGTGGTTTGCAGGGTGGCCTGGCTCCCAGGGGGGCCCTTCCCAAAGCCTGGTCCTTCTTTCAGGCACTAAGTGCCTGTGAATGAGGGGAGCAATACACAATCCTGTATGTGTTTCTTTGTTATCCTATGGAAAGTCCGCCATAGTAAGTTCCCTACCCTGCTGATGGGTTAATAGCAACAGCAGTGAGATGAGGCCCATTAGTGATCATTAATTGCCTACTTAAGGGGCTCAGGTAGCTATAGGGCAGAAAAGCCATCATTTTTGCACCAGGGGTAGAAGTGGAAAGCCGATGGGTTCCCATGTGCCATCTCTGTTAGACACTTATAAAACCTTGGCTAGACTGCACTTACAGCATTAAGAATTGTATTGGCCTCCATATTACAAAAAATATACAAAAACTAGGAGCAAAGAAGATTCAGAAGGAAGATACACAAATTAAAATGCCACACCATTCAGGAGGCATTGAATAGGTGAAGGCTCATTTTTTCTGCAAAAGGAACCTCTGAGTGTGATGTGATCAATTTCTTTATGGTTCTGAAAAGGTAGATGTAAAGAAAATGTTTTCACGTGTTGGGGGAGACCAGAACTAGCCATAAATATAAGATAAGCTCTAAAACATCCAATAGGGATCCAGGAGAAACTTTGTTACTCAGAGAAAATGTCGAGAATATAGAATTCGCTACCACAGAGAACAGTTGATGCAACGAGCACAGATGCATTTTATGGGTGGCTAAATAAACACCATAAGGAGAAAAGGAATAGAAGAATACGTTCATGGAGTTAGGCAAAGAGGGGTGAGAGGAAGACTGTATGGTACATCAGTACTGGGGTGGTTGGGCAAAATGGCTTCTCTCTGTTGTCATGCCAAGCACAGGCATGTAGATACTATAATTTTTTGCTAAAAATTGTACTCCTTTCAAAATGGACCATGATGAACTGTAAAATGGCTGCCAATCAGTCAGCTGACTCAACAACCCAGCAAGCTTTCTGGAGAGTTCTTAATTGGATTATGATGGACATGGGTCTCCCTTACATCGGCATGCCGAAACAGCACTCTTCTGTGGGATTTCATCCATGCTTTTGTCAAGGCTTACTCTAAACCATAGGGAAAATAAACTCCCAAGCTCTCCTACTCCAGGTCTGCCATGTAACAAAGGAAGGCGGTCGATAGTGAATATCCACAATGAAGTGTTAAATCCACTATCTACTTTCTATTGTCTATCAATGCAACTGAAATTCTTTCTTCACTATCAAAGACTGCCTTCCATTGTATTTCAATGGCCATTCATCGTGTGATTGAAACTGCCCTTTGATTTTAAAATCCTTTTATCCAACAACAATGGAGAGAAACCGGCCAGTCTACAGGACACCAGCTACAACACTTCAGCTGAAACAAAAGGCTGTGTCATCTTGCCTTCAAGACCTGCGAGGCTTAAGGTCTTTTAAAAACCTCCTCCAACCTGTTTCAAGCAGCTCTGAGTTCACCTGTCAGAAATTGACCCTTCTGCTACAACAGCCATCAGGACCTGTCTGGATAACCTGTTTAACAGTCTCTACTTCAAAGGGACCTTGCAATTTATTTGGGTTTGACTGCAGTGAGCTGACCTTACCTGAAAAGAGAAGCTCCAATACACGTGAATTGCTTACCACTCCATTTGGTTTTAATACTTGTGGAAGTGCACTACTTTCTTTAATCATATCTTTCTTAGGTGTATGTTGTGTGATTGAAGAAGCGTAGATTTTCCAGGATGAGTGTGCGAATAAATGATCCCCGTTTAAATCCGTGAAAATCTGCTGCTGGTAACTTTTGAATTGACTGCAGACTAACGGGGGGTTTGGGAACACACAACCTTAACCAAATTAAACTAGGCTGATTACAGGCAGAAGGGAAAGGGAATTGGGGTTTCGGATCTATCTCTTCCCACTGTCTGTAGCACTGTGTTGTAAATAAAATTAACTACTACGCAATAGAATTTGGATAGAATTGAAGTTCATACTCTGAAAATGATTCTCATTGACTGTATAAACACGATACTACAGATGGAGTTGGAAAATACCACGTTTCATTCCACTTGGATAGGTGACCTGTATAATTCACTTGTCGCAAGACATCTTATTCACTTGAGGAATAAACATTATATGCAGGCACTCATATTATCTTTGATGCCAACTCAGTTCTCATCAGTTCAGGGCTGTTGCTCAACCCAACCAGTCAGACAGGATTAATTTCAAAGCCTCATTATATACTGGGCCAATATCCACAAAGATTACACCATTTCTAGGGAATTTAAACCCCAGAAATCCAGAGCAGTAACAAAAAAGAAGAGCAACTGAGAGACTGCAAATGAAGAGTTCTTTCTTGGAGTCAATTCCAAGTTGTTAGTCTTGGCTCCACTGCAACACTCATGCCGTTGATCCAGCTTATGGGTTTAATTCCTATTTCAGAGACTTGAGCACATGATCTAGGTCGTATTGAAGATGTGCTGTACTGTTGGAGATGATGAGCCAAGGCCCATTTTGCCCTCTCAGATGGGCATAATAGATCTCACAGCATCCCTTCAAAGACGACCAAAGGAGTTTTGTTCAGTATGTTCTGGCCAATATTTATTCCCTCAGCCAACACGACGAATACCGATTATTCGATTGTTATCGTTTTGCTGTTTGTGGAATCTTGCTGTGCAGGAACTGATGGCTGCGCTTCCTACTTTACAACAGTGACTACAATTGAAAAGTATTTCATTGACTGCACAGAGTTCAGGACATCCTGTGGTTGTGAAATGCACAATATAAATGCTTATCTTTCATAAAACATTCAATCCCTCCACCAACGACCAATGGTGCCAGCCATGTGTAACATCTACAAGATGCCCTGCAGGAATTCACCAAGATTCCCTCAGCAGCACCTTCCAAACCCACACCCATTACCATCTACAAAGATAAGAGCAGCAGATACCTGGGAACACCACCACCTGGAGGTTCCCCTCTAAGTCACTCACCACCCTGACTTGGAAATATAATGCAATTCCTTGACTGTTGCTGGGTCAAAATCCTGGGACACCCTCCCTACCAATTCAAGAAGGCAACTCACCACCACCTTTAGAAGGGCAATCAGAGATGGGTAATAAATGGCCTACTCAGCAGCACACATCTCGTACATGAATTAAAAAATAAATAAATGGCCTTGTATGTGATCTGTGACATTTCCTGGCCAACATGGGATGAGTAAATACCTTGAGACACATTCATCAGCTGATTTTGTTAAATCACACAAGGAAATCATCTCAGTGATCCACTAGTTCCTAGTGTTTTCTCTTTTTCTTTACTGGCTTCACCACTGAAGAGGGGCAGGCCCCCCAGACAATGTTCCATGGGAGTGCATCAACATTTCCACATTGTCTTTTCAGATTGGAAAGTTTGCTCCAAATTACAATCAGGATAAGTAAATGTGACTTTTCCCTTGTCCAGAGCTCTACAAATGTCAGCTCATTCACAACACACATGACTAGAATCTTCCCGGAATAAATACTCACACAATGATACTGGAGCAAATGAGAACCTGCTGAAAGATTTTTAAATTTGCCTGTTCAAACGAGTTTAATGTTTGTCTTTGTTTTTTTCTAAACATACTTTCATCTGCCTTTTGCATTGCTGCAATGGAAATCTAAGCCCTAAAGAATTGCCGGCTAGGAATTTATCACCAACACACTCTCTTACATAGGAACATCAGACTTAGGACCACATGCTGCATCGATTCAAGATGGCGGATCACCACCATCTTCTCACGGACAATTAGGGATCAGCAATAAAAAGATTGGCCATTCAACCCTTTGAACTCGCTCTGCCATTTGATAAGATCTCAACTCAGCCTCCCTGTCTGCCCACACCCCCAGAATCCTGAACTATTTGTCCATCAATAGTCGATCTAACTCAGCCTGAAATAAATTCAATGCTCCCTGTGGTGAACCATCGTTGGTTCCCACTGGATAGTACTGAGCTAGGGTCTGGCCAGTACTACAAGGATGTACATATGTTACTGTTGGGTTGTGCTACTTGTTGCTGTTGGGGTTAGGGTGGGGTTGTTACACCTTTGTACTGTAATGTTGTGGTACATCCCAGTCGGGCTCCGCCTCCTGGGAGAGGTATAAAAGTCCCTGCTCTGGCTGGGACCCCTTCAGTCTGGGATCGTGTATATAATTATTGGCTGCTTCATTACAGTAAATAAAAGCCTTTTATTTCCCGAGCATCTAGCCTCGTGTTTGATAACGCGCATCACTCCCTCTGTTTTCTGGAGACTAATGGCCTTCTGAGAGAAGAAAAAGTATTTTAAATTATGGTTAATTGTAATATGTCCTTATCTTTCTGCTGATTTAAAAACAAACCATGATTATTTAAAATCAGTTTTAATAACTAGCTTGTAATTTTGAGTTCTTTCTCCCAGCCTTTCCTGTTACATACACTGAAAAAAGTTTATTTATTAGTCACTAGTAGGCTTACATTAATACTGCAATGAAGTTACTGTGAAAATCCCCGAGCCGCCACATTCTGGTGCCTGTTCGAGTACACTGAAGGAGAATTTAGCATGGCCAATGCACCAAACCAGCATGTCTTTCAGGCTGTGGGAGGAAACCGGAGCACCTAGAGGAAACCCACATAGACACGGGGAGGACGTCAGACTCCACACAGACAGTGACCCAAGCCGGGAATCGAACCTGGGTCCCTGGCGCTGTGAGGCAGCAGTGCTTACCACTGTGTCACCTTATTGCATTTCCATTTTGCCCTGTTGGAGGGTAAGGCTGGGTGGCAGCAGACTTTGGCCGGATTTCTCCGAACTCGCCTGTGGCTGGGATTCTCCAGCCCCACTGCTGCGAAGAGATTTGGCTGAGCGCCAGATTCTCCATTCTCGCTGGCAGTGGTGGTTGGGGGCGAACGAGACTGGAGAATTCTGGCTCTTGAAACTCTGCTGATGATGGGGTGCTATGAATATTTGGAGATGTACAGATGGTGAGCTTCACTTATTAGACCTGCACCTACTATTGTTCTATGTGTCTCACTGTTAAGTAACTGGAGTCATTTTCATTCCCAGCTCCTGACATGGGCAAACAGCTACAGGCCAGGATGACAGAGACAAACCAGCCCAATCTGAATTTATTCGGGTAGGTTTTTCCAATTAGCCATAGATAGACATTGAAAAAACGGGCAATTATCATTTAGTGTTGCCCTTTTAGCGCTCCAGAGAGTTCTCTCAGTTGTAATGTTTCAATGTCAGCGAGATTTTGGGGGCAGCTGATTACAAGATGGTACAGTCACAAATTAGACTATGTCAGCTGGCTGTTCGTGGTGCTGAGTGATGTAACGTACGCATCTAAAGAGGTCTGCCAGAAGACGCCATGCAATATTTTAATGCTTGTTTTTCTGTTCTTTCTTGTCATTAGAAGTTCTCTTTCTCTGACAGTCTCAGGAGTCTTTTATGTTGACTGTTTTGGCAGTCCCAGCTTTTTAGAATATTTACAGTACCCGTATAATGAGTAACTCCACTAGAAGCCCCGGTCCTTGCACTTCATGTAGTCACAGGAGAAGTAAATGAAGGGTGTTGGACAGGTCAGATTGCACGTCTCTACTCATGACCCACTAGGTATTCGAATAGGTATAGGCATATCCAGGGACACAGGGGTCCTGTACATATAGATGTCCTGTATGACCAGGCAGACAATGTCAGGATTGTGTTGTCAACAGTGAGAATGCCAAGAGCTGACAGTAAAAGCCCATTGTGCCATTAAGTTGTCTACGTTTAGCTCTTTTTGTAATGCTGCCAATCTGTTGTACATGGAGGGTTCCCTTCAGTGGCAAACAGGTCCAAACTCCTCACATTATCTTTTGCACTGACACTGGTAGCCTCCTGCCCTTGGTCAAGAACTCAAGTTTCATAGAATCCCTACAGTGCAGGAGGCCAATCGGTCCATTGAGTCTGCACCAACCACAATCCCACCCAGGCCCTATTCCTGTAACCCCTCATGTTTACCCTGCTAATCCCCCGACACTAGGTTAATTTAGCATCAACCTAACCAGCACATCTTTGGATTGTGGAAGGAAGTTGGAGCACCCAGAGGAAACCACACAGACACGGGGAGAACGTGCAAACTCCACAAAGACAGTGACCTGAGGCCGGAATTTAACCCGGGTCCCTGGCGCTGTGAGGTAGCAGTGCTGACCATTGTGCCACCGTGCCACCCTTAAACAGGATTTTGTTGGGACTCAAATAGTCTTTGGAAAGGCAAAAATTCTCAATAACGTGATTCTGACTATGCTTGCCACTTACTGGTAAAACTGTTGCATCCTTCTACATCCTTCTTCATTATCTAGCATTTGTACACAGCTCTTCAAACACTCCTCATGCATCATCATTATCACGTCCTAACCAGGCCATCCCACACTACATTCTCCTGATCTCTCAACACCAGGCCCAGAGTGTTTTGAGAGTTCAGCCAGGTTATGTGAATGAAGCTGACCACTCAAAATGAGCATCTGGGGGCTCGTACTACAGCACCCGATCAATGGGCATTCAACTAGATTATACAAATTTCCCACAAGATTACACTCATTCCCTAATTTAGCTAAACTTGTTTTTGCCCTGCCTTCAGTTTACACCTAATGCCTGAAATTATGCCAAGTAATCTGCTGCAGCCAGAAATATCAATGGGTACCTACCACAAAATATCGAATTAACCTGCCCCTGGAAGATCTGTCGTGGACAATGGGTGGACTCAAAGACTGTATCCGAAAATCCAGGTTCTTGAGCCAAAAGCACTCTGAGGACAGGTACAGCAGAGATTAGTTGAACAGTTCAGTGCTTCTGCTCTATTCTAATAATATGCCTTAATTTTGACCTCAGGACAACTGTCCTGAATGCAGTTATATGATATTTCCATTTCCGGTCAGGTTCCCATGGATTTGTGAGTCCTCTCAGACTTCCCAAGTTTCACAGATTCCCGACTCAGAGCAGGAGTCAACCTATCCTGTCACCTACCTGCCTTTGAGACAATCTCACCCAGCACAATGGCACAATGGGTAGTGCTGCTGCCTCACAGGGACCCAGGTTCAAATCCAGCCTTGGGCCTGTTTGGAGTTGGCACGTTCTCCCTGTGTCTTCATGAGTTTCCTCCGAGTGCTTCGGTTTCCTCTCACAGTCCAAAGATGAGCAGGTAAGGTGTATTATGGGTTTAGAGGGATGTGGTGAATCATTGTTGGTTCCCACCAGGTAGTACTGAGCCAGGGTCTGGCCAGTACTATGAGTCTGTATATATGTTGCTGTTGGGGTTAGGGTTGGGTTGTTCTACTTGTTACTGTTGGGGTTAGGGTTGGGCTGTTCTACCTGTATTATGGTTATTATGGTACATCCCAGTCGGGCTCCGCCTCCTGGGAGAGGTATAAAGGTCACTGCTCTGTCTGGGACCCCTCAGTCTGGGATCGTGTACTATATATGGTAGCTCCATTGTAATAGTAAATAAAAGCCTCGTGAGTTATATCGCGCATCAAGGGATAGGGCAGAGGAGTGGGCCTAGGTAGAGTGCTCTTCCAGGGGTTCAGGGCAGATTTGATGGGCTGGATGGCTTCCTTCTACACTACAGGGATTTTATGGATTCTATGGATTCAAATCGAACACTGCTGTCCTAATTTACAAAGCCCTCTACTACCTGGAGCAGCCCAACTTCTACAATCCCCAATTGCCCACTCCATCCTCCCTGTGCTTGGTGCCCTCTTTCCACCTCACCATCAGGGCACACACCATCAATTATAGCACCCCCTCAAGCTCCCTCCCTACATCCTTCCACATTCAGCACCCGCATCGTTTTTCACTGTGTCTTCTGCCACTTTTCCTGTCACTTCCTCGTGCATCTGCTCCCCATCAGTGAAACCCCCTGGGATATTTTCTCCACCAGCAGTGCCTTATGAAGCTCATTACTTTACGCCAGGACTTCAACCAGCCAGAATATTGGAGGAGACCCTGTCACAATGGATGAAGGAAACAGGCAGCTTAAGAATGACACAGCATCTGCTGGCCATTTCAGACACATTCTCTCAGAGTGTTGACACA
The DNA here is from genome assembly GCF_964213995.1 of Mustelus asterias. NCBI lineage: Eukaryota > Metazoa > Chordata > Chondrichthyes > Carcharhiniformes > Triakidae > Mustelus > Mustelus asterias. The sequence continues at coordinate 62,235,474 of NC_135804.1, read as the reverse complement.
TGCCAGCTCCCATCCACTGCAGAGAGAGAGGGGGAGGTGGGGGAGGGGAGGGGGGTTGCGGATGTGAGCTCATGACCACCAATCCCGACAGGGGCCTTCACTGAGGTCAGCGCTGTAAAGTTGTCTGTTTAAATGACTCCTGGGACAGGATTTGCCTCTGACCAGCATAGGAACCCATTTCAATTTTCTTTTGAAGTGGCCAGTTCTGCCAGGATGTGGAGATGCCGGCGTTGGACTGGGGTAAACACAGTAAGAAGTTTAACAACACCAGGTTAAAGTCCAACAGGTTTATCGTGGGCTTTTGCTACCAAATAAACCTGTTGGACTTTAACCTAGTTCTGCCAGGGTCAGTGCTCGGAGGATGTTGATGGGATCCCTGAAAAAGAGTGCATGCTTCTTTTAACACTCACTTCTTATCTCTTGGGAATTGAATGGGCTCACAACATGGACGGGTCTCAGAGGGAACTTGAACTTAGCAGATTATTTAGTTCCAGCAACAATTCATCTCTTCATCCAAACAATAGAACAGACTAAAGGAAGAAAAATGTTGGATGCTCCGACTCTTGTTGTCCTGCAATTACCCCCAAAGATTTGCTGAGATTATCAAGAATGGAGAAGGTGGGATAATGGATCATTGAGGCCCAATGTAATCTATTTCGTCAGCCACTCATTGTTATGTTTAAAAGTTCTGTGTTTGATTATGTGAGTCTGTTACTATTGATGCCCACTTTGCCTGATTGGTTAAGCCTGGGTGTGGAATGAGAGAAAAGTAAATAGAGCTGTAGAAAGAGCTGGAGCCACAGCCGCAGTGTGGGGCAGACATATTAAAGCACAGTGAATAAAGCATGTCACACAGAAAAACTAGAGTCACCTCTGCATTGTCCTGAAATATGTAAAATATGTAACAGTCATAGTTACTAAACTACTGTGGGTGAGATTTTCCCCAATATCAGCAAAGTTCGATGTCGGGAGGGAAATGCAGTGTTGAGGCCACCAAAGAAAATGACAGCTTTTTACAGCATATAGTGCGACACTTATTGCAAAAAGAAGGCAGGCAGAGATTCCACAACATGTTTCTGGTGCTAGTAGTTGGCCTCTGATTCACCCACCCGACATCAACTCAGCTTCGATGATCCGGCTGCTAAATTTAAACATTACCCTAGCGCACAGGAAACAGTCTCACCCAGGTGAACACGCACCCCCCCCCCCCTGCCCTGCACCTCCTGGCATCAACCTGGCACAGCCCTCTCCCCACTGAGTGCTTCACGCACCTCTGAACTCACTTCTGAGCTCCCCTCAGAGTTTTGCTTGCCAGGGGCATGTTTTTTGAGACTCATGCATCGCACAATCACACCGCTATGGCCACATTTTCTGGTATGGGGATATGATTCCAGTTTATGGACCTGATAATAATGTGCCAACTTATTCTGGTGGGGTTCCTGACATTAAATAATGGGAAACACGACCCGCCAAGGAGTGGGGACGATCGCTCCCTGCTTTTATGTCAACGTGAATCGTGACTTTGGCCTTCTCGTGATATTTTCCACTCTCACCGCCAAACCCACCCAAATCAAACGGGAACAGAAAAGCCTGGGCTGTACCTAAAATTGTTTATAAGATGTAAAGCTGCCTCATTGAGCTCCTAACAATTGAACTGATTCAACATCTAAAACATTAAATGACACAAATTCTACTCTATTAATAACAACTGACACCAGTCTTCCATTTCTGGAACAGTTAACCAGTACTCAATACCCTAGCTCCCTGCATTGATCTTATTGATCATTAATAAAGCACTGGGTAGTGAAGTGGGTGGTCCAGTGGGTTTACGTGCCAGTCTGTCATCCCTCTGACTGGCTGGTACGGTGGGCTAATAACCTAGCCTGCCACTTCTGTGCCAGGGTGGTGCAGTGTGATAATGAGCCCGTCTTTCATCTCTGCGACGAGGTGATGCATGAGATAATATGTTACCCGTCACCTCTGCGATTGGCAGGGCAGTGGGTGAATGTACCAGCCTGTCACCTCTGCAATTTGGGTTCAAATCCAAGCCAGACAGATGGAATGAATTTCCTTTCAGTTTGTTGGTTGCCTCTGTCATATATTGAAGGAGTCTGGGTCATCTCAGTCAGGTTGTTACTGGGTGTGAACCGTATCTTAAAACTGTTACTAACTGCCACCAGATTGGCAGTAACATTCAGAGAGCTAATGAAATGATAGATGCAGGAAACGTATTTAAAAAGCACATTTGTGGTGCAGTAAAGGGTGCTATTTTAAACTTGGGGTGAAGCTATATTACATGGGAAGCACAAATCCCTCCCTATGTTACAGAGCTATCCCTCATGGAATGTTTAATACCAACACCGGATGGGTGATTCTAGGTTCTGGCATTCAGGGCAGGGTGTGTCGAGTGGAAAAGTGTTCCTTCACCCTGATGGAGAGAAAACTATGTCTGCATCAAGATGGGCTAAATGGGAACACTGAATTGCTGAAAATCATGCTGAAAAGAGGACATTTTCCCCAACACTGACGACCTTCACCACAGTGAGCAGAATTAGGTCACAAAAACAGAATCTGGAAACTGCCCTTAGTTCACACAGGTGACTGTAAATCATCCCTCAATCAGCTCCCACAGTTTAAAATATTTCCACAGACTGACACTAGCAAGACTCTCCTTTGGTACACACAGTCATTAATGTGATAACCATTACCTGGCAACGTTAGCAGTGAAAGCAAACTTCATTTAAACGACCCAAGTTAGAATCACATTCTTCAGCAAGGACAGTGCAAAGATCAGGATCAAAATGAATTTGTCTTTACAGCACAATGGAAGCAGACCACATAAATCCTCCACTCTGTCAGGTAACTTACAACACAGTTGTGCTTTCCCTTATCTTGAGTTGTACATTCTTTTTTACCTGTGTCTCACTCTCTATCTCAATATGCGTCCAGGTCTTACTCAACTTCTGCTTCGCATTCTTCATTTCAATTTCATTCCCATCGTTCTCACTCATTCAGTCTTCACACTGTTTCCTCACTTGGTTCCCCACGCTACCTTCCTCATTCATTCTTTAGTATTATCAAAATGACAGGGTTCTGAGCAGAATCTGCGTGATTTGCTTGTCGTTCTCTCTTTCTCTCTCCCCATTTCTTCTCTAATGTTCTCCCATTCTCTCTAAAATGGAATGCCAGTACATTGTCAAGTAACACTGATAGTCTGGTGTAAACTATTTGTCTTGTACCTGAAAGCAGGGAATTGAACACAGAGACCAGTCACGCTTGCCTGGCTCCCTAATGGGCTCTTGCTTCACAGCAGCTTTCTACCTTGTCTCTTCATTTTCTCCTTTCAAAACGACACTGGAGGGAATTCTCTCTCTGAGCAGTGAGTACACAGTGGAGCTCATAGCATAGCAACACACCGTACACCAGAATAAGATTTCAATTCTTCCCTCTTGAGGATTATCAAAAAGGATTCTGACCAAACAAGAGCTGTATCCACATTTACATACTAATAATATTCTGTAAGTAGCATGAAATCACATTTGTTTGCGCGGCATATGGATGGCATGCAAAATTACCAGTTAGTCAAAGGCGTACAGAAAAATCAGCAATAACTCCGCTTGTACAAGATAGGATTAACCCCGAAAGCACTGGAGCCACCCCGCTCTCCTCTCATAAGCTTTCAATCAATTTCATTTGAATGTTAGTCAGGAGGAAACTTAAAATGGCTCTATTGCGTTTACTGAGTATGGGTACTGAACTGGCATTGATCAGTGCCCCCTCTGCTCGTCCCTGTCCCCAACTCCTTTTGCAGAAACTGAATCATAGAATCCCTACAGTGCAGAAGGGGGCCATTTGGCCCATCGAGCCTGCACCGACAACAATCCCACCCAGGCGCTATTCTCGTATTTACCCTGCCAGTCCCCCTGACACTATGGGGCAATTCAGCATAGCCAATCCACCTAACCCGCATATCTTTGGAGTGTGGGAGGAAACTGGAGCACCCGGAGAAAACCCACGCAGACACAGGGAGAACGTGCAAACTCCATACATACAGTGACCTGAGTCCAGAATTGCCCCGGGCGCTGTGAGGCAGAACCACTCTGCCACCATGCCACTCCTTCAGGTAAAAGAGTTAGAGAAATATCTGGTTTGAAAATGGCTTAAGTCTCAGTAGATTTAAACTGTCCCATATTCCATAGTATGTGATACCCCTTGAGGCCTTGTAGGGAAGGGGAGGGGAGGGTAGGGACAGAGGTTCTGGCACAGAAATGTGGATATTGAAACACCAATGCTTTACCTGAATTCCTTTCGGCATCAGGCAACACTTAGGTAGAATTTTCCTTGAAAAAAACTGAAGAACAGCTCAGGCTAAAGGAGTCAGACAAATAACGCCCTACAACAGAATCAGCGATGATAATTGGAATTGCAGAATTAGTAATCTGCTCCAATGTATTCAATGCAGCTACCAATAGATGTGAGATATATTTAGCTCTGATCAATTAATTTGTTAAGATTTGTTGATGTTATTGTTAAGGTCAAGGGAAATGGATGTTATTACACTGGATATATTAAAAGAATATTAGAATAGTATAATTGGGGATAGATGGGAGACTGGGTAGAGTAGGCGAAGAGCTGAGAGACTGGACCAGTCAATAAACACAATGAAGAAAAAGCTCTGTGTCTTGGTTTCAGTTTCACCCAAGTGGCCTGGAAATGATTAACAAGATGGATTCTTCCCAGAGTTCAAAAGTAAGTTAAACCTTTATAAAACACTGGTTTGGTCCCCAGTTGGAATATTGTGTTCCATTCTGGGAAGCACAATTTAGGATGGATGTCAAGACCTTTAAAAGAGTGCAGAGGAAACTTGTTTGTATGATTGCACGAGTGTGGACTTCATTTACATACGGGAGAAACTCCTTCTTCTCCTTTGAGCAGAGATTTGAAAGAGGTATTAAAAATCATGGAGGATTTTCAGAGAGTAGATAAGGAGAAACTGTTCTGTTTCCAGAGGCAGAGGGTCAGTAACTAGATGAGACAAATCTAAGCTGATTAGACAAAGGAGCAGTGGCTTACTCAGAGCTGTTATGGATCTGGAATGTACTGCCTGAAAGGGTGGTGGAAACAGGGTCAATAGTAACTTTCAAAAGAGAACTTGATAAATACTTAAAGTAGGAAACTTGCAGGGTCAAAGGGCAAGCAGTAGTGGAGTGGAGCTTATTGGATAGCTTATTCATTGAGGCCTCTATCTCTGCTGTATCAGCCTGTGCAGAAATGGGACAGGATAGTTGGTCCATAGGTCATAAGTAAACCTAGTCAATTCAAAGACCAATATCTTCTTGATTGTCTTAAAGTGATTATTGGTTAATAGCTAATATTCGTGTTTTAAGTTTGAATTAGGTTTGTAAAACAGGCAAGGCTGTGACTGTGGTCTGGCAGATAGCTCTGTCATTAGCAGCAATAGGTCTGTATTTAGATGATTGGGGACAGATGGGACACTGGGTAGAATAGAAGAGCTGTGAAACTGGACCAGTCAATAAACTCAATGAAGAGTTTTCTGTGTTTTGGTTTTAGCTTCATCAAATGGCTTAATATTGGGCGGCACGGTGGTACAGTCGTTAGCATTGCTGTCTCACAGCGCCAGAAACCCATGCAACGTTTGAATTCCTTTCAGCATCAGGTAACATTTAGGTAAAATTTTCCTTGAAAAGACAGAAGAACAGCTCAGGGTAAATGAGTCAGACAAATAATGCCCTACAGCAGGGTTCGATTCCTGGCTTGGGTCACTGTCTGTGCGGAGTGTGCATGTTCTCCCTGTGTCAAAGTGGGTTTCCTCCAGGTGCTCCAGTTTTCTCCCATAGTCCAAAAGACGTGCTGGTTAGGTGCATTGGCCTTGCTAAATTCTCCCTCAGTGTACCCAAACAGGCACCTGAGTGTGGCAACGAGGGGATTTTCACAGTAACTTCTTTGCAGTGTTAATGTAAGCCTATTTGTGACATTAGTAAATACATTTTAAAGGATGCATGGTTTATATCTCAAACTGTCATCCATTAGAATGTTATTTTTGCACATACTATAAGAACAGGATCTCACATGGCCGTAAGTCAGCACAAAGTGGTGAGGACACTCTAACTACTCAGTCGTGTATGTTTACCCAGTTATTCTGCCAGTTAAGGGTTAGAAAATTGTGCTCTCACTCAGTACGATGATGAAGTTGCAGTGACAAGGAGTGGCGATTAGCAGATTTTCACAGTAACTTCATTGCAGTGTGAAGCTTACTTGTGACTAATAAATAAACTTTATTTTACTTTACAAAGGGTTCTTGTAAATGATAGCTAGAGAGTGCAATACCACAGTGCGTACAATTGAGAGCCTCAGAATGAGAATGGGGTATGATTGTTACGACCACAGCAGATGCTATTTGCTGAGAAAGCCAGATCCTAGAGGGAAACCTATCTCACTGCTCATAACCTCATAGCAATGTGGTTGATTCTCAACTGCCCTCCAAAGGCAACTAGGGATGGGCAGTAAATGCTGACCAGCCAGCAATGCCCATGTCACACAAATGAATTTTTAAAATTTGAAACAAAGTCTTTTCTGGCCTTTCTGGATGGCTGTTTCAGCACAGAGCTGGCATCAGGACATCTCCCTCACACACCTACAAAACTGAGTTCAACATCTTTCCTCAAATATTCTTTTCCCCTTTCACCTCAGATTCCTTTGTCCTCAGCACCTCTTTGAACTCAACTTTTCCAAAATATAAAAATCTTTTTTTTTCCATTGCCTCCACTTCCAGTTCAAATACAATTTAATAACTTTCTCCTGTTTACTTATGAAACCTTTGTAAATCTCAAAGGTTCCTTAAACTCCCCTTTGAAATTGAATAGTTGAAAAGCCAAGTCCCTACCTAACTCCAAATGCAAAATTTAAAAACCCAGACTATTTACTTGTAAATCTAACTTCAGTGTAGTCTCTCATTTCAAATGGATGCATCTACCACTTTTACCATTATATCTTTCAACTCTCACAGACAAGCTATCTTTATTAACCACCTCAACACCCAGATAAATTAATCATGGACAAATAGCCTTCTTTACAGAATACCACCATATTCTCAAAAAATATTTAAGAAATAACATCCATTGTCGGAATAACAGGGTATTATACAATTGAGAACCTTAGAATGAGGATGGGATGTAACAGAGTGTGGTATAACTAAAAGCGTTGCAATGTGTTCACAAAATTTCATGGGGTTACTGCTGGTCACCATCAAATCTTTGGTGCGAAACTGGCAGAAAGTTCAGACAAATAGAATAATGGCTGATAATGATAGTTTGCCACTGAAGTTCCAGTGACAGCCAAGGAGAAGCTCTGTCAAGTTTCAGGGGACTGTATAATGGAAAGAGTCAATGACCGGAATTTATTATGAGTGGGTGTAATTTAAACTGACAAGAGGTTGAAATTGTGACTATTATCTGTCACTGCCAGGAGAGTGTCGACTGCTGATGAGATTCGGATACAGTTTTCTGAAAATGATTTTTCCAGGACAGGGGAAGACAATCACAAGCAGCTTTTGGACATGGTGATGAATTACATTCCAAGATTTTCAACCCCCCCCCCCCCCCCCCCACCGCCCCCCCCCCCCCCCCCCCGTAGTTTTTATATCACTCTCTTTACATAGTTATTTACTTTAATAAATTGTTCATTCACTAATCTACTTGGTGGTCACCTGTCTTTGCAAGGTACTACAAAGAGATTACCTGCTCATTATCTTGTTGCGGTTTGTGGGAGCTTGCTGTACAGAAATTGGCTGCTGCGTTTCTCACGTTATAAAAGTGAGTCTACAACAATACCTTGGGGCATCTGCAGGTGCTGCATAACTGTAAACTCTATCTATCCCCCATAACCAGGGTCATGGAGCTCTGCTTGGCTCAGGGCTGTATCATCTTGCATCGTGGTGCTGCCCCAGGGTTAGTCATTGTCACATTCCTGTATTCCCTTGGCTTTAGCAGGGGAATGTTTGAAAGAGTGAGTGCAAATTAATAGAAGAGGATCATATGCTGAGAGACAGTGAAGGCACATTGATAGCACAGTGAGGATTACTGTAATAAGTCTTCAGAAACAGAAATCTCTGCACCAAAATCCCTTTACTTGCAGTTCCAACAGCAGAGCACAGAGTGCCATCAGTCAGCAGTCTACCTTTGGGACTGCCAAAGGAATTGGCACACCCGGTTAAATACAAGGGAAAAAAACTCCCTGATTGGTCCATGAATTGACTCCTTAATCAGGGACATCTTTTCGTGACTCCTTAATCAGGGAGTTCATATTCCAGTAGGCCAACCTCAATGGCCTGATTAAAGTTATTACAATTACTTAGCCTCGAAACGCCACTGAAGTTGGTGTTGGATTATGTGTTTGAAATACAAGTGTTTCATTCTCCAACATTAACATCCCTCACCTGAACAAGGCTCAGAACATAGTTAAAATTCAGATTGGTGACACCATAAAAGTTGATCACCTTCCGAGTGAACGCAGGAACTGTTGTAAGGACATGGCATAAAGTGGGCGAGAAGCTTCTGAACTTGCCCCGCCATGGTGTTACACAGCCCGACTGGCTGATGTGATGCCATGCAAGACGATTGGACAAATGTACTTGTCACAGTCCAAAGATCACATGTTAACAGTTAGAGGGAGCCAACAATGGCACTATTTAAAGGGCCGAGCACCCAGCTTGTAGGTAAAATAATTTTGAATTGATTCTGCTATTGCCAAGTTTCTGGAAGAACTCGGGGTGTTTTCCAAGATATTGTGATGAGTTCCAGGATTCCAGAGGATTCACCAAAAAGGCTGTAATGGGTATTGGGTCGGGGGAGGGAAGGGGTAGAAATGTCAGGATTGGCAGCATAGTGGGGGATGGAGCAGAGGCTGCAATAAGGGCAAGCTCTGCATGATACCATCCGCCAACTTGGAATTGGACTCCTCCGTGCTCTTTTGAGAGTGAAATCAGACTTCATGGCAGGCCTGCTGATGCATCAAGCATCTTGGTGTTCATGCCCACCAGCCTTTTCCTATCTGCTGCCACATCAAAGTCCTCATCTGAGTCCTCTGAAACAGAACTGGTCTGCGAGCTCGTCCTCCAGAGAAATGATAAAGAAATCATCCTGTCCCCCCAGCCTGATTTGTAGCCTATTTGTGTCCAGTGACTCACCATGTTCTGACCTCAACTATATTCCAGCCTTTAAACTACAGGTAGTACATCTATCTCACCTAGTGGCTGTGAGTGTCAGATCATGTGAAGGGACCTTTTGATCATCCCTCTCTCCTCCTTCTGGGAAGACAATAGTACGTGTTCATTTAGGACTGAAATAAGGAGAAATTTCTTCTCTCAAAGAATTGCAATTTTTTTTGGAATTCCTCATTTTTGAGAGCTGTGAATGTTCAGTTGATGAGTATATTCACGACAGAGATTGATAGATTTTTGGGTAGTTGTAGTAGCGAGCCCCTTTAAGGGGGCAAGGTTTCAGAGGGTCATGTGACCTGTTCTGTCAATGGAGGTGATGTGCGCGAATCCTGGGGCTGAGCACAGTCTCCTAGGCAGCCTAGAAACTGGAGTCAAAGGATTCGGTAACATCTAAAGTTAAAATAATGTTTATTTATTAGGCTCAAATAGGCTTACATTAACACTGCAATGAAATTACTCCGAAAATCTTCTAGTCGCTTAGGTGCCTGTTCGGGTACACTGAGGGAAAATTTAGCATGGTCAATGCACCTAACCAGCAAGTCTTTTGGACTGTGGGACGAAACCAGAGCACCTGGAGGAAACCCACGGGGACACGGGGAGAATGTGCAAACTCCACATAGACAGTGACCCAAGCCGGGAATCAAACCTGGGTCCCTGATGCTGTGAGGCAGCAGTGCTAATCACTGTGCCACGGTGCCACCCTTTCTTTTTCAGCTCTGTAAATAGTTATTCTTGTTAATCAATAGATCTATATTTAGTCTACTTGGTGGTTGCCACTGTTTCCATGATATTACAGTGCGAAAAGAATTTCAGGATATGGGGAGGTCAGTGTGCATGAGATGCGAGTGTAGATGAATGGATTGGCATAAAACTTGGCTGGTTCTGATCTTGGCCCCAGACAGACTTCTCTGGTGAGTGTGCTGGTACATACTGTACTATGTGGAGATGGTTGTAAATCATAGTCTCGCGCATCTGATAGTGCTCCTCTTTTTCTTCTTCCCCCCCACAGATTTTCTGTCTTTGAGACCTTGGTATATGACTTTTGGCCGGTCTGGAAGGTGAATTTGAGTCCCAAGACAAGATCTGAAAATTTTTTGCAAGCCCATGTGACCACTAGGGCCTCCTTTTCAATGACCACATACTGCTGTTCTCATAGATTCATAGAATCCTATAGTGCAGAAGGAGGCCATTTAGCCCATCTAGGCTGCACCAATCACAATCCCATCGAGGCCCTATTCCCATTACCCAAGGCATTTATGCTAGCCAGACCCCCTGACACTAAGGGGCAATTTAGCATGGCCAGTCCACCTAACACACATGTCTTTGGACTGTGGGAGGAAACTGGAGTACCCGGAGGAAACCCACAAAGACATGGGGAGAATGTGCAAACTCCACATACCCAAGCTGGGAATCAAACCCAGGTCCCTGGTGCTGGGAGGCAGCAGTGCTTGCCACTGTGCCGCTGTTCTGTTTCTGTCAGTGCCCTGGAGGCGTAAATACCAGCCTGTGAGAGCTTCCTTGCTGAATTTGGGACAATGTGCCCCCGAGGCCAATGGACGATGCATCCACTGTGACTGTGGTGGGAGGGACTGGGTCTTAATAGGCCAGTGCGTCCATGTCAAATGCCCTCTGCTGGTGTTCCTCCCAATTCGTAGGCCTGGTCCTGATTCAGGTGCAAGGCTGGGCAGCAACTTACCCAGCTGATTAGCCATGCTGTGGACATATGCTTTAAAGTGGCCTCACCTCCTGCAGACATGACATTCTGCATTTATGTCCTCGCGCTGATGGGTTTTTTTCACACCACAGCTGGATAATGGTGGCAAATGGCCATCTTCATTCTGGGTCTGCTGTTTAGTAGGTGCTCTGCCTATAACCCAGAAGCTGGACTGAGTCAGTAGTCTGACTCTATAAAGGTTCTCCATCACCCCAGATTAAAACCCAGTCCTGCTTCTGTGGCTGAGCCTGTCTCACTAATTAAACAGCTTTGAAAATGTCCCAAAACAAAAACAGAAAATGCTGGAAATTCCCAGCATGTCTGACAGCATCTGTGGGGAGAAAATAGAGCCAACGTTTCGAGTCTGAATGACCCTTCGAAAATGTCCTGATAATCTTCCAAATTCATGATCTCTTCCATCCAGAACGACAAGAACGGCAGATACATGGAGAACACCATCACCTGGAGGTTCCTTCCCCTCCAAGTTACTCACCATCCTGACTGGGAAATATATTGTGGATTTTTCACTGTCGCTGGGTCAATCTCCTGGAAAGCCCTCCCTAACAGCATAGTGGGTGTTCCTGCACCACACGGACTACAGCTGTTCAAAAAGGCAGCTCACCACCACCTTCTTGAGGGCAATCCAGGAAAGGCGATAAACGCTGGCCTAGCCAGTGTCACCTACAGTCCATGAAAGAATAAAAAAAGGCTAGCTCTTCCCTGGACTACGAAACAATCAGTTAGGGCTTCATCAAGGACATCCACCACAATGCGGCCTTGGATGATTTCATAATTTAGAGCCCCATACTTGTAACTAGCAGCCAAACAATATGGATCTTGAATAAAAAAATGACAATACTTCCTCTGAATTACTGAGTCTGCCTGTTGAAGCTTGCCAAGTCTATAATAATGTTCCTCCAAAGACTGTAATATGAATCAAAGGCCTTAATAACCTTTAATGCTGTGTCCTCATTAACAACCCTGTCTGACTGAAATGTTGTCTACACTGCTCCCAATGGAATAAAGGAGTGTGCTGACCTGTCCTTTATCAGGCTTCCATGCTAACTCCGAAGTGGTCCTGTAGCTGCTCAATCTATGTTGCCAGTGTGCTACTTAGTCTGGGCTTTCCACACAGTTAAAGGAGTTGGGTAGAGGTAAGGCTTTTTCCATGATGTATTTTGCTTTAACCAACTTCTTGGGATTCTGTCGGTAATTTCCTTTCTGATTCTTTGCTCTCCCCTTGCTGCTTTCTGTTTGATTGTTTTCACTTCCCCGCCACTGGCAGTTTTGTCAGGGTTCCTTGTTATCTGGTCATTTTACTGCTGCCATAATGAAGTATCATCATAAATGGTTTCTACTGGAAACAAGGTATCCAGAAACTTCCAGCATTTCTGAACTATTTACAGGAATAGATAAAGATGAGGCTCTTCCCAGGAGTATTGTTTCAGTGATATGTGATCTGATGTCACTGATGCATGTTAGCTATTAAGATAATAACTATACACACTTTATCCTACACAGTGACCTACTCCAACTACTCTTTCTCGTATTCTTATGTTAAACTGAGCAACAATACTGTGTCTTTCACAGATTTCCTGTTTAGCTCTGGGCTTACTATGTAGAAGTACTAATTATTCCAGATATTGACATTTTCAATTAATTTTTATCAGAAAACCAACACTCTCAATCCAGCCTGGTCACATCCTCTCCCATTTGTATCCAGCCCTTTAGCTAATTTCAGACCTGGGGAAAGTGATAATGCAAGATGATATGGGCTTGTAGGTATCTTGACGCAGCTCCAGTCTGTCATGGAGATGGTTGATGCCTATATATTTGGTATTTATTAGTTTGCCAAAGACTCCCACATGCAATCAAATAAAATGCCATTTCTCTTTCTGTCAAAACATTTTTGGAGGAAAAAGATTTTTTGTTTACCTTGTCATGGGATGTGTGTTGCTGGCTAGACTAGCATTTATTACTCTTAGGAAGGTGGTGGTGAGCTGCCTTCTTGAACCATTGTAATCCATGTGGTGTACTTACACCCACAGTGCTGTTAGGGAGGGAGGTCCAGGATTTTGTCTCTGCCACAGTGAAGAAACAGCAATATATTTCCAAGTGTGGTGTGTGGTTTGGAGGGGAACACGTGATTCCAAAAAAGGTTCAATGTTATCAGACAGAACTCCCTCTTAACAGCACTGTGGGTGTACCTACACAGTGACAAGTTTAACAACACCAGGTTAAAGTCCAACAGGTTTATTTGGTAGCAAAAGCCACACAAGCTTTCGGAGCTCCAAGCCCCTTCTTCATGTGTACCTACACCACATGGACTACAGCAGTTCAAGAAAGTGGCTCACCACCACCTTCTCAAGGGTAATAAATTATACTATTAATTATTCATATCAATAAATTGAACGCTGGCAACTTCCTGTTTCTTGATTCAATGCTACTTTCAGTAGCTAATCATGGATCACTATATTTGGAGACCTGTTCAAACAACATCAGAAGACATGATAAAGTCCAGTGCTTATGTCTCCTGCCGATTCCAAAATTAATTGCACAGAGTACACAAAGTTCAATGGAAGAATGCTAGACAAAGAAATATCTGCATTTAACAGAGACAGTGAAGGTGACATATAATTCTGGCAAACAATACTTCCTCTTGGATTAACAAACCAGTTCATTCTCCAATACTCACTTTTCAATTAGCAATACCAAGTTCTCCTCTCAAAACTAACCCTTCTTACCCCAATACCTCTATTGAGGCTGGGTAAATTGGACATTTTAGAATCGAGATTGCTTGGCAAGAATGTTACGGAGCCCAGGCAGGCACATGGACACACATCAGATCAGCCATGATCTAATGGATTAGCAGCACATGCCCACGGGGCTGAATGGCCTATTGCTGTTCTGATGTTCCTAAGGAGCTGTGAAGCAGATGCCAGGGTAATCACTGGGCCCGGGAAAAGCCCTATGGTAAACAGGAAAATCTGCAGCTGGGAGTAAGGCGAAGTGGTCAATTCAAAAGTCAAATGTTTCTGTGCTCAATAGCCCTCAATGAGGAATACAGTAAATATCCTCCTCTATTAATAAATCACAATGCGAGTGGCAACCAATACCTTCAACTTCTGTTTTTAATTTAAAAAATCATTGCTCGCTTCCAAAGATGTCACGTACTATGAAGCATGCTGAATGAAGTCATTACAAGTTGGGTCATTGCCTTCATCCCTCAGTCACCTCGTTTCCACGTGAATGTTATTCAGTGGAGCAGTTTTACTGTCACAGTGAAGGAACATGCATTATTCAGGCTGAGGAGCCAAATAATCTCCCGATGATTCAATTCCAGTACCAAAATGAGCCTATAAAATAGTGAAGTACTTACAATACTAATGCATGATAGTGAGACCTTGGCGCATGAGAGGTCAAAGATAAATTAGAAGCTTTCCATCATAAATGCCTGTGTCAAGTACTGCAGGTTGGAAGGAATGGCTGCTTCGGTAATGAGGAAGGTCAGGGGAGGACAGTGCAACAGTCGGGAATGATCAGCAAGGCTGAAGAGACTGCAGTGGTTTGGACACCAGAATATGAAAGTAGTGAATGCCATGAATGAAATGGATGGAGCGGAGGAAACCTTGGACAAGTGCAGAAAACTGACACTGTTCGCTGGAGAGATATATACACTGTTCAAAGCAAAGAATAAGAAAACATTCAGTAAATCAGAAAAATATCTGACAGAATAAACACTGACCAATATAGCAGGAATGTGTCAAGAAGAATGCCAGATGTCCATGTCATCTTCTGAAAGGCAGGGATGGTAGCGCCATGGCTGCCAATCTTTTTGGCTAATCAAATAAACTAAATCAAAGTGAAAAGGGCGTAAAGGAAAAATAAAACAACAAACCAAAATGTGACTAAGGACATCAATAGTACACCCCAGTCCCTGCGGGGCCCAATGGGCATGGAAGGCCTCAATGGCGCCCATGGACACCTCATGCTCCCTCTTCAGGGACATCCAGCCGTGAATGTAGCCGCAGTAGAGGGGCAGACAGTCAGGTAGGACAACCCCCTCATAGCCTTCTGCCTGAACCTGTTAGCAGCTTGGCTGCCTGGAGGCAGGTATCCAATTAAGGTGATTATAGAGTCATAGAGGTTTACAGCATGGAAACAGGCCCTTCAGCCCAACTTGTCCATGCCACCCCTTTTTTTAGCCCCTAAGCTAGTCCCAATTGCCCGTGTTTGGCCCATATCCCTCTATACCCATCTTACCATGTAACTGTCTAATTGCTTTTTAAAAGACAAAATTGTACCTGCCTCTACTACTACCTCTGGCAACTTGTTCCAGGCACTCTCCACCCTCTGTGTGGAAAAGATTGTCCTTCTGGATCTTTTTGTATCTCTCCCCTCTCACCTTAAACCTATGCCCTCCAGTTTTAGACTCCCCTACCTTTGGGAAAAGATTAGCTGGCTTATTAAAAGCTACTTTACACCCCCATGTGGACTATCAATGCATTCTCCCATTGGTTGCCCGTGGTGGGAGTGGGTGAGGAGGGGCCTTTCTTCCCGATGGCTCCGTGCCCAACTGAGGGGCCCCGCTTGGGGCCTTGCCTACCTACTGACCCTGACACCTTTCAAAAAATAAATACATTCTCACGGCCCTTAAGAGTGCCTCAACATGGAGGTTTGCTCCTTCCCTTTGCAGCCTGGTCAGTGGCCACTTCTGGTACTGATGCTGTAATGCTGCCAGTCCAGAGACAGATCACCATTCTTAATGGGATAGCAGACCCGGCGACCACTTCCTAATTGGCCACTGCTGGTAAAATCCCCTCCACGTTCTCACTGTTTGTCCATGTGGGCTCACAACTTGCATCTGGTTTAGGTGGCAGATAAACAGCATGCGCATAAACTTCTGGCCACTTCTCATTGTTGTCCTTCCAAAAGTTAAGTTTGCTCTTCTTAGTGGACCTGCCCTTTAATGACATTCCTTACTTGCACTTTCTACATTTCAAGTGGGGTCCATGCATCTTGACACACCTTAAAAACTGAAGGTGAAGCATAGACTCTCAGGAACTGCTCAAAATGACAATATAACATGGAATTGGTTTACACAGAGGAAGATCTCTCGGCCCATTGTGCCTAGTGGGCCATTTGAAAGAGCTATCCAATTAGCCATCTTGTTTTTGATTCACGTGTTTGCACTGCTTCCACGTGTTATCCTCATTGAGAGCGATTATTAATTTTGCTCTTTGCGCATTAAGAGGGTGTGTTATCTTTCCACCCTTTAAAATGTTGAAGAGAGAGAGCTTGGTGAGCATCTCATGGTCTCCTCGGAGAGAGAAAAAAAAGACTTGCACTTATATAGTGCCTTTCACAACCACATCCCAAAATGCTTTACAACTGGTGAAGTACCTTTAGTCACTGTTATAATGTAGGAAGCTTATGCGCATGCTGTGGGTCTGCCACCCACACCAGATGCAAGTTGTGAGCCCACATGGACAAACAGTGGGAGCATGGAGGGGATTTTACCAGCAGTGGCCAATTAATAAGTGGTCGTCGGGTCTGCTATCTCATTAAGAATGATGATCTATCTCTGGACTGGCAGCTTTGAAGCATCAGTACCAGAAGTGGCCACTGCCCAGGCTGTAGGAAATGGGGCAGCCAATCTGTGCTCAGCAAGCTCCCACAAACAGCAGTGTGATGGTGGCCAGATGATCAGCTTTTGTGATGTTGATTAAAGGATATTGGTCAGGATGGTATAATATTCAAATCAAATAGTAAATGAAAACCCTAGGCATGTTGGTGCATCCTTTGTATCTATAAGGCCACAGTTTTCGATTCAAACATCTCTGCCTTTTTAGTGTATGAACAAAGTACTAATTTTGAAAGGGTGTGTGAACTGTAACATTCAACTCCAGGCCAGTCTGTTGATAAGGGAAGTAAAAATGCTCTGTTTTTGGGGGGGGGGGGGGGGGGGGGGGGAGGTGCTGTGGATGGTACGACTGATGGCCCTTAGTGTAGGTTGTGTCCTCAAACCAGTGTCAACCAGAGCATCTATTGCTAATTTTGGATGTATAAAATGGGAAGTTCTTGCTACAGTAAGAAGTCTCACAACACCAGGTTAAAGTCCAACAGGTTTATTTGGTAGCAAATACCATAAGCTTTCGGAGCGCTGCCCCTTCGTCAGATGGAGTGAAAATCTGTTCTCCAACAGTGCACAGAGACACAACATCAAGTTACAGAATACTAATTAGAATGCAAATCTCTACAGCCAGCCAGGTCTTAAAGGTACAGATAATGTGGGTGGAGGGAACATTAAACACAGGTTAAAGAGATGTGTATTGTCTCCAGACAGATGTTCTGGACAATTTGCAATATTGAAGAAATTGAACATTTTTAGCTGTTGAAATTTTCCAGAGAACAATATCTCAAACCCAAGAAGGTATGGAAGGAGCAATAGGCCATGTGGATGACATGTTTATAATGGCTGCACGAGAGAGAAGCATGATCACAGAGTTAGAACAGTCCTGAGAGTCTTACAGGACATCAGCCAGAAGTTTCACATTCAATATAAGTTCATCATAACCATGATCAAATTTCTGGTATAAGCCATTGAAATTACAGCTGATCCACAAAACAAAAGGTCATCAGGGAATTCCCACAGCCGAGGAACATAAATCAGCTTCAAAGGTTCTTTGGGATGGTCAACCAAATCGACAAGTTCCTAGCAGATGTAGCAGAGATCAGTGAGCCAGCTGTTGAGGCAGAGTCAGCAAGTGGTCAGCAAGATGTTCTGTCTGGAGACAATACACATCTCTTTAACCTGTGTTTAATGTTCCCTCCACCCACATTATCTGTACCTTTAAGACCTGGCTGGCTGTAGAGATTTGCATTCTAATTAGTATTCTGTAACTTGATGTTGTGTCTCTGTGCACTGTTGGAGAACAGATTTTCACTCCATCTGACGAAGGGGCAGCGCTCCGAAAGCTTATGGTATTTGCTACCAAATAAACCTGTTGGACTTTAACCTGGTGTTGTGAGACTTCTTACTGTGCTTACCCCAGTCCAACGCCGGCATCTCCACATCAAGTTCTTGCTATGCAGTGTTACTATTGCTCACCCTGATGCACAGAAAATATTCAGTAAATAAATCTGAAGATATAAAAGGAAACTTGAAAAATCTGGTGGTCGAAACACACCACTCACTTATGAATATGCGAACAACTCAATCGGCTGAAGAGCATCAACAAGCAACAGCATTTTAAATATTCTCTTCTCGACTTGCTTTGCAGATGATTTGATCTGATCAATATGCAAAGTCACTCCCCACACTAATAGGCAATAGTGTCCCAGTCTACTTCACTGATGTCTCCTGCTTTCAGATGGGGTAATAAAGTTTGACATATTTTACAATCAGTTGTGCTATCGTTTGCGAGTGTCGTCAGTTTTTGGATTTGTGCTAATTTTCCTGCAGTGATACTTGATCACGATTAATTTCTAAATCTTACAGATAATGTCAGAGGCCGTTCTGTCAGAGAAAATAAAAAATGGAATTTTGCAGGCGAGGCTTTGAGTAGCCTGCTGAGGCACAGCAGGGTGATTGCACTTGTAGCTGTCCTGGTTTCCAAAATATCATTTCTTCTGCATTTAAGCTTCCATATATCAAGAACAGTAGATCCTTCTGAGGCAAACAAAGTCTGCCATCACATTGAGGATGTTGGACTGTTTTTAATTTCAGCAATACAGACAATTGGATGAGGGACAGACTCCAGTTGAGCATGGGTTAGGGTGGGGATGGGTGAAAGTACCCGAGTGGTGGAGGGGGGGGGCAGTGCTAGGGGTGCCATGGAGGAGTCAAAGAGGGAGTGAAGCTGGTAGGGGGTTTCAACCTAAAGGAGGACAGCCCTCAAAGAGAGATCCTCCTTCCTTCCCACCCTGATGTCCATGCCAAATGTTTTATCCCATTTTATCACGGGAAACATTTTATCAGGGTCAATTGGCTTGAAGATGAGCCTAACTGATCCTAATTGTTCATTTAAATATGGCAGGCGGGTTGCCAATTTTAGGCACCCATTCCCCATCCTACTCCCCCCCCTCCCCCGCCGCATATGAGCTCGTGGGTGGGCAGGAAGGTGTTGAGTTGAACGCACAAAGTGCGTTTTGTGTGCCCCCACCCATGGGAAACATGCCTGCTCAAGTAAAATTCAGCCCAATATTCTTTTAGTGAGAGCCATCATCACTTTGCTGCGGGCTTGATTTATT
This sequence comes from Mustelus asterias, assembly GCF_964213995.1. Classification (NCBI taxonomy): domain Eukaryota; kingdom Metazoa; phylum Chordata; class Chondrichthyes; order Carcharhiniformes; family Triakidae; genus Mustelus; species Mustelus asterias. The sequence continues at coordinate 62,216,269 of NC_135804.1, read as the reverse complement.
TCCTGCAGTAGCTGGTAATTGTTAAGTGATTAAGGATGTATATGCTTCCACTTCCTCAATAAATCCTCTTGCTTGGTTCTATCTGATGATATCTGCGACAGTGTATCAAGCTGTTGTTTGATACAGTCCTTGAACATTCTCTGTTATGGAGTCATATTTCATTTATATTAATCTGAACTGCTGGATTCTGGGCAGTACCTTCGTAATTTCCTTCATGTTCAGAAGATTGACTGGTGGCTTATGGTCTGTTTCCACCTTGAACTGCAATCTCATCATGGAGTCTGGGGATTTTTTGTGCGCCATGCTGCTGCTGATGTTCCTTCCTTGATTGTAGCATATCTTTTCTCTATGTCTGTGCACAACCTTGAGGCACAGTAAACTGGTTTATGTTTACAATCCCTCCACACTCTGCCCAGACCTGTTGACGATGCATCTGCTGCCACCTCTGAGTCATAATGTGCCAAATCACTAGAGGGGATCAAAAGTTTTTAACCGTTTTAAACATATTTGTTGGTCCATGTTCCACCACCACTTGCTGACTCTGCCTCAACAGCTGGCTCACTGATCTCTGCTACATCTGCTAGGAACTTGTCGACTTGGTTGACCATCCCGAAGAACCTTTGAAGCTGATTTATGTTCCTCGGCTGTGGGAATTCCCTGATGATCTTTTGTTTTGTGGATCAGCTGTAATTTCAATGGCTTATACCAGAAATTTGATCATGGTTATGATGAACTTATATTGAATGTGAAACTTCTGGCTGATGTCCTGTAAGACTCTCAGGACTGCTCTAACTCTGTGATCATGCTTCTCTCTCGTGCAGCCATTATAAACATGTCATCCACGTGGCCTATTGCTCCTTCCATACCTTCTTGGGTTTGAGATATAGTTCTCTGGAAAATTTCAACAGCTAAAAATGTTCAATTTCTTCAATATTGCAAATTGTTAATCCAATTATAGCAGCCTCATTGATGTATTGTTTCCTTGAACAGCTTCTGGCTTGCACAAAAAGAGTCAGGTCAGTACTTTTTTTAAGCAGTTGGATCTAATGCTGACAATGAGATAGTGAGGCAGGGAGCTGAGAAGAAGTCCTGGAAACATTTAATCATATTTCAACATTCACAGAAATTCAATCATAGAAGGGGCAAAATTTAACAAAGGAAAACAAAGAACAGGCAAAAGGCATAGATTAATTCACCAGCCATCTATACATGCTGGCAGGGAAGTGTGATAATGGGATCTTCGAGATTGATTCATGATTGAATATTAGTTGAGGAGCTTGGTGAAGCATTATAGGATAATGAAGATAATGAATGGTCGAACCCTAGGAAGTACAGAGGATTAGAGGGACATTGGGATGCATGTCCATAGATTGCTGAAGGCAGCAGGACAGGTAGCTACGGTGATTAAGAAAGCATATGGCAAAGAAAATGCGGCAAATTCTAAGGTCGTCAAAATGGGGAAAAGCGTACTGACCGCCTGTTCAATGAAATGTCTTTGATGTGGGGGGATCGAGCTGCATAAGTGAGAGATAGAGCACCATGCCGCGGCAGCAGAAAATAGACAACTTTGAAACTGTCTGCCGTTCAAAAATTGCTGGTAATCTGTGAGAAGAGGGAGAAAAATTAAAACAAAAGCCGCATCTGAAAAGTGGAAAACCCACAAGCAAAGGAAATAACCTTCCTCGGAAAAGTAAATTGACACTGTAAATAAATAAATACTGGATGGCTCAGCGTGAAATGGATCGACAGAATTTAAATTGCTTAGTTGCTCAAGGAGAAGGAAGATTCAGCTTTTTTCAATCACTTCTAGGAAAGACCAAGGCAATTAATTTATAATTAAAAGAGAAAGCTCTGGGAAACTCAGTAGGTCTGGTAGCATCTACGATGAGAGAAGCAGAGTTAATGGGGTGAGTTTTCCTATTCTGCCCGCCACGGGAGCAGGTAAGGGGCGAACCATGGGAAAGTCCATTGACCTCGGCGGGGGGTGCGGGGACGGTGGGGGGCAAGGGGAAGGGAGGGCGTGGTTTCAGGTTTTGCGGCGAGCGCAGCCGGAGAATCCCGCCCGATGCTTCGAGTGTTTTGAGTGCAATATCTTTCTTCAAAACTGAGAGACTAGACAAGGGGAGGAGAAAGAGAGTCAGGATAGGAAGAAGTAAATTCACTGGGACAGGATCAGGCTCAAATGATGCCCAAAGAAGTGAGCATGGAAATGAAGGTGATAGAAGAGTGGGTCCAGATTCAAATTCATTAAGGCAAGAGGATAAAATGGCGCCTTTTGCTGAACACAGCCTAAGAGAGAAAAGTCAGATGTTCGTTTGAACACACATGGAGAGGTGGGTTTAGAATGGATGGTGTGAGAGGGGAGGGGAGGAAGGATCGGAGGGGCATCGGTACCAATAAGCTGTTGGAGCTTGCAGTGCTTAACATCTGAAAGGAAGAGGAAAAACATTTCTTGTTAAGATTTCAGATGAGGGGGAGGATGAAATGAAACTGGGGGCGAGGACAGCTTTTAAATAGGGTGAGCTGGTGTTGCTGGAGAGAGAGGGTGAATATGTACATGTGACAGTGTGGGGCACTGAATGTGCATCTCCACATGCAGTGAGAATAGCAGTCAGGTGAACATTGTGTGTCACCGTGATGCTTGGAATCTTGGGTGGATTTGAAACAAGGATGGAATTCCAATTGGAATCCAAGTGGGGTGAGTCAGAGATGGGAGATCACTGAGGAAGGAGATGTGGCTGTGAAAGTGAGTTTTGGTAAATATCTTGTCAAACACCAGGAGGGAAATGGAAAGCAATGATGGTGGATAAGGTGAAAGAGACAAACAGGAGGGAAGAGCAGAATTCACTGTTTTGACCTTTATGCCTTGATTTTCTTAGTGACTCAAGCAGATACCAGTGATGAAAGAATAATCCTACCAAGGCAAGCTGGGGAGCTTGGGTCACTGTCTTGCGGAGTTTGCACATTCTCCTCGTGTCTGCATGGGTTTCCTCCAGGTGCTCAGATTTCCTCGCACAGTCCAAAAGACGTGCTGGTTAGGTGCATTGGCCATGCTAAATTCTCCGTCATTGTACCCGAATAGGTGCTGGAGTGTGGCGACTCGGGGATTTTCACAGTCACTTCATTATAGTATTAATGTAAGCCTACTTGTGACTAATAAATAAACTTAACTAAATACATCTGGAATGAAAAGCTCTTATCCTACATGATGACCATGTAACTATGGGATTATTATAAAAGGCCACCTGATTCACTAATATCCTTTTAGTGAAGGGAATCTGCCCTTCTCACCTGGTTCGGTCTATGTATGTCTCCAGAATCATAGCAATGTTCATGACTTTCAACTGCCTTCTGAAATGGGAGAACCAATAGGTAATCAAGGTGAAGGTTCACCATCACTTTCCCAAGGGTAATTGGGCAATAAATTCAGGCCCTACCAATGATGCGCACAACCTGTCAATCCGGATTGAATAGAAAAATTATGTAATCAGAAACACAGGTTAAAGCTTTGATTTTTTTTTGTAGCAGTGAAGTGTTTTTATTCATTCAAAGGATGTTGGCTTCACTGGCCAGAACAGCATTTATTGCCCACCTCGAATTGGAAAGGGCAATAAATGCCGTTCTCGTCAGCGAAACCCAATTCCTTGAATTAATAAAATTGTTCTTGTTGAATGGAATTGTTGCACTTGAAAGCAAACACTTCTTTTTTGAAGATCAAACAAGGAATGAGAAAAAACCCTTTGACCCTGATGTCCACTCTTTCCATAAGCCATTTAAAACCCACTTTGAAACCTAAACTGCCCTTTATCACCTTCAACCAGTTAAACTCCTGAGGAATGACCTGCAAATGCCCAGAATTAATCAAACAAAACTCAGGTGAATATTTATCTCCACTATTCAATCCTGGCTGCCTTTTCACTATAGATCACAGCTCAGAATCTCTTCTTCAAAGCATTTGGCCATTTCAGGCTCCACTTATTGCTGTAGCATTCATACCATTATCCTTTTATTGCATTACATGTGCAGGAGAATCTCTTGCAAGACTGCCTTACGCTATAATCCCAAATAAACAGTTTGATTCTTATTCCCTTTTGCCGCATGTGAATCTGGATAAAAAGATTATATTGAATGTTAATGTTTCCTTTCATGAAAGGAACCTTTTACATCTAGCACATAGGATTTTCAATTGAATAGAGGCAGAGGACAGCAAAGATGACCCCTGTTCTCTGAATTCAAATATAATTTATAAATTTGCTTCCGTGAGCCCACTGGAGTCTAAAAGCTAACACGTATCTGAGGAAAATCAAACTTGATGCCGACTGTTTGATAACTTGCGATGGGGCTACCTGTACCTAACATTTGAAATCAAAAGGGTTAAATTATTATTTCTGCTTGGGTTAACTTGCGAAGGAAATCTTGTTAGAATAAACATTTCAACAAACCGATAGACACTTGCTGTAACCATACACTGATGTATTGCTTTCCACCAGAAGATTGCCTCACATCTCATACACTATATATATATTTAAAGGCTTTGATCTGATTTTTTTATTTGATTATTATTGTCACATATATTAGTATACAGTGAAAAGTATTGTTTCTTGCGTGCTATACAGACAAAGCATACCGTACATAGAAAAGGAAAGGAGAGAGTGCATAATGTAATGTTACAGTCATAACTAGGGTGTAGAGAAAGATCAACTTAATGTGAGGTAGGTCCATTCAAAAGTCTGATGGCAGCAGGAAAGAAGCTGTTTTTGAGTCGATTGGTACATGATCTCAGACTTTTGCATCTTTTTCCCGAAGGAAGAAAGTATGTCCGGGGTCCATATCCCAGATGACCATTGGCTGCTCTCTCCTTCGAGGGGAGAGGTGGTGGTGATTTAATGGAGTTGAGCAAGGTTGAGAAGGCAGGGCCTTCATAAATAACCTCAGCCGGTACAGGAATTGAACCCGTGCTGTTGGCATCTCTTTGCATCACAAACCAGCTGTCCAGCCAACTGAGCTAACCGACTTCTCAATACCTGTATCTATGACATATAAGTTACATAATGATTCTAAATGTAGTGCATAATTAGTCTGCTCCAATGTTGGGGAGATAAAATTATTAAAGAAGTGGAGGTGAGTTCGATGCTGTATTTAATTCAAGCTTCACCTGATCCGTAAGGCTTTTGGGCTTTGTATGGTAACATCATGGTTAAATTCTGGATTAATAACCCAGGGACCTTGTGAATGATCTGAGTTTAAATTCCAGCAAGGCAGCTGATGAATTTAAATTCCATTAAATCACGGATTGACAAATTGCTCATTCTATCACTACCACCCTTAAGTTTGCTAGCAACAGCACCAGGTGTGCTCAAGAAAGTGCATGGTCAACCTAGTGAAGCTACAGCATACTATGTGAAACAGCATGCGATGGACAGAGGTAATTCAGTCCACAACATACCTATGGGTGGCACAGTGGTTAGCATGTTGCCTCACAGTGACAGGGACCTGAGTTCAATTCTAGCCCTGGGTGACTGTGTGGAGTTTGCACGTTCTCCCCGTGCCTGCATGAGTTTCCTCCAGTGCTCCAGTTTCCTCCAAAGATGTGTAGGTTAGGCCATGCTAAATTGTCCCTTTGTGTCAAGAGAACTAGCAGGGAAAATACGTGGGGTTATGGGTTTAGGGCCTGGTGGGATTATTGTCAGAGCAGGCTTGATGAGCCAAATTGCCTCCTTCTGCACTGTGGGGATTCTATGATTCTATGCCAAACCAAACTCTACAGTTCTGAATGAAGGTGGAGTATTAAATAACTAAGGGGAGCAGGGGGCTGCATGGACATCCCCATCCTCACTGATGCTGGAGTCCAACAGGAGACTGCAGAAGTCAAGGTGGAGGAGAATGCAAACATCATTAACAACCACAAAAACATATTTATTTAGCATCTTTAACAGAATAAAATGCCCCAAAATGTTTCACACTGGCATTATACAATGAAATATGAGACCAATATGGCGATTATAAGGAAGATGATCAAACGTTTGGTCAAAGAGGAATATCTCAAAGTGGAAAGAGAGGGAGTGGAGTGCAGAAGTTTAGGGAGGGAATTCCAGACTTTAGGCAGCTCAAGGCATGGGCCCAATGACAGTGAGTAAAATTGAGGAAAGCTCAACAGGTCAGAGTTAGAGGTGTGCAGCTATCTTCAAGGGTTGTGGCCTGGAGGAGATTATAGAAATTGGGAGGGGCAAGGCCATGGTGGGATTTGTAAAACAAAGGGACAAGAATTCTAAAATCTAGACATTGTTTTATCAGGAGGCTGGGCAGGTCAGTCAGGATGGTCCGTCTCTGCTACCCTCTGAGGTCCCTGACCATCACGGATGCCAGTTCTCAGCCAACTCGATTCATTCCATGTGATATGAAGAAGCAGCTGAGTACAGCAAAGGTTATGGACCTCTGACAGCATTCCTGTTATAATGCTGTGTGCCTCTGTTCCAGCACAGCTACAACACTCGCAAATACATGATAAAGTGCAAATTTGCCCAGGTAAAGCAGTAAGTCCACAAAAAGCATGGCAAATCTAATCTCAACTACTGCCAATCAGTCTACTCTAATCATCAGAAAAGCGGTGGGGGGTGATGTTGACAGTGCGATCAAGCAGCAATTACTCAGCAATAACCTGCTCACTGATGCTCAGTTTGGCTTTCACCAGTGCCATTCAGTTCCAGACCTCATTACAGCCTTGTCTCAAACATGGACAAAAGAGCTGAAGTTCAGAGCTAAGGTGGGAGTGACAGCTCTTGACATCAAAACAACATTTGATCAAGTGTGGCATCAAAGACTCTGAGAAAAGCTGAAACTAATGGGAATCAGGGGAATCAATTCTTCACTGGTTGGAGTCAAAGGAAGATGGTGGCGGTTGTTGGAGATCAATCATCACAGCCCCAGCATATCGCTGCAGGAGTTCATAAGGGCAGTGTCCTGGACTTCATTTTTAACTATTTAATCAATGACCTTGTTAGCAATGGGGATGTTCACTGATGATTCCAGTGTTCAGTACCATTTCCAATTGATCAGATAATGAAGTAGGGCATGCCCAAATGAAACAAGATCTCGACAACATTTGAGTATGGGCTAATGTGTGGCAAATAATACTCCTACTACACAAGTGCAAAATACTGATCTCCAACAAGAGAGAGGCTAACCACCTCTCTTTGACATTTAATGGTATTAACATTCCTGAATCTCCCACCATCAACATCCTGAGGTCACCATTGATCAAAAAGTGAACTGGACTAGCCTCATGAATACAGTGACTGCAAGAGCAAGTCTAAGACTAGGAATCCTGTGGCGAGTAACTCACATCCTGACTCCCCAAAGACTGTCCACTATCTACAAGGCACAAATCAGCAGTGTGATGGAATACCACCACCCCCCACCCTCCCCCTTGCCTGGATGAGTGCAGCTCCAACAACACTCAAGTAGCTCAACACCATCTAGGACAAAGCAGCCTGCTCAATTGGCACCCCATCCACCAACATTCACTTCCACCACCACCAGTGCACCATCGCTTCAGTGTGTATAATGTACAAGATGCATTGCAGCAACTCAACAAGATTTCTTCAACAGCACCTCCCAGGCAGCACGGTGGCACAGTGGTTAGCACTGCTGCCTCATAGCGCCAGGGACTCAGGTTCAATTCCAGCCTCGGGTGACTGTCTGTGTGGGGTTTGCACATTCCCCTGCGTGGGTTTCCTCTGGGTGCTCCAGTTCCCTTCTCACGGTCCAATGATGTGCAGGTTAGATGGACTGGCCATGTTAAATGACTCTTAGTGTCAGGGGATTAGCAGGGTAAATACCTGGGGTTACAGGGATACAGCCTGGATGGGGATTGTTGCCAGTGCAGGCTCGATGGGCTGAATGGCCTCCTTCTGAACTGTTGGGATTCTATGATTCTAAGCCTCTGATCTCTACTGCCTAAAAGTGTAAAGGCAGCAGATACAGGAGAATGCCACTACCTGCCAGTTCCCCTCTCATTGACACACCATGCTAACTTGGAAATAAATTCATTGTTACGAGCTCAAAATCCTGGGATTCCCTCCCTAACAGCACAGTGGGTGTATCTACACCACATGGACTGCAGCAGTTCAAGGAGGCAGCTCATTACCACCTTCTCTAAAGTGAAATTAATGATGGATAATGTTATGTAGTAGCACTTAGAGTGTTGTTAAGTCACTTCAGGCTTCATTCGGAACAAAAGGTATTTAATGAAAAGAGAAACTAGGTAGAGGGGTTTGCAGCTCTTGGCTGGCCTGGGGCAGCCTCCCTGGCTATACCAGTCCTTACATGTTTACTACATGGCTTCAAAATAATTCTTCCCAAGAGAGGACGCCACTCTCTGGGGTGATCATTCCTATTGGTTCTTCAAGCCAGGTGACCCTCTTCTGCTGCGCTGTCTTAAAGAGACAGACACCACAATCACTACATATAATCACTACAATAAATCCTGGCCTTTTCAACAACACTCACATTCCATGAAAATCATGTCGAGAGAGCAAAACCGACCCATGTCCTGCGACTGAAGATTCTAATTCTAGAAAGAAAATCAAGGTGCCTGGTATGGATAGGAGGTTAATTATTTACAACAGGCTATTATTGTGGCTCCTTTGGAGCCTTCCACAAACCAAGCACAACCTAAACAATGAAAAGTCAGTGGCAAAGCCAACAGAAAGGGCATACATCCTTCATGTTACTCTTTATTTATTGTTTCATTATAATTGGTTGGGTAGAACAGAATTTGATCTCTAATATACCTTCTGCTGTTCCTCTTCCCTGCACCCCCAACATGTTGAAATCAGAATTCATTCCACCATCCTCTAGGCAAAGTCAATTCTTCCCTGGGATTAAGCACTCTGGTACTCCTTACAACCTCAGTCTTGATCCTCTTTACTGTCATCAGCCTTTTGTAATCCAAGTCTCACAAAAACCTCATTACGACAACTTAATTTCCCCTTCGCTTAATCTCTCCTGCTCTTTTCAATCTTTCTGGTGTTCTGCCAAATAGAACTGTACCAAAGGTAGTTTGAACCTTTCACGTGATGATTTCCCAGAGTTGAGTAAAACAGGAAAATGAAACAAAAAAAGTAGAATAACATCTTCCTCCATAATGACTGCAGTTTTTTATCAGACCATTTTCTCCTTCATTTTAAAGTTCTGCCACTTGTGTCACTTCAGGACTTTGCAATGTCTGGTTATTGTATTGCCTTCCTGTTTCGTCTGCTGTAACCCTGCCAGGGGTTTGACCTGAACTCTCCCTTCCAATATCAGATGTCTGGTATTAGCAGATAACAGGACCAGAGCCACAAGTAATGCTACAGGAAAACATCACAAGTGTAGAACAAGATAAACATACTAAGGAGAAGCTAACAGAACAAAAGCTTTTTGAGAAACAGACACAAAGCAGACAGTGTTCCCAGGGAATTGAAGGCACGTCTGAAACCTGAGATGAGGGGAGGGAGGGAGGTCAAAGTCATAGAGTCATAGAGACCTACAGTGCAGAAAACGCCCTTCAGCTCATCAAGCCTGCACCGACAATAACTACCACGAAAGTCACCCATTTCCAGCACTTGTCCAATATCCTTGAATGTTATAATGTTTCAAGTGCTCATCCAAATACTTTTTAAAGATTGTAAGCTTTCCAGCCTCCACTACCTTCCCTGGCAGTACATTTCAGATTCCCACCAACCTCTGAATGAAAAAATGTTTTCTCAAATCCCTTCTGAATCTCCTGCCCCTTACCCTAAAACAATGCCCCCATCATGATTGATGCCTCAACCAAGGGGCTGAGCTACTTCCTATTCACCCTGTCCATAACGATCATGATGTTATATACCTCATGTCTCCACCCCATGACTATCCCCCAACCCCCAGCCTTCTCTGCTCTAGAGAAAACAGTCCAAGCTTAGCTAGTCTCTCCTTATAGCTCAAATGCTCCTTCCCAGGCAACATCCTGGTGAACCTCCTCTGTATCCCCTCTAATGCAACCACATCTTTCCTATAGTGAGGTGACTAGAATTGCACACAGTACTCCAGCTGTAGCCTAACAAATGTTCCGTAGAGCTCCAACATTACCTCCTTACTCTTATACTCTATGCCATGACTGATAAAAGCAAGTGTGCCATGTTTGATTATTGTCACATGTATTAATATACAGTGAAAAGTATTGTTTCTTGCGCGCTATACAGACAAAACATGCCGTTCATAGAGAAGGAAACGAGAGAGTGCAGAATGTAGTGTTACAGTCATAGCTAGGGTGTAGAGAAAGATCAACTTAATGCAAGGTAAGTCCATTCAAAAGTCTGACAGCAGCAGGGAAAAAGCTGTTCTTGAGTCGGATGCTACGCGACCTCAGACTTTTGTATCTTTTTCCTGATGGAGGAAGGTGGAAGAGAGAATGTCCAGGGTGCGTGGGGTCCTTAATTATGCTGGCTGATTTGCCGAGGCAGCAGGAAGTGTAGACAGAGTCAATGGATGGGAGGCTGGTTTGCATGATGGATTGGGCTACATTCATGACCTTTTGTAGTTCTTTGCTTTCTTGGGCAGAGCAAGAGCCAAACCAAGCTGTGATGCAACCAGAAAGAATGCTTTCTACGGTGCATCTGCAAAAGTTGGTGGGAGTCATAGCTGACATGCCAAATTTCCTTAGTCTTTTGAGAAAGAAGATGTTTTGGTGGGCTTTCTTAACTATAGTGTCGGCATGGGGGGACCAGGACAGGTTGTTGGGTGATCTGGACACCTAAAAACGTGAAACTCTCGACCCTTTCTACTTCATCCCTGTTGATGTAGACAGGGTCCTGCTCTCCTTTATGCTTCCTAAAGTTGATGACGGTCTCCTTCATCTCGTTGACATTGAGGGAGAGATTATTGTTGCCGTATCAGTTCACCAGATTCTCTATCTCATTCCTGTACTCTTCTCGTCATTGTTTGAGATCCAACTCACTACGCTGGTGCCGTCAGCAAACTTGAAAATCGAATTGGAGGGGAATTTGGCCAAACAGTCAAAGGGTATAAGGAGTATAGTAGGGGGTTGAGAACATGGTCTTGTGGGGCACCGTTGTTGAGGATGATCGTGGAGGAGGTGTTGTTGCCTATCCTTACTGATTGTGGTCCGTGAGTTAGGAAGTTCAGGACCCAGTTGTCGACGAAGGTGAGAGGCCCAGGCCACGGAGTTTGGAGATGCGTTTTATGGGAATAATGATGTTGAAGGCTGAGCTGTAGTCAATACATAGGAGTCTGACATAGGTGTCCTTGTTATCTTGGTGTTCCAGGGTTGAGTGCAGGACCAGGGAGATGGCATCTGCTGTGGACCTGTTGCGGCAACAGGCAAACTGTAGTGGATCCAGGTAGTCCAGGAGGCTGGAATTGATTCGTGCCATGACTACCTTCAATGTCTTCCTACCATGTCTACTTAATTATCCTATTCACCTGCTCTGCCACCTTCAGCGGTCTGTGATTAAGTACCCCAAGATCCATCTGTCCCTCTGAGCTTCCTAGTGTCTTGCCATTCATTAAATACTCCCTTGTCTTGTTACTTCTTCCAAAGCGCATTACCTTATCAGGGTTAAATACCATCTGCCATTGCTCTGCTCATCTGACCAACCCATCGACATCTTCCTGTAACTTATGGCCTTCTTCACTATTAACCACCCTACCAATCTTGGTGTCACCTGCAAACTTACTTTCATTCTCCCCACAGGTCGTGAATGTAGCCCAATCCATCACGCAAACCAGCCTCCCATCCATTGACTCTGTCTACACTTCCCACTGCCTCAGCAAAGCAGCCAGCATAATTAAGGACCCCACACACCCCGGACATTCTCTCTTCCACCTTCTTCCTTCGGGAAAAAGATACTAAATTCTGAGGTCATGTACCAACTGACTCAAGAACAGCTTCTTCCCTGCTGCTGTCAGACTTTTGAATAGACTTACCTTGCATTAAGTTGATCTTTCTCTACACCCTAGCTATGACTGTAACACTACATTCTGCACTCTCTCATTTCCTTCTCTATGAACGGTATGTTTAATCTGTATAGTGCGTAAGAAACAATACTTTTCACTGCATGTTAATACATGTGACAATAATAAATCAAATCAAAAAAAAAATCAAATCAAATTCTCATCTATATCACTTATGTATATAATAAATAATAAGGGTCCCAGCACTGAACCTTGTAGTATGCCACTGGGTCACTGGAAACGAGCCTCCAGTCACTCGGACAGCCTTCTACCACCACCCTTTGTGTCCTATTACTAAGCCAGTTTCAGATCCATCTCATCAAGTTTCCCTGAACTGCACTTGCTTCAACCTTCTCAATCAGTCTCCCATGTGGGAGGTGGGATGGCAGAAGAAGTTGTGCTGGTTCCTCTGTGTCCTGCCTCTTCACACTGTTACCGGAGGTGCTTTCAGCTGTAATGCCAACCAATCCAACAGATCGTGGTGCTAGTAGCAGTCATATAAGAACTTTGAAGGCCAAAGTGGAGAAGAGCACATGAGAAGAACAGTTGAATATAGGTCAGTCAACCCTAAAAGATCGACAGGAAGCCAATTAAGGCTCAGCAGCAACCAATTAGCAGTAATTTTCTGGTGTAAATGAGATTTTATTGGTGTTGCACAGGACCCTACTGTGCCTGCAACTCATCAGCTAACAGGAGGGGCATCCAAAATGAGATATCAGACTGTCTGGCAAATGCATTAAATCTACTGCACTAAGGTGGAAATGGACAAGTCTGAGGTCCTCCCAGGTAGAGGTTTGCAACTTCCTCACAACTGCAAGCAAGGCAACAAATCCTCCATCACACACCGACCAGAGCGAAGAACCTCATTTGACACAACCATACCCTTAATACCGCAAACCACTCTCATCGTCTCCCAGGCTCGAAAAGAAGCAGACACTCCAGGAAGTGTTGAAAACGTGCAGACCTGCAGCTGAGAGTGACACAACATGGTCCCCCTTCCCAGCTTACTCCTGGCAAATGTCCAATCCCTGGAAAACAAGCTAGACGAACTTAGAGCCAGACTCACTTTCCAAAAAGAACTGAGGGACTGCTGTGTACTCTGTTTCACGGAGACATGGCTCACTCCTGCTTCACCGGACAGTGCCCTACAACCAGAGGGCTTCTTACTCCATCGAATGGACCATACAGTGGCCTCAGGCAAGGCTAGGAGAGGTGGGGTCTGCTTCCTAATCGACACCTCATGGTGCCTAAACGTAGCAACACTGGCAACTTTCTGCAACTTGCCTGGACTTGCAAAATCTCACTGACTGTCCTGTCTGGAGACAATACACATCTCTTTAACCTGTGCTTAATGCTCTCTCCACTCACATTGTCTGTACCTTTAAGACTTGATTAGCTGTAAAGACTTGCATTCTGATCATTGTTCTGTAAATTGAGTTTGTGTCTCTGTGTGCCCTGTTTGTGAGCAGATCTCCCACTTACCTGACGAAGGAGCAGCACGCTCCGAAAGCTAGTGGCGTTTGCTTCCAAATAAACCAGTTGGACTTTAATCTGGTGTTGTGAGACTTCTTACTGTGTTTACCCCAGTCCAACGCCGGCATCTCCACATCATAACTTTCTGCTCCCCAAACCTAGAATATCTGATGCTAAAATGCCCTACTACCTTCCACAGGAGTTCACCTCCGTTATCCTGATGGCAGTTTACACCCATCCCATGCGGACGTGAAGATCGCGTTGGACGAATTATTCACCACTACAAATAGCCTTGAGACAAAACATCCTGAGGCCTTGTTCATCGTGGCTGGGGACTTCAATCAGGCCAAGCTCAAGAACATACTACCAAGTTACCACCAACATGTCTCCTATTCCACCAGAGGCCCAAACATCCTAGACCACTGCTGCACAAATATCATGATGTGGAGATGCCGGCGTTGGACTGGGGTAAGCACAGTAAGAAGTCTCACAACACCAGGTTAAAGTCCAACAGGTTTATTTGGTAGCAAATACCATAAGCTTTCGGAGCACTGCTCCTTCGTCAGATGGAGTGGATATCTGCTCTCAAACAGTGCACAGACACAGAAATCAAGTTACAGAATACTAATTAGAATGCGAATCTCTAAAGCTAGCCAGGTCTTAAAGGTATTGTCTGTAAAGGTATTGTCACATTGTCTGTACCTTTAAGACCTGGCTGGCTTTAGAGATTCGCTCCGAAAGCTTATGGTATTTGCTACCAAATAAACCTGTTGGACTTTAACCTGGTGTTGTGAGACTTCTTACTGTGCACAAATATCAAACATGCCTACCGCCCTATCGCCCGCCCACACTTTGGCAAATCAGACCATAAGGCTGTGCTCCAGCTCCCGGCTTACAAGCAAAAACTGAAGCGGGAGAATCTATCAAAGAAAGTCGTGCAATGTTGGTCTGAGGAATCGGATGATCTCCTCCGGGGCTGCTTGGAGTCAGTGGACTGGTCAATATTTAAAAACTCTGCAACCAGTCTGAAGGAGTATGCCATTACAGTCACTGACTTCATTAGTAAGTGTGTAGAAGACTGTGTGCCAAAGAAGCAAATCCGTGTGTTTCCCAACTGGAAACCATGGATGAACAGGGATGTCCACTGCTTGCTGAAGTCCAAGTCTGAGATGTTCAAGTCAGGTGACACTGACCTATTCAAGAAAGCCAGATACAATCTAAGGAGATCAATCAAAGATGCCAAAAGACAGTACCGGACCAAGCTAGATTCCCAGACTAGCCACACTGACCCCTGCTGACCATGGCAGGTCCGCAAGACATAACAGGCTACAAGATGAAGTCATGTAAAATCGTCGGCTCCAACGCACCCCTCCCTGATGAGCTCAATGCATTCTATGCCCGTTTTGAGCAAGAGGTCAGCGAGAGCATGCCCTCCACCCTGGAAGCCCTGGATGAACCTGTATCTGGGGTCACCATTGCAGATGTCAGAGCAGATTTCTTAAAGGTCAACCCACAGAAAGCGACTGGCCCGGATGGGGTACCCGGACGTGCACTCAGATCCTGCGTGGATCAGCTGGCGGGGGTATTCACAGACATCTTCAACCTCTCTTTACAACAATCTGAGGTCCTTATCTGCTTCAAGAAGACAACCATCATCCCGATACCTAAGAAAAACCAAGCAACATGCCTTAATGACTATCGACCGGTTGCTCTAACATCCATCATTATGAAGTACTTCGAAAGGTTAGTCATGGCACGAATCAATTCCAGCCTCCTGGACTGCCTGGATCCACTACAGTTTGCCTATCGCTGCAACAGGTCCACACAGACGCCATCTCCCTGGCCCTGCACTCAACCCTGGAACACCTAGATAACAAGGACACCTATGTCAGACTCCTATTTATTGACTACAGCTCAGCCTTCAACACTACTATTCCCACGAAACGCATCTCCAAACTCCATGGCCTGGGCTTCGGCACCTCCCTCTGCAACTGGATCCTGAACTTCCTAACTCACAGACCACAATCAGTAAGGATAGGCAACAACACCTCGTCCACAATCATCCTCAACACTGTGCCCAACAAGGCTGTGTTCTCAGGCCTCAACTATACTCTTGTACACCTATGACTGTGCGGCCAAATTCCCGTCCAATTCGATATTCAAGTTTGCTGACGACACCACCGTAGTGGGTTGGATCTCAAACAATGGCGAGACAGAGTACAGGAATGAGATTGAGAATCTGCTGAACTGGTGCAGCAACAATAATCTCTCCCTCAATGTCAACAAAACGAAGGAGTTTGTCATCAACTTATAGAGTCATAGAGGTTTACAGCATGGAAACAGGCCCTTCGGACCAACTTGTCCACGCCGCCCTTTTTTAAAAATCCCTAAGCTAGTCCCAATTGCCCTCATTTGGCCCATATCCCTCTATACCCATCTTACCCATGTAACTGTCTAAATGCTTTTTAAAAGACAACATTGAACCTGCCTCTACTACCACCTCTGGCAGCTTGTTCCAGACACTCACCACCCTGTGTGTGAAAAAATTGCCTCTCTGGACACTTTTGTATCTCTCCCCTTGCACCTTAAACTATGCCCTCTAACTTCAGACTCCCCTACCTTTGGCAAAAGATATTGACTATCCAGCTGATCTGTGCCCCTCATTATTTTATAGACCTCTATAAGATCACCCCTCTGCCTCCTACGCTCCAGAGCAAAAAGTCCCAGCCTATCTAGCATCTCTTTATAACTCAAACCATCAAGTCCCGGTAGCATTCTAGTAAGTCTCTTCTGCACTCTTTCTCGTTTAATAATACCCTTTCTATAATAGGGTGACCAGAACTGTACAGAGTATTCCAAGTGTGGCCTTACCAATGTCTTGTACAACTTCAACAAGATGTCCCAACTCCTGTATTCAATGTTCTGACCAATGAAATGAAGCATGCCAAATGCCTTCTTCACCACTCTGTCAACCTGTGACTCCATTTTCAAGGAGCTATGAACATTTACCCCTAGATCTCTGTTCTGTAACTCTCCCCAACACCCTACCATTAACTGAGTAAGTCCTGCCCTGGTTCAATCTACCAAAATGCATCACCTCGTATTTGTCTAAATTAAACTCCATCTGCCATTCGTCAGCCCACTGGCCCAATTGATCAAGATCCCGTTGCAATTGGAGATAACTTTCTTCACTGTCCACTATGCCACCAATCTAGGTGTCATCTGCAAACTTACTAACCATGCCTCTTATATTCTCATCCAAATCATTAATATAAATGGCAAATAACAGCGAACCCAGCACTGATCCCTGAGGCATACCACTGGTCACAGGCCTCCAGTTTGAAAAACAATTTTCTGCAACCACCCTCTGGCTTCCGTCAAGAAGCCAATTTTGTATCCATTTAGATACCTCACCCTGGATCCCCTGAGATTTAACCTCATGCAACAACCTACCATGCGGTACCTTTTCAAAGGCCTTGCTAAAGTCCATGTAAACAACATCAACTGCACTGCCCTCATCTACCTTCTTGGTTACCCCTTCAAAAAACTCAATCAAATTTGTGAGACATGATTTTCCACTCACAAAGCCATACTGACTGTCCCTAATCAGTCCTTGCGTCTCTAAATGCCTGTAGATCCTGTCTCTCAAAATACCTTCCAACAATTTACCCACCACAGATGTGAGGCTCACTGGCCTGTAGTTCCCAGGTTTTTCCCTGCGGCCCTTTTTAAACAAAGGCACAACATTTGCCACTCTCCAATCTTCAGGCACCTCACCCGTGACTATCGATGATTCAAATATCTTGGCGAGGGGACCAGCAATTTCCTCCCTAGCCTCCCACAATGTCCTGGGATATACTTCATCAGGTCCCAGGGATTTATCTACCTTGATGCGCTTTAAGACTTCCAGCACCTCCTTCTCTGTAATATGTACACTCCTCAAGACATCACTATTTATTTTCCCAAGTTCCCTAACATCCATGCTTTTCTCAACAGTAAATACTGATGAGAAATATTCATATAGGATCTTACTCATTGATCAAGATCCCTTTGCAATCTGACTTCAGGAAGTGTAAAGGAGAATATGTTCCTGTCTACATCAACAGGGACGAAATAGAAATGGTTGAGAGTTTCCAGTTTTTAGGTGTCCAGATCACCAACAACCTGTCCTGGTCCCCCCATGCCAACACTATAGTTAAGACAGCCCACCAACACCTCTACTTTCTGAGAAGACAAAGGAAATTTGGCATGTCAGCTACGACTCTCACCAACCTTTATAGATGCACCATAGAAAGCAATCTTTCTGGTTGTATCAAGTTTGGTATGGCTCCTACTCTGCCCAAGATCACAAGGAACTACAAAAGGTTGTGAATGTAGTCCAGTCCATCATGCAAACCAGCCTCCCATCCATTGACTCTGTCTATACTTCCCACTGCCTTGGCAAAGCAGCCAGCATAATTAAGGATCCCATGGACCCCGGACATTCTCTCTTCCACCTTCTTCCGTCGGGAAAAAGATGCAAAAGTCTGGGGTCACGTACCAACTGACTCAAGAACAGCTTCTTCCCTGCTGCTGTCAGACTTTTGAATGGACTTACCTTGCATTAAGTTGATCTTTCTCTACACCCTAGCTATGACTGTAACACTACATTCTGCACTCTCTCGTTTCCTTCTCTATGAACGGTATGCTTTGTCTGTATCGCGTGCAAGAAACAATACTTTTCACTGTATAATACATGTGACAATAATAAATTAAATCAAACCCCCTGGAGACTATAGTGAGGAACAGTGTTGAGGAAGTGGTGGCTGTGGCCTTCAACTCTTACACCCCTCTATTTTGTACAGCCCTCTCACATCCCATGCACACCAACAACACACTCACTGGCATGCGCAGTGCTGTCGCACATGCTGACTCCCCCTCCTGCCTCTATCAACTGCTCGTTGGTCCTAATTGGATGGCGATCCTGGCTGTGACCTACTAATGACCACAGGAGGCACACTGCTGCTATGCATGGGACCGGGACCCGAAAATAGTACTCACTGCTAAAAATGTTCAAAGTGAGGAAGATTCAGCCCGAAATTTCTCCATTAATAAAAGAGGGAATGCAAAAGCTTGTCCATCAAGAGGCCTTGGTGTTTTCATTCTCATGGCAACATTAATTCAGTGCCCTGAATCTCATATCTTTAGATCATTGTGGTAGTTTTTCGTAATAACATACTTTCAGAGACTTCATCAATGACCAACAAAGGATTTATTTACAAGGATCTATAAGAACAGTGGGATGCCTGCTGTTAATTCTGGAAGAGTTAATTCTCTGCCACAGAGAACTCCTCCCTCTGGGGGTGATCCCCACTCTGAGTCCTGATTGGTCATCCAGGCCAGGCGACCCTTACTCTGCTGTGTTGCCCTTAAAGGCACAGTCACCACAGTTTTAACTTTAATGGCTTGTTCTATTAATAGCTGCAGATTGGAGTCCAAGCAAGAAATAGCTAAACTTTCCATTATATACTGGGCATGAAAACAGTAAGTTTGTATAACAGGCACATCACCAGTTACTGCACCCAATAAATCTACCCTAATGTTCCAAAATTACCAACTGCCAGGATTAGGGTACTCACAGTGTGACGGCAAAATACCAATCAGAAGCATCACTGGGCAGGGAGCATTTGAAAGTTGAGTTCACTGTTTAAGCTGTAAGACCTTCAATGGGAATTAATTCCGAAAATGAAGGCATCCTATTCATAGAATCCCTACAGTGCAGAAGGAGGCCATTTGGTCCATCAAGCCTGCACCGACAACAATCCCAACCAGGCTGTATCCCCACAACCCCGCATATTTATGCGGCTAATCTCTCTGCCACTCAGGGGAAATTTATCATGGCCAATCAACCTAACCCGCACATCTTTCGGACTGTGGGAGGAAACCGGAGCACCCGGAGGAAACCCACACAGACACGGGGAGAACATGCAGACTCTGCACAGACAGTGACCCAAGCTGGGAATTGAACCCGGAGCAGTGCTAATCACTGTGCCACCGTGCCATCTATTGGCACAGACAAGTCAGTAAAGGGAGCAAACAGTGCATGAAAGGCCAGAAGCCACAAGTAAATGAGAAAATGATGGAAAATCAGAGTAAGAGGGCTAAATATACTGTTGTTAATTCCAAGATGCAAAATGATTTCCTTTTCCAGTTTTAACAAAGATTGAAAGCACCTCACTCTGGGCAAATTGAAGACTTCCATTCTGTTCAACATCAGAGTGCCTCACAACAGCTCTTGTCTTGATTCAATACTGATTGCTGCTGAGTGAACAGGCTGTTTCCCAGGTCTGGCATTAGTCCTGACATTAAGTGCAATCTACCAGTCAGAATCAGGCAAAATGCACAAAGTGATTCAGACCCTGCACACACGTTGCTACCGTATTTCTGACTCCGTTTCCATATCTGACACCTGGGCTCACTCTCGCTGGTAGCAGTCTCTTGCTTCTCCGACGGTTCTGTGTTCAAGTCTCACACTCAGGAGTTGAGCACAAAAATGAAGGCTGGCATTCCAGTGAGGTACTCAGGGAGTGCCGCAGTGTCAGCAGAGATACCATATTTTGAATGAGCTGTTAAACTTAAAGCCCTGTTTGACCCACCAGATGGACATTAAAGATTCTATGGCATTACTTTGAAGAGCAGAAGTGTTATCCCTGGTGTTTTGGTCAATGTTTATTGCCAAATCAACATTAGTAAAGAAAAAGATTATTCGCTCATTACCAGATTGCTGCCTGCAAGAGCTTGCTGTGCCCAAATTGACTACTACATTTTCTACACTGCAGTAATTACACCTAAAGTACTTCATTGGCTATAAAGAGCTTTGGGACAATCTAAGGATGTGGAAAGTGATATGTAAATGCAAATTCTGTCTTTATTTCTCCCTTTTTGACTAAGCATGGCCATCTGTCCCAATCTCTCTTTATGTGTTTCAGTGTTCAGTTCTGTTCATTAATGTACCTGTAAAGCTGCTAGCTAAATAAATCCAAACCATGACTTACAAAGGAAATTGGAAATAGTATTCAATCCAAGGAAGAGACATATAAACTGGCCAGAAGAAACAGCAGACCTGAGAACTGGGAGCAGCTTAAAATTTGGCAAAGGAGGATAATGGATTGATTAAGAAGGGGGAAATAGAGTAAATTTGCAGGAAACATAAAATGGACTGTAAAAATTTCTATGGGTACGTGAAGAGAAAAAGATTGGTGAAGACAAATGTAGGTCCCTTACAGTCATAAACAGGGGAATTTATCCGGAGAATAAAGAAATAGCTGACCAACTAAACACATGATTTGGTTTTGTCTTCACAAACGAGGACACAAATGACATTCCAGCAATGTTGGGGAACACAGGGTTTAGTGAGAGGGAGTAAATTTGATTTGATTTATTACTGTCACATGTATTGGAAAAGAGTGAAAAGTATTGTTTCTTGTGCGCTATAGACAAAGACTGTATTAATTGAAGGAAATCAATATTAGTAGGGAAATGGTGTTGGGGAAATTGATGGGATTGAAGGCCAATAAATCCCCAGGGCTTGATAATTTACTTCCCAGAGTACTTAAGGCAGTGGCCCTAGAAATAGTGGATGCATTGGTGGTCATCTTCCTAGATTCAAAGAACAAAGAACAAAGAAAATTACAGCACAGGAACAGGCCCTTTGGCCCTCCAAACCTGCACCGACCATGCTGCCTGACTTAACTAAAACCCCCTACCCTTCCGGGGACCTTATCCCTCCATTCCCATCCTATTCATGTATTTGTCAAGATGTCCCTTAAAACTCTCTATCGTTTCTGCTTCCACTACCTCCCCTGGCAGCGATTTCCAGGCATCCACCACCCTCTGTGTAAAAAACCTGCCTTGTACATCTCCTTTAAATCTTTGCCCCTCGCCTCTTAAACCTACGCCCCCTAGTAATTGATTCTTCCATCCTAGGAAAAAGCTTCTGACTATCCACTCTGTCCATGCCTCTCATAATCTTGTAGACTTCTATCAGGTCGCCCCTCAGCCTCCGTCGTTCCAGTGAGACCAAACCAAGTTTCTCCAACCTCTCCTCATAGCTAATGCCCTCCATACCAGGCAACATCCTGATAAATCTTTTCTGTACCCTCTCGAAAGCCTCCACATCCTTCTGGTAGTGTGGTGACCAGAATTGAACACTATATTCCAAGTGCAGCCTAACTAAGGTTCTATAAAGCTGCAACACAACTTGCCAATTTTTAAACTCAATACCCCGGCTGATGAAGGCAAGCATGCCGTATGCCTTCTTGACTACCTTCTTCACCTGCATTGCCACTTTCAGTGACCTGTGTACCTGTAAACCCAGATCCCTCTGCCTATCAATACTCTTAAGGGTTCTGCCATTTATTGTATATTTCCTACCTTTATTAGACCTTCCAAAATGCATTACCTCACATTTGTCCGGATTAAACTCCATCTGCCATCTCTCCGCCCAAGTCTCCAACCGATCTATATCCTGCTGTATCCTCTGATGGTCCCCATCACTATCCACAAAACCACCAACCTTTGTGTCGTCCACAAACTTACTAAGCAAACCAGTTACATTTTCCTCCAAATCATTTAAATATATTACAAACAGCAAGGATCCCAGCATTGATCCCTGAGGAATGCCACTTGACACAGCCCTCCATTCAGAAACATTCCATAAACTCTGGAATAGTTCCAATAGATTGGAATGTAATGTAACCCCACTCTTTAAAATGGGAGGTTGAGAGAAAACAGGGAATTATAGACCAGTCAGCCTGATGTCGGTAGTGACGAAATTCTAGAATCCATTATTAAAGATTTTATAGCAGAGCACTCAGTAAACAGTGGCAGAATCGGATAGAGTCAGCACGGATTTACGTAAAGAAAATCATGCTTGACAAATCTATTGTAATGCTTAGAGGATGTGGCTGGTAGAGTTGATGAGGGGGAGCCAGTGGATATGGTTTATTTGGACTTTCAGAAGGCTTTTGATAAAGTCCCACACAAGAGATTAGCGTGTAAAATTAAAGTGCATGGGATTGGGGTAGTGTATTGAGATGAATAGAAAACTGGTTGCCACACAGGAAACAGAGAATAGGAATAAACATGTCTTTTTAGAATGGCAGGCAGTGACAAGTGGGGTACCACAGGGATCTGTGCTAGGACTCCTGCTATTCACTATATATATAAATGATTTAGATGAGGAAACTATACGTAATACCTCCAAAGTTGCAGATGACTCAAAGATGGGTGGGAGGGTGAGCTGTGGGGAGGATGCAGAGATCCTTCAGTGTGATTTGAACAAGTTGAGTAAGTGGGCAAATGCTTGGCAGATGCAGTATAATGTGGATAAATGTGAGGTATCCACTTTGGTAGCAAAAGCAGGTGTCCTCCTACACCAATCATTGAAGGTAAGCGTGCAGGTGCAGCAGGCGATAAAGAAGGAAAATAGTATATTGGCTTTAAAAGCAAGAGGATACGAGTACAGGAGCAGAGATGTCTTGCCGCAATATATCGGGCCTTGGTGAGGGCGCACCTGGAATATGGTGATCAAGGGATATGGGGTGAAGATAAACATAGAACATAGAACAGTACAGCACAGAACAGGCCCTTCGGCCCACGATGTTGTGCCGAGCTTTATCTGAAACCAAGATCAAGCTATCCCACTCCCTATCATCCTGGTGTGCTCCATGTGCCTATCCAATAACCGCTTAAATGTTTCTAAAGTGTCTGACTCCACTATCACTGCAGGCAGTCCATTCCACACCCCAACCACTCTCTGCGTAAAGAACCTACCTCTGATATCCGTCCTGTATCTCCCACCACGAACCCTATAGTTATGCCCCCTTGTAATAGCTCCATCCACCCGAGGAAATAGTCTTTGAACGTTCACTCTATCTATCCCCTTCATCATTTTATACACCTCTATTAAGTCTCCCCTCAGCCTCCTCCACTCCAGAGAGAACAGCCCTAGCTCCCTCAACCTTTCCTCATATGACCTACCCTCCAAACCAGGCAGCATCCTGGTAAATCTCCTCTGCACTCTTTCCAGCGCTTCCACATCCTTCTTATAGTGAGGTGACCAGAACTGCACACAATATTCCAAATGTGGTCTCACCAAGGTCCTGTACAGTTGCAGCATAACCCCACGGCTCTTAAACTCCAACCCCCTGTTAATAAAAGCTAACACACTATAGGCCTTCTTCACAGCTCTATCCACTTGACTGGCAACCTTTAGAGATCTGTGGATATGGACCCCAAGATCTCTCTGTTCCTCCACAGTCTTCAGAACCCTACCTTTGACCCTGTAATCCACATTTAAATTTGTCCTACCAAAATGAATCACCTCACATTTATCAGGGTTAAACTCCATTTGCCATTTTTCAGCCCAGCTTTGCATCCTATCTATGTCTCTTTGCAGCCTACAACAGCCCTCCACCTCATCCACTACTCCACCAATCTTGGTGTCATCAGCAAATTTACTGATCCACCCTTCAGCCCCCTCCTCTAAGTCATTAATAAAAATCACAAAGAGCAGAGGACCAAGCACTGATCCCTGCGGCACACCGCTAGCAACCTGCCTCCAATCCGAAAATTTTCCATCGACCACCACCCTCTGTCTTCGGTCAGACAGCCAGTTACCTATCCAATCGGCCAACTTTCCCTCTATCCCAAGGATATTGAAATTGATGATTAGCCATGATCATAATGAATAGTAGAGTAGGTTCAAAGTGCTGAATGGCCTACTCTTGCTTCTGTTGTCTATGCAAGTTTATCTGAGGATGGATGTTCTTGTTATGGAGGGAGTGCAGCAACGGTTTATCGGATTGATTCCTGGGATGGCAGGACTATCTTTTGAGGATTGAGTCGGTTAGGATTATATTCACTGGAGTTCAGAAGAATGAGGGGGGATCTCATAGAAACGTATAACATTCTCACAGGACTAGACAAGGTAGATGCAAGAAGGATGATCCTGATGGTAGGGGAGCCCAAGACCAGTGGTCACAGCCTGAGGATACAGGGTAAACCATTTGGGACAGAGATGAAGGGAAATTTCTTCACCCAGAGAGTGATGAGCCTGTGGAATTCACTACCCCAGAAAGCAATTGAGGTTTAAACACTGTGTGTTTTCAAGAAGTAGTTAGATTTTGCTCTCAGGGCTGAAGGGATTAAAGGATATGAGGGGGAAGCGGGAACAGGTTACTTAGTTGGATGATTAGGCAAAATCATAATGAATGGCAGATCAGGTTTGAAGGCTAAATGGCGTCCTCCTGCTCCTATTTTCTATGTCTCTATGTTTCAAGTGTATATGGATTTCAGTAAAGCATTGATAAGGTTCCCCACGGTAAGCTATTGCAGAAGATACAGAGGCATGGGATTGAGGGTGATTTAGTGGTTTGGATCAGGAATTGGCTAGCTGTAAGAAGACAGAGGGTGGTGGTTGATGGGAAATGTTCATCCTGGAGTTCAGTTACTAGTGGTGTACCGCAAGGATCTGTTTTGGGGCCACTGCTGTTTGTCATTTTTATAAATGACCTGGATGAGGGCGTAGAAGGATGGGTTAGTAAATTTGAGGATGACACTAAAGTCGGTGGAGTTGTGGACAGTGCGGAAGGTTGTTGCAGGTTACAGAGGGACATAGATAAGCTGCAGAGCTGGGCTGAGAGGTGGCAAATGGAGTTCAATGCGGAAAAGTGTGAGGTGATTCACTTTGGAAGGAGTAACAGGATTACAGAGTACTGGCTAATGGTAAGATACTTGGTAGTGTGGATGAACAGAGAGATCTCGGTGTCCATGTGCATAGATCCCTGAAAGTTGGCACCCAGGTTGATAGGGTTGTTAAGAAGGTGTACGGAGTGTTAGCTTTTATTGGTAGAGGGATTGAGTTTCAGAGCCAGGAGGTCATGTACAAAACTCTGGTGTGGCCGCACTTGGAGTATTGCGTACAGTTCTGGTCGCCGCATTATAGGAAGGATGTGGAAGCACTGGAAAGGGTGCAGAGGAGATTTACCAGGATGTTGCCTGGTATGGTGGGAAGGTCTTATGAGGAAAGGCTGAGGGACTTGAGGTTGTTTTCGTTAGAGAGCAGAAGGTTAAGAGGTGACTTAATAGAGGCATACAAGATGATCAGAGGATTAGACAGGGTGGATAGTGAGAGCCTTTTTCCTCGGATGGTGATAGCTAACACGAGGGGACATAGCTTTAAATTGAGGGGTGATAGATATAGGACAGATGTCAGAGGTAGGTTCTTCACTCAGAGAGTAGTAAGGGCGTGGAATGCCCTGCCTGCAGCAGTAGTGGACTCGCCAACATTAAGGGCATTTAAATGGTCATTGGATAAACATATGGATGATATTGGAATAGTGTAGGTTAGATGGGCTTTAGATTGGTTTCACTGGTCGGCGCAACATCGAGGGCCGAAGGACCTGTACTGCGCTGTAATGTTCTATGTTCTAAGTTGTTGTTTCCCTTTCTCTGGAGTAACAGGGTGTAGTGCTATGAGGTAAGAAATTGTTTTTAGTTTTTCACTGGATATGGGCATTGCTGGCAAGACATTTGTTGTCCATCTTTAATTGCCTCTGGAAATCTGGGGTAAGTTGCTACCTTGAACCATTGCAGTCCATCGGGTGCAAGTACACCCACAGTGCTATTCTGAGTTCCAATATCTTGTGAAGACACTGAATTTCCAACTCAGCATGGTGAATGGCTTGGGGGGGAACTTGCAGATGGTGGTGTTCCCATGTATCTGCTGCCCTTGTCTTTCTAGGTGATAACGCTCACAGGTTTAGAAAGTGTAGTTAGGGATGGGTAACAAATGCTGCACTGGCCTGTGATGCCCCATGTAAAAATATTGAATAAAGTGAATTAAACAAAAACCATTGAGACTAAGTCCAAATTGCAACAATAGTCAATGTCACTGCTAAGGCAGTACAGCCAGCACATCTGAGTTATATTTCCTGTGAGATTACCGCAAGTGGAGGTTTTAACCTGGTATGTCCTCACAGCAAGGGTGTACACTAGAGAATTTAAGGGATTCAGGAAACTCAAACACTCATGGCCACCTTCTGATTACCTAGTGAGCCTTAGCTTCATTCTAGTGTCAGTTGAGTAACTTCTAACACCTCCTCAGCTAGTGCAACCCTTGTGTTTGAGACATTGAGAAACTGAGAGATTGAGGAAACGATCCAGTGTATTTTCCTGATCTAAAGCAACCAATAAAACAACTGGATCCACACGAGAGAAATTCACCGAAGTGGTTGGTGATGACAAGTCAAAGAGACATTCAACTTAAACTGAAATGTTCACCAACTTTGAATTAATACCCAGACCAGTGAGAGGTTGCCTTTCTCAGTGGCAGCAGATTCAACTGAGCTTCCCAAAGTAAAGCTGCCAAGGTTGGCACTTGACCTGGACAGTGTTAAATGCTGCGAAGTGAGACTGAGCACCTTTGAACATGTAATGACTTTGATTGCTCTTAATTTTTGCCCACTGCCAGCTTCTTTCAGCCATGCATGGAAATTTCCTCCTGAAAAATGCCTAATGTGTTGGACATCCAACAGGCTATTCCTGATCCCCTGCCATACCTTCAGCCAGAGACTGAAAGAAACCACACGCCGCTATGGTAGAAACAGCTGAAAACAGGCATCTACGCACTTCTGTCATTCTCCCACAAACATGAGTTTAAGCTTTTTTATTAGTGTCACAAGTAGGCTTACATTAACACTGCAATGAAGTTACTGTGAAAATTCCCTAGTTGCCACATTCTGGCGCCTGTTCGGGTACACTGAGGGAGAATTTAGCATGGCCAATGCACCTAACCAGCATGTCTTTTGGACTGTGGGAGGAAACTGGAGCACCCGGAGGAAACCCACACAGACACGAGGAGAACATGCAAACTTTGTACACACGGCGACCCAAGCCGGGAATTGAATCTGGGTCCCTGGTGCTGTGAGGCAGCAGTGCTAACCACTGTGCCGCCTGAAGCAGCAAGAGCTTCGCGCAGTTTCTCAGTCAGCCACTCACAAAGGATCTCAAGCAGTATTTGGGGGACCTCTCAATACTAAGCAATTAGAGGAGCAATTACATCCCAACAAACCTTGAAAGTGCAGAGCAAGGATTCACTTTCCTCTTTGAGAATGAGGACACCTGAGAGGAGCGCAGTGCACAGTTAGATATATCGGTTGGTTGGAAATATCAATATCTATTCTTGCCCTGACACTGATTCAGAGAGAGCCTCTGAGACAATGCAATGTCAAAACAAGTCTAATTATTGTACTACGCCGTGGGAGCAGAATGAATATATTTTCCATGGATTGATCAATTTTGATAAATTAATCCAATCTCCCTTGCCATAACTGCATGAGCGAGTTGTCAGACAATTTACACTAGCCAGTTTTCACTGCACTAAATTTACATACCGTCTCATACTCCAATCCACAATACCTTGCATTTACATGCAGTACTTCTAATGCAGAAAAATATTCCAAGACCCAGAAGCATAAATCAGACGCGAAAGAGCTGTGTCAAAGGAACAGATATTAGGAGAGCTGATCACGAGCTTGTGATCAGTGAGCTGAGTTCTAAGGTGGAAATAAATGAGGACAGGGAGGTGAAGAGGCAGAAAGATTCAGGGGAAGGCCTAGTCAGCAGGCTCGACCACAAATAATGAGCTGAAGGAAGGATAAAAATCTCTGCTAATCTTCAGGTCTGGCAGTGAAATTTCCAAACAAGAGCAGCCTAAGACAATATTTGTGGTGTTGCTGTTAACTACAGCAAATTCTAACATTTCAATATACCTCTCTGCCTCCTCAAATCACTTTCCTATTTAAAATCTATGTCTTTAACCCGGGTTATTAATCATCCCACGTAATATCTCCCTCATTAGTTCAGTGTCGTTTCTTGTCCTGATTAAAACTCAAAATCACACTGGGTTGTCCACTAAAGGTGCTACATGAATGTAAGTTGTTGTTGTTTGGCTGGTGCAGACTCGATAGGCTGAAGGGTCTTTTTCTGTGTTATCGACCTCTATGACTCTATGTAGTTCCAAATTTGTAGTTACAAAAGTTCCTCATGAAAACCATATCGGCAGCTGAGATGGTGGTGACTTTTTAAGTGCAATTGTAATGCCCTGACAACAGAATGCAACACACAGCCAATGACTCATCTCATTTTCAGTTGTAACTTTGCTCCTTTGTCAACACGCTGAATAAGATTGACATCAGGACTTACACTGCTCAGATTTTTTACTTTTTTAGGTGTTTTAACACAATAAAAGTGCTAGACTCATAGGCGGGCACCAAGGTTAAGAACAGTAACATTATGTGAGGAAAATCGTAGGGTTCCATCTGATGCTGCTTGCTAACACCAGAATGAGACACGGGGCAGGTGTGGGTACAGAGGTCCAATTTTACCAAAATACATCCGTTCCTGTTGGTGATGGGGAGTGGGAGATGTGGGGGGTGGGGGGGGGGGGGGGGGCGGGGGGCGGTTGCCAAGGGGAACCCATTTCTTTTCTGTTGGTGATGGGGAGTGGGAGGTGTGGGGGGCGGGGGGGGGGGGGGGGCGGGGGGCGTTTGCCAAGGGGAACCCATTTCTTTTATCAGTTGCATTTGTCATGGCTGTTTAACTCAGCCACAGTGTTAGCATCCCAGAGCACAAAGCTCAATGACAAGACACCCTCTGTCTAAGGAAGGTTTCCGAGTTAAAGGGCTCCCAACAAAATTATATTTTTCTGTGAGAAAATCTGTATCTCAGAGAGAATTGCTGTAGTTTCAATATTCATCTGTCACCCCTGTCCAAAAGGTCAGAGTTCCCTGGGGGTGTCTGACAGTGGGATTCAATGATTGGCTTTGGTTCTGTTATATAAAGTCAGCCCTCAGCTAAGGTGCTGAACACAGGGTGGAACTGCCCCCAGGATGGAACTGCCTTACTGACGAGGATTTCAGCCTGCTCCCTGGTAATAACACAGTTAAGCTGGAATCAAGAATGAAGAGCTGGTTGAAGCATAAGGCACGTTACACTGCTTTAGTCAGCTTCCTATTCCCAACTGCAGCATAAAACATGCTGGAACATTCATCTGAATCATTAGTAGAGGGGAAAAAGGAACGCAAACCTGAGCCAATAGCATCAGTTTAAGAACTGACTTTGCACCACTTTCACTCTGTTGCAGCTTTCCGAGAATACAGACTGTTTCTGTGCATTAATGTCCTCGTTTTACCAGCTGTCTCTTGTATCTACTATTGTGGAATTGGTTTCCTTTAGCTTTCTGTCAACTCCCAGGGAGGTAGTTAGTGATACTGTGGCATAATCCTATGTTACAGATCATGTTACTGGACGAACAACCAGAGAAGCCGACTTCCAGTTCCATCATGGCAGCCTTTTAGAGTCTTTTCCAAAAAACCAATATTGATATAAAGTGACTGTGAAACTTGTCAGAATGTCTTAAAATCACATCTGCCTCATTAATATCCTGTAGGGCAATAAATCTGTTCTCTTTACCTGGTCTGGCCATCCAATAATATTTGCGCCACACAAATGCCAGGCAATGACCATCACTAACAAGAATGAATCTAACCATTTCCCCTTGAATTCAACAGCATTACCAATCCCCCACATCAACATCCTACACACACTAGGTGGACTGCAGCAGTTCAAGATGGCGGCTCACCACCACCTTCTCAAGGACAATTAGGGATAACAAACACATGCTGGCCTAGCCAGCAGCACTCACATCCCAGTAGACACAACTGAAAATTGTCTATATAATTCTTTCTTGTTGCTGCCTGTGTGTACAGGCGCTATCCAATGTAGGACATTCAGCAGCTGTGATAATACCACAATGGGGAGAGAGAGGGGTGGAGGGAGGAATGGGCAACAGGAAAATTGGTTTGTGTGTTTAACTGGCATGATTGCAACTGTTATAAGAATACATAAAAATGACTTCAAAATACTACGATTTGGAAAAAGTTAAAACCTGTGAAAATAAAAATGCCTCAGAGCAAAATCTGTGGAGTGTGATATTTGATGGCCAGCCAAATGTCTCTAATGGCAGTAGGTGGGATGTCAAGTGCAGTCTCCCATTATCACTGAAATACTCCATCTGAGGGCATAACCTCTTTGTCACCTCCACTATTGTCATGGTGATAAATTTAGTTGGGAGGCAGCAAGTGGACGTCATTTGGAGAATTGGAAAGATAAAATTCGTTTATCCGCAGGACACAGTCCCTACATGATTGTTAGCAAACTCCACTCCTTTTTGGATTTTTATTAATTATATTTGCATTTATATAACATTTCACACTGAAATGTCTCAAAGCACTTTAGATAACCAAATACTTTCTTTTCAGAGTGCAGGTCTGCTGTGTAGAGAAACAGGCAACCATGCGTGCCTTATGATTAACAATGAGGTGAATTAGTCAGTTTGTTGTGTTATTGGTGGAGAAAAAATCATAAAATCCCTACAGTGCAGAAGGAGGCCATTCAGTCCATCGGGTCTGCATTGACTCTCCAAAAGAGCATCTTACCCAGGCCCGCCACCCCCGCCCTTTCCCCGTAAACCCCCGCATCTACCATTGCTAATCTCCTTAACCTATTCATCTTAAAAGTTTTAAAGTTTATTTATTAGTGTCACAAGTAGGCTTACATTAATATTCCAATGAAGTTACTGTGAAAATCCCCTAGTCACCACACTACGGTGCTTGTTCAGGTACACTAAGGGAGAATTTAGCTTGGCCAATGCACTAACCAGCATGTCTTTTGGACAGTTGGGGGAAGCCGGAGCACCCGGCGGAAACCCACACAGACACGGGGAAAATGTGCAGACTCCACACAGACAGTGACCCAAGCCGGGAATCGAACCTAGGTCTCGGGCGCTTTGAGGCAACAGTGCTAACCACGGTGCCACCGTGTCACCCCATCTTTGGACACTAAGGGGCAATTTAGCAGGCCAATCCACCTAACCTGCAAATTTTTGGATTGTGGAAGGAAACCGGAGCACCCGGAGGAAACCCACACAGACACAGGGAGAATGCGCAAACTCCATACAGACAGTGACCCAAGACCGGAATTGAACCCAGGTCCCTGGCACTGTGAGGCAGCAGTGCTAACCACTGTGCCACCGTGTTTGCAAGAAAAGTCTATTCTGAGAAAGGGGAGTTGAGGTCTTTATCATTCATCGGCCAATCTAACTTGTGAAAAAGAACCTTAGCTTAATGTTTCCTCTGAAGAATAGCATGTTGAATGATAGGTTAGCAGCTCAATTCACACTGTGGGGGGGCGGGGCGGGGGGGGGGGGGGGGGGGGGCGGCGGGGGGGGGGGGGGGGGCGGGGGGGGGGGCGGTGGGGGGGGCGGGGGGGGGGGGTTAACCCCCCTGCCATGTCCACCTCTTTATTTTCTAGCCCACAGTGGGGACTATCCCAGCTGGACTAAGCTGACACACAAATTATTTGGACATTTTATTTGGACTAAGGTGTACCAGATTTATATTGTAGGTGCCTAGAGGCTGAACCCACACAATGAATAATGCTGTGGGGTGGATTTGAACAGCAGTAGCTACTGCTGACCACAACCACTGCAACAACCCAAAGGTCATCCAGGCATCAGCAATATAAAACTGAAACCCTCACCTGATGTAACAGGTACCTGGATCATCACCTTGAAGTGCTGTAACCTGCAGGGCTCCGGACCAGGTGCTGGGAGGGGGGATTATAATAGATGGCTTTGTTTTTTCCATCGGCACTGACATGATGGGCTGAATGGCCTCTTTCCATACTCATAACTTTTCTATG
Organism: Mustelus asterias; assembly: GCF_964213995.1. Taxonomy (NCBI): domain Eukaryota; kingdom Metazoa; phylum Chordata; class Chondrichthyes; order Carcharhiniformes; family Triakidae; genus Mustelus; species Mustelus asterias. The sequence goes on along the minus strand of NC_135804.1, from coordinate 62,183,998 downwards.
GTTCAATGGTTTCTTAACACAGTATGTGGCAGCACAAGAGTTCAACTCACCCACAGATGGAACAAAGATCCTAATGAGCTATGAGTGAGCACAATGGCCCAATTAACAAACTTTCCCTTCAATAAAGATTCATGCTGCCTCACTCATGTTACAACATTGGTTTCATTATTGGCAGGGAAACAACTGTTGCTTCAGAGTGCCAGTGTTTGGAATGATTTCGGCACAATCTGTGTATCAGGTTCTCAGGAGAACATGCTTTGTCGTGACCATGCATCACGACACGTCACCAGGCGGCCTCTTGTCCCTCAGCTGTCTAAGCTAGTGCTATTTTTCTACCCCCACCTCCCCCATGAGAGCAGAACACAACGAAAGCAAGGGGTAAGTAAATAGAAGCATATGAACAGGAGCGATAATCCTTCTCTCTGCATCAGCCACCAGCTGTCTGGGAGAAACAGAAGTCCCTTCACTTCATCACACTGTTAATTGTGTGTGCAGACAGGGATCTCTGGAGGGGTTAATCAAGAGGATCATAGAGCCCCAAATTCCCCTTGAATGAATTCTTCAGTCCCCATTTTACATCTTATTAAGCAAAGTATGTCTAATCTGTTAAGAGAATGTATAACTTTATCAAGCAAATGGCTGAGTAGCATTCTGCAGAAGTACCAGGGAACAACCGATTTTCCAATTGAGTTACACACAATTAAAATGAAACAAAGAATCATAGAATACCTACAGCGCAGATTGAGGCCATTTGGACCACTATGTCTGTGCCAGCCAATAAACAGCTATCCATGATGGGTGGCTCAGTGGTCAGCACTGCTGCCTCATAGCACCAGGGACCCAAGTTCAATTCCAGCCTCAGTCACTGTCTGTGTTGAGTTTGCACTTTCTCCCCGTGTCTGCGTGGGTTTCCTCCAGGTGCTCCAGTTTCCTCCCACGCTCCAAAGATGTGAGGGTTATGTTGATTGGCCATGCTAAATTGATCCTAGTTTCAGGGGGATTAGCAGTAAATATATGGGGTACAGGAATAGAGTCTGTGTGGGCTTGTGGTCAGTGCAGGCTTGATGGGCTGAATGGTCTCCTTACGTACTGTAGGGATTCTATGATCCTAATCCCACTTTCCAGCATTAATCCTAGAGGTTTCAACAATTTAAGAGCATATTCAAGTATTTTTTTCTCTCAAATGTGATAAGGGCTTTGTCACTATTTAGGGCAATGAGTTTCAGATCCCCACCTGGGCGAAAAAAAACCCTCAACTTCTCCCCAATCCTTTCACCAACTACTTTAAATCTCTGCCCCCTCACTCAGTATTAACCTCTTTGCTCAGGGAAATAGCTCCTTGCTACTCACTCCATCCAGGGTCCTCATGATTGTATACTCATCAATTAAATCTCCCCTCAACCTCGCCTATTCCAAAGAAAACAATAAGAGCCTATCCCATTTCTTGTGGCCACCGGGAATCAGATGCACACATTACGTATTGCCTCAGCGAATAAGGATGCAATTCGTGCACAAGGACCTCCAGGTCCCTCTGCACAGTAGCATGATGTAACTTTTCTCCATTTAAATAATATTCCAATTTACTATTATTTCTTCCAAAGTGGATAACCTCACATTTGCCAATGTTATATTCCATCTGCCAGATCCTCGCCCACTCGCTCAGCCTATCCAAATCTCTCTGCAGACTTTCCGCGTCCTCCACGCCATTCGCTTTCCCACTCATCTTTGTGTCATCAGCAAACTTTGATACCCTACACTCGGTCCCCTTCTCCAGATCGTCTATGTAAATGGTAAACAGTTGAGGCCCCAGCACTGATCCCTGCGGCACGCCACTGGTCACCAACTGCCAACCAGAAAAGCACCCATTTATTCCAACTCTCTGCTTCCTGTTAGATAGCCAATCCCCAATCCACGCCAACACCTTACCCCCAACTCCGTGTACCCCAATCTTCTGCAGCAACCTTTTGTGAGGCACCTTATCGAATGCCTTCTGGAAATCTAAAAACACCACATCCACCGGTTCCCCTCTGTCAACCACACCAGTCACATCTTCATAAAAATCCAGTAAATTCATCAAACACGACTTTCCCTTCATGAATCCATGCTGCATCTGCTTGATCGAACCATTCTTATCCAGGTGCTCTGCTATTTCCTCTTTAATGATGGACTCCAGCATCTTCCCAACTACGGACGTTAAGCTAACCGGCCTGTAGTTACCCACCTTTTGTCTACTTCCTTTTTTAAACAGCGGCATAACAGTAGCTGTTTTCCAATCAGCCGGCACTTCCCCAGATTCCAGCGAAATTTGATAAATAACTACTAACGCATCTGCTATTACCTCAGCCATTTCTTTCAGTACCCTGGGATGCATTCCATCCGGGCCTGGGGACTTGTCTACCTTCAGTCCCATTAGTCTACCAAGCACTACCTCTTTAGGGGGTAACAGTAATTGTATTAAGGACCTCACCTCCCACCAACTCTTGATCTCTAATATTCGGTAAACTATTTGTGTCTTCCACCGTGAAGACCAACACAAAGAACTTATTTAAAGTCTCAGCTATTTCCTCATTTTCCATTATTAAATCCCCCCTCTCATCCTCCAAGGGTCCAACATTCACTCTCGCCACTCTATTCCTTTTTATATATTTGTAAAAACTTTTACTATCATTTTTTATATTTTGAGCTAGTTTAGTTTCATAATCTATCTTTCCTTTCTTAATCGCTTTCTTAGTCGTTCTTTGTTGTTTTTTAAAGCTTTCCCAATCCACTAATTCTCCACTATTTTTGGCCACTCTGTACGCATCTGTTTTTATTTTAATACTCTCCTTTATTTCCTTCGTTATCCACGTCTGGTTATCCCTTTTCTTACAGTCCTTCTTTATCACCGGAATATATTTTTGCTGAGTACTTTAAAAAATCTCCTTAAAAATCCTCTACTGTTCCTCAGCTGTTCTACCTACCAGTCTGCTCGCCCAGTCTACATTAGCCAATTCCACCCTCATCCTATCGTACTCCCCTCTGTTCAAGCAGAGGACACTGGTTTGGGACCCTACTTTCTCACCCTCCATCTGTATCAGAAATTCAACCATATTATGATCACTCAACCCAAGAGGATCCCTCACAAGAAGATCCTCAATTCTACCTGTCTCATTACACAGTACCAGATCTAAGATAACTCGCTCTCTCGTTGGTTCTGTAACATACTGTTCAATGAAACTATCCCGACAGCATTCTAAGAACTCTTCCTCAAGCCCTCCACATCCAATTTGAGTCGACCAATCAATATGCAGGTTAAAATCCCCCATGATTATTGCCGTTCCGTTTTTGCACGCATCCATTATTTGCTTGTAATTTCTAGAAGTATGGCTGCTATTCAGGTAATGATAAAATTTAACTATCGCATCACTGAGATTGTGTGTCCTTGTGTCCCTTTCACTTTGAGCATCGTTCATTGAAGTCTGCTGATGAGATAGCTGGTTGATGCTGTACACTAAGCACTGATATGCTTCACTTTCTGTTAAATGTACACCCTCCAATTCCAATGTTTTAAAAGCACTTCGTCCTGCCTGCAGAAGACCAGATGTGCGCATCACTTCATTTGTCATCAATCTTTCCCACTCTGCAAGCAAGGACCCAGCCAAAGAGGAGAAGAAAATAATCACAGGAATTTCAGTAGCTGAGGTGATTCTTTTAAAAAGAATCGTGTCACCAGGGTGTATTTTTCAAGCCCAGCAGGAGAACATTTCAGCCCTTTATAGAAATCAGGGAAAGAGGATGTACTTTCGCTCGGGGGAAGGGGAGTGTTGTTATTCTACATTTTATCATTCACAATCCCAATGGAAACTGCTGCAGCCTGCATTTGCATGAATTCTTGCCCCACCACCACACGCGGCTTACTTCCGGCAGCGGAGGTGGCTCACTATTTGCCAGCGACAAGATCCTTCAGTCCCGCCAATGTCTATGGGGTATTGCGTGTCCTGCACCCTCTGCCACTGGAGAACGTGCCACTTGGGAGAATCACCACTGATGGGATTGGAAGGTGCCGCCATGGCGGGAAGGGCTGGAAAATTTTAGCTTTGATGCCCAAAATCATTGCAAAGTGCTTCAGAAATAGGCGGAAAGAAAGCAGGTGAGTCAGAAAAGGACAGATGGGTGACAGATACTTGAGTCGAAGGGATGGGTTTTAATAATGTTTTTAAGGGAGGGCGAGATGGAGAGGGATGACACCCGGAATTTTGAGGGATCTTCTTATCCCGCTGACAGCAAACTCCCACCGTGGGTTTCCCAGCACTGGGGGGATACATACAACGGGAAACCCCATTAACAGCAGCGGGACCAGAAGATCCCATCATCGGCCAGTGGCGGTGGTCTCCACCACTGCAAAACACGCTGTGGGAAGCTCAGAAACCCCTGCCCTCTGTTTTCTTCAAGGTGGGAATTCCAAAAGGTAGGAATCAGGCATCAATCCTGAGGCAAAATTAGTGTTGCCAACTTGGATTAAATGTGCTCCTGGAGGTTTCATCACATGACTCACCCCCACCCCCCCTCCTCTCCCATCATTAGTTGGCCAACACATACATCCTTGCAATGTACTGCCTTGCAATTGGAAAGCAAAAGGACTCATTGCCCAATTGGATGATGCTTGACTGTCAGCTAAATAGCCTCTTTTCCCCATTTTTCAATGCTTTTGGTAAAAAGAAATGTTCAAAGAATTAAAAAGAAAATTATTCTTTTAATGTCCAGACAGTGTCCTGGAGTCTGGTCTTGATTCCTCGAGACTCCGGGCCAAATCTGGAGGGTTGGCAGCCTGAGGTGAAGCAAAAAGGGGAATGCAAATGGGCTGGAGTTAGAGGAATAGAGTGTTTGTCAGGCTGGAGAAAATGACGGAGATAGGACTTGACGGGGCCATGAAGGGATTTAAAGATGAAGATACTGATTTTAACTTTAATATGAAGTTGGGAAGCTATTGGCCTATGAGCGCACAGTTTATGGGTAACTGGGTCTTCAGTGAAGCAAGGTATGTGCACAACAGTTAATTAGTTGCCTTGTTAAACATTTCTACTTGTTTGCTATACCTTAAGGACCCCCAAACCCTTTTCTGATCTGTTGATACATATACCCTGGGCAGATAGAAATTTGTTAAGCTAACAGAAATTACGGAGCTCAATGTTAATTGTAGGAACAACTTTCTTCACCATATCAGGAAGGGAGACCAACATTGCTGTTTGGTGTCATGATTTATAATCCAAACGTTTCGATCAATTCTCGTTTGCGTGGGTTTCATCTTGTAACTAGCTTGGCTTTCATATGTAACAAAATGGTCAGGTTTTCTCTCTTTTCAAATGAAGAGTTACCCAAAACTGACAGTGTGGACCTCCAGCTAACAGTTCACCAAAATGTTAACATCCCATTTCTCAACTCAACTGCATTCAGTGGATAGTCTGGTGTGGGGTGAAAGGAAATGACAAGCAAGGAAGGCATTAAAAATAATTTTATAACAAGAAGACTAACCTTGATCGCATACCAGAAAAACGATTTACAGATTGGTGTATTTATCAAAATGCAGAGTCAGGGTCCCGACTTCTAGTTGTCACGTGGCGGTGAATGGGAGTCCTTGGCTTCTGACTGCCAGAGTACTTCAACGACACATTAAAATGCTGCAATAGAAATAGAAAATACTGAGTTCCCATCTGACTCCCACTCTAAACCTTCCTATTTCTTTCCCTTTCAGATGCAGATTGACTGCCTATACATTTTCTGTTTTTGTTTTTGTTCCCCAGTTTTCAAGGTACGCACCTTTATTTCGATAGGAGAGGGGGCAAGTTTTGAACTGCTCCAACGACGTAATACCACCACAGCTCCAACACACCAATGAGCGACCCCAACTCAACATTCAACCATTGTGGTCAAAGTTAGTTGAGCCCCTTCGTTCATTCAAACTCTGCCATGTTGTTTTTTCAATCATTTCACGGGATGTGGGCATCACTGGTACTTAGTGCCCATCCCTAATTGCCCTTGAGCTGAGTGACTTACAAAGCCCTTGCAGAAAGCAGTTAATAGTCAACACTCTCTGGAATCTGGACCCACATGTAGAGCAGACCAGGTAAGGATGGCAGATTTCCTTCCCTCAAGGTTTTAGTAAATGGGGGTGGGGTGGGGTGGGGGGAGGGATTTTTATGACACTTGGTGATAGACTGGTTTTTCAATTCCAGATATTATTCATTGAATTTAAATTCCACCACCTGCCATGGTAGGATTTGAACCCATGTCTCATGAGTATTAGCCCCGACCTCTGGGTTGCAGGGCTCATGAAATTACCACTATGCCACACAATAATCTGTTTACAAAGTGAGATTCCAGTGAAAAATGGAACCTGTATAAAAGACAATTATGATTTTAGGGTTGCACGGTGGCACAGTGGTTAGGACTGCTGCCTCACAGCGCCAGCGACCCAGGTTTGATTCCGACCTTGGGTTTCTGTTTTGTGGAGTGCACACATTCTCCTCGTGTCTGCATGGGTTCCCTTTGGTGCTCCGGTTTCCTCTCACAGTCCCAAGATGTGAATGTTGAGTGGATTAGCCATGGTAAATGCAGGGGGTTACGGGGATAGGGTTGGGGAGAGGGCCTGGGTGGAATGCTCTTTCAGAGTCAGTGCAGACTCGATGGGCCGAATGGCCTCCTTCTGCGCTAAGGGATTCTATAATTATTTGCTGCTGCCAGGTCCTGGGGAAAGAATGTTAATAATAAAATGATTTAGCAGCATAGTCACATTCAAGAGAGGTTACCATGGATGTCTTGTATGGCCTGAACAATGTTTGTGATTCACATACAACAGCACTGGTTTCTTCCACAGTGATTGCATAAGTAACAAATGCTTGATGTGAAAGCACAATGCTCAATCTGTACCACAGGAGCAACTTGTGCTACATTAGAGGCTTGTGTCCATTTCAACAACGTCAAATGAATAGTGATATAATCATCATCCAAATTTATGGCCTTATCTGCTGTTACATTAAAGATGAAGATGAGAGGGACCAAGGGTTGAATGTTCATTGTCTAGATTGGAATCAAAGAGAGTGTGGATCAGAAAACATTGGCTGCCAAGCGATGTCTAGAATTCCCGCCCCTGTTTCTGCCCTTGGCAAAGTTTTGATGTGGAGATGCCAGCGTTGGATTGGGGTAAACACAGTAAGAAGTCTCACAACACCAGGTTAAAGTCCAACAGGTTTATTTGGTAGCAAAATCCACCAGCTTTCGGAGCGCTGCTCCTTCGTCAGGTGAGTGGGAGTTCTGTTCACAAACAACGCATGTAAAGACACAAACTCAATTTACAAAATAATGGTTGGAATGCGAATCTTTACAGGTAATCAAGTCTTAAAGGTACAGACAATGTGAGTGGGGAGAGGGTTAAGCACAGGTTAAAGAGATGTGTATTGTCTCCAGACGGGACAGCTAGTGAGATTTTGCAAGCCCAGGCAAGTCGTGGGGGTTACAGATAGTGTGACATGAACCCAAGATCCCGGTTGAGGCCGTCCTCATGTGTGCGGAACTTAGGACGGCCTCAACCGGGATCTTGGGTTCATGTCACACTATCTGTAACCCCCACGACTTGCCTGGGCTTGCAAAATCTCACTAACTGTCCTGTCTGGAGACAATACACATCTCTTTAACCTGTGCTTAACCCTCTCTCCACTCACATTGTCTGTACCTTTAAGACTTGATTACCTATAAAGACTCACATTCCAACCATTATTTTGTAAATTGAGTTTGTGTCTTTATATGCCCTGTTTGTGAACAGAACTCCCACTTACCCGACGAAGGAGCAACGCTCCGAAAGCGAGTGGATTTTGCTACCAAATAGACCTGTTGGACTTTAACCTGGTGTTGTGAGACTTCTTACTTGGCAAAGTTCCACATGGACAGGGAAGGTAACAGGACCCACAAGATGCCTGCTCCTGCCAAGAAGGCAACTCAGCATGGTGGGCTCAGCGAGAGCCCAGCTATTGTAAGTTTTATGATATTCTTGGAGACTGGCAGACTTTACCAGCTGTCAGGTTTTAAACCAGCTGCATGGGGGAGAGCACCATGGATTGGAGATGGGAAGAGTTTAAAGGCATGTAAGAGGATTTTGCCTTCTTTATGGTTCATCATGGAATGCTTTCGCACAAGTTGCATCTCTGTTTCAGTGAGTTAACATAGTGCTGTGAAGCTATCCGTTAAATAATGTAGCCTGAATTTGCATACAAGTGGAGAGGTTCTCCATCATAGCAAAATGGCGCCAAGGCCTGAATCTGGAAGTCCAGGCCCAAAACTGGCCCCCACCATTTTCACAGAGGGGGGTGGGTTGTACTTTGTATATCTGTGTTTCACAGAGTCAGCTGCATGTGTTAAATTATAGCTGTATTCAGGCAGATCCAGTTTTAGCTACTGGGCTGTCCAAAACAAGTCTTGTACACTTTAGAAAGTCTAAACTTAGAGAGTTCTCAGAGAGTTCTTTGGAGAGGTAGATACTCATTTGGATAGATCCATGGACACCTTTGGGAGAAGTGAGGTACCATTGTGAGAAGTAGATTTCTCTTTGCCATTGTCGAAAGTAGACATGAATGTGTGTACAAAGTGGATAAATTCATTGGAATTGTCAAGCTCATTGGAACTGTCAAGGGAATGTCAAGCTGTTCAGGAAACTATCATAGCTCAATAGAACTATTAAGCTGTCATGGGATTTATATCTCCTGGACTATAAATATCAAAAGTCTGCAGGTTAAAAGAAAAGATCTTGCTATTTAATTTTGTTTGTTGACATAAGTCTGGGGGTATTCTTATAGGATTTGTGCTGCATGACTGGTTTCACAACCTATCATTATCACAGTGGCGTGTCAGTCAGTTCACATCTCGATTGTCAACTCTAAGTGCTTATCAAGTTTTTGATGTAGGGCTGTGGATGCAAATTCTTGTTGGTATAAGGAATTAAGTTGTTGAAAAAATTTAAATGGAGTGAACGGGTTTTTTAATAATGAATGCATTAATGGATATTTAGAGCTTTATTGTATTTCCTCTCAGCATCAGTCCTGAGGTCTGCCCATGCTGGATACTTGCTGAGTTCACATGGAAGATTTAAGAACAAACAGTGAGGGTTGGTGGCATGGGCTGGCTTGAGTTGGCACCAAGTTGGCACAGGGGTTCGAAAGGACCATGGGTGGAGGGTGGGCATAGGTTGGTATAGGTGGCTGGGAGAGGTGCTTCAATTGGCAAAGGGGCCACAAAGGGCCATGGGGAGGTTAGAGGGATTGTAAATGAAGATATGAAGAGCCATGGGGGTAGGTGGGGGGACGAGATTAACGTGGAAGGCATGAAAGGCCATGGGGGATGTGTGAGAGGCATGAGATGGCCTGGTTTAGCATGGATAGGGCATGGGGAGTGTGTAGGCTGTGAGAGGTAAAGACTAGAGCGCTGCTTTTGCTTGATGTTTTTGCAGCCGGGCCAAATCGCTGGATCACCCAGCCTGCCCCTCTCACCCAGCTCCCCCCCCCGTTCACCCAGCCCCCCGTTCACCCAGCCCCCCGTTCACCCAGCCCCCCCCTTCACCCAGCCCCCCCCGTTCACCCAGCCTGCCCCTCTCACCCAGCTCCCCCCCCCCTCCCCCCCGTTCACCCAGCCCCCCGTTCACCCAGCCCCCCCCTTCACCCAGCCCCCCGTTCACCCAGCCCTCCCCTTCACCCAGCCCCCCCTGTTCACCCAGCCCCCCCTTCACCCAGCCCCCTGTTCACCCAGCCCCCCCTTCACCCAGCCCCCTGTTCACCCAGCCCCCCGTTCACCCAGCCCCCCCCTTCACCCAGCCCCCCGTTCACCCAGCCCTCCCCTTCACCCAGCCCCCCCTGTTCACCCAGCCCCTCATTCACCCAGCCCCCCATTCACCCAGCCCCCCGTTCACCCAGCCCCCCATTCACCCAGCCCCCCGTTCACCCAGCCCCCCCTTCACCCAGCCCCCCCACGTTCACCCAGCCCCCCCTTCACCCAGCCCCCCCCGTTCACCCAGCCCCCCATTCACCCAGCCCCCCGTTCACCCAGCCCCCCCTTCACCCAGCCCCCCCACGTTCACCCAGCCCCCCCTTCACCCAGCCCCCCCCGTTCACCCAGCCCCTCATTCACCCAGCCCCCCGTTCACCCAGCCCCCCGTTCACCCAGCCCCCCCGTTTACCCAGCCCCCCGTTCACCCAGCCCCCCCTTCACCCAGCCCCCCGTTCACCCAGTCCCCCTTCACCCAGCCCCCCGTTCACCCAGCCCCCCCTTCACCCAGCCCCCGTTCACCCAGCCCCCCCTTCACCCAGCCCCCCATTCACCCAGCCACCCATTCACCCAGCCCTCCATTCACCCAGCCCCCCATTCACCCAGCCCCATTTCACCATGCTTGCCCCTAACCCAGTCCCCCTGTTCACCCAACCCCCCGTTCACCCAGCTCGCCCCTCATCCAGACCCCCATTCATCCAGCCCCCCGTTCACCCAGCCCCGGTTCACCAAGCTTGCCCCTGACCCAACCCCCCCGTTCACCCAACCCCCCGTTCACCCAGCTCGCCCCTCACCCAGCCCCCCATTCACCCAGCTCGCCCCTCACCCAGTCCCCCTGTTCACCCAGCTCGCCCCTCACCCAGCCCCCCATTCACCCAGCTCGCCCCTCACCCAGCCCCCCATTCACCCAGCCCCCCATTCACCCAGCTCGCCCCTCACGCAGTCCCCCTGTTCACCCAGCCCCCCATTCACCCAGCTCGCCCCTCACCCAGCCCCCCTGTTCACCCAGCTCGCCCCTCACCCAGCCCCCCATTCACCCAGCTCGCCCCTCACCCAGCCCCCCATTCACCCAGCTCGCCCCTCACCCAGTCCCCCTGTTCACCCAGCCCCCCATTCACCCAGCTCGCCCCTCACCCAGCCCCCCATTCACCCAGCTCGCCCCTCACCCAGCCCCCCATTCACCCAGCTCGCCCCTCATCCAGCCCCCCATTCATCCAGCCTCCCGTTCACCCAGCCCCCCGTTCACCCAGCCCCCCGTTCACCCAGCCCCATTTCACCATGCTTGCCCCTAACCCAGCCCCCCGTTCACCCAGCTCGCCCCTCATCCAGCCCCCGTTCACCCAGCCCCCGTTCACCCAGCCCTCGTTCACCCAGCTCGCCCCTCACCCAGCCCCCGTTCACCCAGCCCCCGTTCACCCAGCCCCCGTTCACCCAGCCCCCGTTCACCCAGCTCGCCCCTCACCCAGCCCCCGTTCACCCAGCCCCCGTTCACCCAGCTCGCCCCTCACCCAGCCCACCCCTTCACCTAGCAGCCACTGTATTGTCTTTGAGCTGTGGGGGCACATCTGTCTCCCATCACACTCTGCCCCATAGAATGAAAATCAGAACTTAGAGACAGTTTATTCGGGCGCTGGGTTGATAAAGCCAAGGATTCTCTCAACCAGTTGGGAGTAAAAATTCAGGCCTGTGTTTTCAAGATGCTTACTTCTACCACCTGGCAAGCTGCCAAGTTACTGATGAGCATTGTAAATGTGGAAAAGCCTTTAGATGAATTAAAAATTTTAGTGAAATGAATAAAATTATAGAGTACATGTTACAATATTAAATGGGCAGCTTAGTATGATAACAATGTTTAATTGGTTAAGTTGTTCCCATTGCTTTCATGTTCAGTTTCGACATCTGTTCAGATAGTAATTCTGAAGTCACTTTGTTTACATACGGAGTTTAATGGGCTCTTGGCTGCAATTCAACTGCCTAATGGGCCAAGTGCCCGAAAATGCGATTCGAATATTTAGAGAGTTTGTCATTGACTGGCGCAGATGCGATGGGCCGAAGGGCCTTTTTCTGTGCTGTATACCTCTGTGACTCCTCCTCTGTGAATGTGAAGAAAACACTAAAAAGTACAGAATGTTTAAATCTGGAAAATTACTTCATACTAAATTTTTGAAGGAGAATAAAAGCAAATCAGTTCAACCTGGCAAAAGGTGGATTTAGGATGGATACTTGGAAGTTATTTTACATAAAGACAGTGTTTAATGTCAGGAATGAGCTCCTCGATACAGAAGCTGTGGTAATAATCTGGAGATTTTTAAACAAAACAAATGGGGGGATTTAGGGTCTTTCTGAACTCAGACAAGATGTATGATCTTCTCCACATATACTTACCTCATGATATATGGAAGTCAGGTTTGCCCCACCCTTTGGAGACTAAGTCACATTTTGCTATACTGTTGGAATCAGGGAGAGGCAGTGCCATAGGGTTATTATTGCTGCACTGATAATCCAGAGACCTAGACTAATGCTCCAGGGATCCTGGTTCGAATCTCACCAGAGAAGAAATTTGAATTCAATAACAAAGAAATCTGGGATTAAAAAGTCTAATGATGACCATGAAACCATTGTTGATTGATGTAAAAAACCATCTGGTTCACTAATGTCCTTCAGGGAAGGAAATCGGTCATCCTTAATAGTCTGGCCTACATGTGACTCCAGACCCACAGCAATGTGGTTGACTCTTAATTGCCCTAGAGAGGGCAATTAAGAATGGGCAATAAAAGTTAGCCCAGCCAGCGACGCCCATATTCCGTAAATGAATTTTTAAAAAAAAATCAATTTTTTTGCTGTCTTTAAGGATGCTTTTTGGAAGGAGTATGGGCAGTCTCAACCAGGATCCTCATGAACTCAGGCCTACCAACTTTGTTATTTAACTTACGGCCCTCAAGAATCCACAGAATAACTGCTGTGGGAATGCAAAATGTAAGTGACAGATTGTGATCTTCTGAGACTTCAGTTGAGGTGCATTGTCAGGCAGAATATATGTAGCTTTAAATTGTATTTAACTGCACTATATGTGTTCCAGTTACACTACACTGACCCTGTGCTGTCGTCAAATGTACATTACCCAGCACTAACACCCAGCAGAATATCTACACATGGTCTGGGCACATATAATAAAGTAATCAGTCATATACTGTTAAAAGTATTTTCAGTTTTGGAGGGCATAGGCCACATTCTTACCCTGTATGAAGTGGATCCAACAAACACCAGCTGGTTATCCAGCATGCCTCCTGTCACGCAGCATTCTGGTTCACTGCTGTGTTATCAGGGAGGCCTCGGGTCACTGAGTGTGTGGAGTTTTCACATTTTCCCCGTGTCTGCCTGGGTTTCCTCCCACAGTCCAAAGATGTGCAGGCTAGGTGAATTGGCCATGCTAAATTGCCCCTCAGTGCCTGGGGGGGTTAGCACGGTAAGTATGTGTAGTTACGGGGCTAGGGCCTGGGTGGGATTGTTGTTGGTCCAGGCTCAATAGGCTGAATGGCCTCCTTCTGCACTGTATATATGGTACGGTGTGGTATGGTATAGGAAACGGAATCTCATTTAGGGTAAGCCAAAAGAAATCCATGGAAGTGGGTGTGAGAAGTTGAGACTCATTGTAATCAGCAAGAAGTCCTGTTTCTAGTCCTTCTAAAGACATTCCTGTTGGATTTCTGGTTGAAATGCTGCAGAAGGGACATGGCATATTGACCTGAACTATAGTCAGATTTGCTTTTTGGAGACTTGCCATACACAGCTTGCATGCACAGAACTGCATGCATAGGAGAGGTGATGGCCTAACGGTATTATCGCTAGACTATTCATCCAGAAACTCAGCTAATGTCCTAGGGACCTGGGTTTGAATCCTGCCATGGTAGGTGGTGGAATTTGAATTCAATGAAAAATATATGGAATTAAGAATCTACTGATGACCATGAAACCATTGTCAACTGTCGGAAAAACCCATCTGGTTCACTAATGTCCTTTAGGAAAGGAAATCTGCTATCCTTATCCTGTCTGGCCTACATGTGACTCCAGAGCCATAGCAATGTGGTTGACTCTGAGCTGCCCTCTGGAAACTAGGAATGGGTACAAATGCTGGCCAGCCAGTGACGTCCATGTCCCATGAATGGATAAAAAAATGTCAGATGCAGGATTTATTTTCCAGTAAGTGGGTTTTCAGCTTTCACCTAATGCATGCATAATTTCAGCTATTGTTGAATTCTTATTCCTCATACTTTAATTTCCCTACCAGAAAATGTTGACGTTATTTGCTCAACAATGTTCACTCATGCTCATTTGGCATCAATTGCATTCAAATGCAATCATTTGACATCAATTGAACCCAAAAGCAATCACTTAGCTATTATTTGAAATCATTTATGCCCAAAAGCAATCATTTAACTATCATTTGACATCACAAGTAACAATCAACTGACATCATAGCCAACAGCATCTAGCAAACTGAGCCTTCAAACATTTGTAATTCACAAAATTACTTACTGTAAGCATTCTGACACCAAAAATGATCATAAAGTTTTCTCTCCATATTTCTGAATTTCACTAGCTTTGAACATCCTAGAACTGATCTAACTTTAGAAAAAGCAGGTTCTGTTTTAACATATTTGTTTTGAAAAGTTAGTTTTTGTTTGTCTTCAGAACCCATAACCAGTGAAGCACTGAATTTAGACGCCTTTTGTCTTTGAGCACCTTTGGTCAAATTTGATGTTAAGGATGGCAAAAAAACTGCTGTCTTCATGAAAAACCCGTTCCAAATGAGAACATTTGGTGTCAAATATTCGATGATCACTGAATTGGAACTCAAAAAGGATGTCAACATTTGCTGGTTGGGCTGGCCAGGCTGACAGAACGTTCAGTCTCCCTGGACTAGCTGGCTGCTTCATCTTTCATCTCGCTCTCCTTGTCACGAAAACAATATTACAGTCACAAAGCTACTCGGCTGCCCAATATTGCTTTCTCACTCTACCATTAGCTTTAATTTGGACACCAAACACGGCAAGAATTTTAAATAAAAGTAATAACTGCCCCTGGCAGTGATTAATATGAATAAAATATAACTTCCTCCCTCTCCTTCCTGTCGCTTTCTTACTGATTCTCCTGTTTCCTTTGTGCCTTTACACAATTTCCAAACACATTTGAATTCAGTGCCCAGGGGTCTCACTGTCCAATGTTTTCTAAAAGATAGCTAAGGGAACAGATGAAATCCATCTATTTCTTCCTCTGAAGCATCAAATGGAGAAGAGTTGCGACTCCGCAAGTTATCTGGTCCTCACAGCTGGCTACCTGATCACCATTCACACTGTGAACAAGCATGCCTATGATGTTGTAATGGTTACAGAGCAGCATGCAATGTTACAATGAGTACCCATTAAGGCAGCATTGTACACAGATGAACGAAGCAGAAGTTGCTGGGAGCTATGCTAAGCCTTGGAAATAATCAGCTTTCTGGTGCTGCTCATGTTGATCACAGTTAGAACAGCAGTGACAGTGGAACAAAAGAGAGAAAATGAGAATCTGGTCTTCTGAAGAAGTTTGCCACATGTCCATTCAACAAATTAAACTGGAGTCAGCAGCTGCCAGATTGAAAGACAAGGACCAGGTGAATACTGTCAGCCTACTCAGGAGCTGGACAAATACCTTCAAGTAATCTGAAGTTGCGAAGCTTCAGATACAAAGGTAGACCACCTGGTAAAATTGCGACAAAGCCTGGAAGTGGGGCAGCATCAGAAAAATATTGACATTGGGAGGACTAACAAGCCAAGACTAACAATGAACAGTAGGACGCTAGGATGTACAGAAGACCTTGGAGTGCATGTCCAAAGATCCTTGAACATAGCAGTACAGGTAGATAAAGTGGTTAAGAAGACATATGGGATACTTCCCTTTATTAACTGAGGCATAGAATATAAGAGCAGGTAGGTTATGATGGAACTGTATAAAACTCTCATTAGGCCACAGCTAGAGTACTGTGTGCAGTCCTGGTCACCACACTATAGGAAGGATGTGATTGTACTAGATATGTTGAAGAGGAGATTCACCAGGGTGTTGCCTGGGATGGAGTGTTTCAGCTATGAAGAGAGGCTGGTTAGGCTGGGGTTGTTCTTCTTAGAGCAGAGAAGGCTGAGTGGGGACCTACCTGAGGTGTAGAAAATTGTGAGGGACATAGATAGGGTGGATAGGAAGAACCCTTTCCCCTTAGTAGACGGATCAATAACAAGCGGGCATAGATTTAAGGTGAGGGCAAGGAGATCTGGTGGGGACTTGAGGAAAAACTCTCATTAGGCCACAGCTAGAGATGTGCAGTTCTGGTCACCACATTATAGGAAGGATGTGATTG
This sequence comes from Mustelus asterias, assembly GCF_964213995.1. Lineage (NCBI taxonomy): Eukaryota > Metazoa > Chordata > Chondrichthyes > Carcharhiniformes > Triakidae > Mustelus > Mustelus asterias. The sequence continues at coordinate 62,167,821 of NC_135804.1, read as the reverse complement.
CACTTGATATGTTGAAGAGGAGATTCACCAGGATGTTGCCTGAGTGGAGTGCTTCAGCTTTCATACAAAGAACACAGGAGAATCAGTAAGAAAGCGACAGAAGGGAGAGGAAGTTATATTCTATTCATATTAATCACTGCCAGGAGCAGTTATTACTTTTATTTAAAATTCTTGCCATGTTTGGTGTCCAAATTAAAGCTAATGCTACAGTGAGAAAGCAATATTGGGCAATAAATGCTGGCCAGCCAGTGACGCCCATGTCCCACAAATGAATTTTTAAAAAAATCTCATGCAGGATTTATTTTTCAGTAAGTGGGTTGTCAGCTTTCACCTCATGCATGCATAATTTCAACCATTGTTGAATTTTTATTCCTCATATTTTAATGTCCTACCAAAAATGTTGACATCATTTGCTCAACAATGTTCACTCACACTCATTTGGCATCAATTGAGCTCGTATGGTTATGGCATTTCAAGTGCTCATCTAAATGCTTCTTAAATGTTGTGAGGGTTCTTGCCTCTATCACCTTTCAGGCAGTGAGTCCCAGATTCCCACCATCGTCTGGGTGAAAATGTTTTTTCCTCAGAGTTTCAGAGTACTCTTTGAAACTAAAAAAGCTATTTTGAATTGGAACAATAGATACTGATGTGAAAAAACAAGACTTGGGAGGTCTAAACTTTCAAAACCATAGGCTGAGAGGTAAGGAGATATAATAATGTGATTTCTTATCTGAAAATGCAAATGTTTTTTGATCAAAATAAAGCTGAAACATTAACAGGGTATAATTGAGATCTGGCATGATTAGATTCAAGTTTGTTAAACTGAGGCCAGCACAGATATGAGGTTCTCAACTTCAAAAGAGGTCAACTCTTTGAATATATGCATCACTTAGAATGGTGAATGCTAAAATTGAGGAAGTTTCTTCGGTGACATGTTGATACTAAAAATAGAATTGAAGTTTTAAGTAGGTTTAAGCTTTATGTAGTAGCATTATGTATTACAGTGTAAGAGTGCTTGGTCTAGTGTATGTAGAATGGTGCATCCGTAGAAGGGGCAAGTGCATCACTGGGATCTCACTCGTTACTCACTGACAGGACGTGAAAGTGAATGAGAATACAAACAATACGTTAAAGATTTGTGTCATCTTCAAACATTGAAACTGTACCCTGTATAGAATTATAGAATGGTTACAGCACAGAAGGAGGTCACTCAGTCCAATGTGTCTGTCCATGCTGGCTCTCTGCAAGAGTTATCCAGTCCCCTGCCTTTTCCCCATAGCCCTTCATTTTTGTTTAATGATCTAATTTCATCTCACACTTTGGCAGTGCATTCCTGATCTTAACCACTCACTGCAGAAAAACATTTTTGCTCATATTGCAATGGCTCCTTTGGCCAATCACCTTATAGCTTTGCGCTCTAGTTCTCAAACATTCCACCAATGAGAGCAGTCTCTCCCTGCCTACCCTGTCCAGACCCCTCATGATTTTGAACACTTCAATCAATTCAGGACATGCCCCTGTCTACATCAATGGGGACAAAGTAGAAAGGGTCGAGAGCTTCAAGTTTTTAGGTGTCCAGATCACCAACAACCTTTCCAGGTTCCTCCATGCAGACGCTACAGTTAAGAAAACTCACCAATGCCTCTACTTTCTCAGGAGACTAAGAAAATTTGGCATGTTCACTATAACTTTCACCAACTTCTACAGATGCACCGTAGAAAGCATTCTTTCCAATTTTACATAGCTTGGTATGGCTCCTGCTCTGTCCAAGACCACAAGAAACTACAAAGGGTTGTGAATGAAGCCCAGTCCATCACTCAAACCAGCCTCCCATCCATTGACACTGTCTATACTTCCCTCTGCCTTGGAAAAGCAGCCAGCATAATCAAGAACCCCACATTCTCTCTTCCACCTTCTTCCGTCGGGAAAAAGATACAAAAGTCCGAGATCACGTACCAACCGACTCAAAAACAGCTTCTTCCCCGCTGCCATCAGACTCTTGAATGGACCTCGCATTAAGTTGGTCTTTTTCTACACCCTAGTTATGACCGTAGCGCTACATTCTGCACTCTCTCCTTTCCTTCTCTATGTACAGTATGCTTTGACTGTATAGCGTGCAAGAAACAATACTTTCCACTGTATGCCAATATATGTGACACTAATAAATCAAATCAAAAATTCCCTCAACCTTCTCTTCTCCATGGAGAACAGTCCCAGCCTTTCCAATCTATCCTCATAATTGAAGTTCCTCACCCCTGGAACCATTCCTGTGAATCTTGTCTGCACTCTTTTCTGCATCAAACATTCAAAAATTATCATTGTGCCAGCTACTTACTGGCAGACATAAATTTATCTAACATAAAGAGAAGTGAGATTTAAGTCCACTTCTCTAAATATAGGAACATAAGGTGAACTTACAGAAGACCTGAGGCTCTGAGGATGCAGTGAATGGGTAAGTCCTCAATAGATAAAGGTTACTCACACCGATGTCTTGGAAGACTAAAAGTGAAACAACCACCTCCACTATACCAACCAAGAAAGGCAAAGTGACATCAGTTCTACAAAAGTAGCTAACAATGAGTATATCAAACATAATCTACCCAACAGAGGGTGATCTAATGCTGTCAACTTGCCCATTGTCCCAGGGGTCTAACCATAAATTAATCTCAGCAGGTTATCTGTTTCAGGCATTGATTGCAATTGGAAATTTATAAATAGCAAACCTGTTGATGTTGAATTATCGTGATATAACTGAACTATGTTTGTACCTCTGCTATTTATTCTGTCAGTTAACCCTCTCTACTAAACTATTTGCAAATTCAATGTTTAAGTGTACATGTTGTTAATTATGATTATGAGATTGATGAACAGTTGTAAGTGCATGACTTGTTTGGATTAATGATTTGGCAAGAAAGATAATTCATTCGCTCAGTGGTTTGTGTGAAGCTGAATAGGAGAATTAAATATAAATATTGATATGATTTGAGCTAATTGATCGACGAGAGCTCATCCAACCAAAATTTAGCCATTGTTCTCTCTTGAGCATTAAATCTCAAATAGTTCCTTGGTGGGAAGATCAGGATCTGCCGAATTCCCTTGTCCGAGATCCAATCCCAGTGTTCTTATATGATGCTGTTTCCCTGGGCATTCTCCACTGGAGTTACTGGAGTGCAAGGCCAGATCACCATTTTGCAAAGTGTGTTTATCGAGAGATTAGACAACCTGACAGGTCATCAGTTAATCCTTCCAATTGTTTCTCAGCTACAGGATGGATGAGAAATTAGACATTATGGATTATCCTCCGCAGTCTGAAAGGATTTATTTTCATTTTGCGACACTGGGACCTGTTCTCTGATCTTGGAACTGTTTATGTCTATAGCTAACAAGAAAGATGGAGTCCCTGCACCACGCTGAGATTTACCAGAACCCAGAAGTCCTTCCTCCCCAGACAGAGAGAGACTTAAAAAAGGAGCAGTTTACGGACACAATACAAATGGTTAAAAGTACATCTGAAGTCTCAGTCTTACCAATCAGGCCTGGTTAATGAGCATGAGATTCAATCTCAATACTTGTGAAGGGTCTCTCCCTACCTGTGGTAGCTAGCTTCTTTAAGGGCCATGTATTGGGAGGGTCATGTGACCAGATCGTCCAATGGAGAATGATCTTGGGGCAAAGCGTGGGCTTTTGTAGCCAGATGGATCCTAGAGCTGAGAATGAACACATTGATTCTATCACCCTGTATATAACTGTATATAATAATAAAGTAAGAAGTCTCAGAACACCAGGTTAAAGTCCAACAGGTTTATTTGGTAGCAAAAGCCACTAGCTTTCGGAGCACTTGCTGCTCCTTCGTCAAGTCCTGACCTGACGAAGGAGCAGCGCTCCGAAAGCTAGTGGCTTTTGCTACCAAACAAACCTGTTGCACTTTAACTTGGTGTTGTGAGACTTCTTACTGTGTTTACCCCAGTCCAATGCCGGCATCTCCACATTATAATAATAAACCCATTGTAGTTTGTTAACCAACTGGTGATCGTCAATTACTGCATTTACTACATGACCACTTAAATGCCCAAATGCTGATGCAGAAATTTTGGAGTTCTCTCTAAAACACCTTAATGCAGACTTTCTGGCACATCCTGTAATGTGAAACCAATTTTAAAAATTGTGTTGTTCACTACTGCAGCCACAGCTCCTACCACCAGGAAAACTGAAACAGACTTCACAGAACTCATGTTGAAAATGTCGCTCCTTGACAGTAATAACATTTGACCATCCGTGTGGGCCAAAGAAGTCTAGTTCAAAGCCAAGAGCACTGTGGCTGAACAAACAACCAAACTCAACTGCACCCAGTCAATAAAATGGAGCATGGAGATACATATTCCCACCTCAATGAATTCCGGGTTCGACATGATGTTGAACTCTTCTTCCGTCGCCTTCGTCTCCGTGCCCACCTCTTTGGGCAAGAGTCCTCCCTGCGTTCCACAGACCTTTCCATGTTCCTCCAACGTCCTGCCTCCAATGGGACACCCCCACGGGGACAATTACCTGCCCCTCGATCTTTTCATTGGAACCGTTAACGGGACATTAGCCATTTCAATTTTTCTGCCTCTCTCACTCATTCCAACCCCTCTCCTTCCGAACTTTCCGCCCTTCGCTCCCTCAGGTCCAACCCTGACATTGTCATCAAATCTGCCGACAAAGTGGGTGCTGTTGTCGTCGAGTGGACTGACCTCTACCTCGCAGAGGCTGAGCGCCAATTCTCAGATACTTCCTCCTACCTCCCTTTGGACAATGACCACACCACTGAACATCAAGCCATTGTCTTCAATATCATCACCGACCTCATTTCCTCCGGATGTCTTCCCCCCACAACTTCCAAACTCATAGGGCCCGATTTTACCATTTTCATTCCAAGTGCTGAATCTAGCCATAATGCAGATCCGACTTAGAAATCTGCTTTCGGGCACCCCCATACGCACACAGCCTGAAAAAAACATCGCCAGTCCCATTCGCGCTGTGGGCGGGGCTTAGCGCAGCCGAAACGATCGGAGCTCTGAACTGCGCATGCGCAGTTGGAAACAAATTTGAAAAAACGCGCCCGTGTCAGATCACTCCCGGGTCGCAGAAAGCGGAGAAAGCGGCCCGGGAGCAAAAGGTGGGAGCAATGGTGCACACACACATCACTGTCCCCTTATCCATCCCCCACTACCCGCACACATCACTGTCCCCCTTATCCACCCCCCAGCTACCCGCACACATCACTGTCCCCCTGATCCACACCCCCGCTACCCACACACATCACCGTCCCCCTTATCCACCCCCCCGCTACCCACACACATCACTGTCCCCTGATCCACACCCCCGCTACCCACACACATCACTGTCCCCCTTATCAACCCCCCCCGCTACCCACACACATCACTGTCCCCCTTATCCACCCCCCTGCTATCCACACACATCACTGTCCCCCTTATCCACCCCCCTGCTAGCCACACACATCACTGTCCCTCTTACAAACCCCCCCCCACTACCCAGCCCAATCGCCACCCCTGCCCCCCCTCACCCCCCACCAATTGCCCGCAGAGTGGCAGCAGACCCCCCTGCCCCCGCCCCCCCCCCACCAGAGATCCATCTGACCCCTGCCCCAGCCGGAGATCCATCTGCCCCCCCCCCCCACCAGTGAGCGATTGGGCCTCCCTCCTCCTCCCCCCACAAGACAACGATCTGGCCTCACTCCCCCCCCACCCCCCCAGAGAATGGTCTGGCCTCTTTCACCACTCTCCCCCCCCAGACAACGATCTGGCCTCACTCATCCCCTGCCCTCCCCCCCCCGCCCAGAAAATGGTCTGGCCTCACTCACCCCCACCCCTCCAGAGGAACATCTGACCCACCTCCTCCTCCCTCCCCAACAGAGAATGGTCTGGCCTCACTCACCCCCCACCACCCCCTCCCCCCAGAGGGACATCTGACCCGCCTCCTCCTCCCTCCCCACCAGAGAATGGTCTGGCCTCACTCACCGCCCCCCCCCACCCCACAGAGGAACATCTGACCTGCCTCCTCCTCCCTCCCCACCAGACAACGATCAGCCCCCCCCCCCCCACCCCGCCAGAGATACATCTGACCTGCCTCCTCCTCCTCCCCCCCCAAACCAGACAACGATCTGACCTCACTCCCCTCCCCTACCCAACCAAAGAATGATCTGACCCGCCTCCCTCCTCCGACCCACTACTGATCTGAGTCAGAGAGCCGTTGGAAGCTCTGAACGCGCTCTTCAGCAGCTGGAGCGCCCGATTCAGACTTTTATTTAGCAGGTCCATTACGGCGCGGTTCCGGATCGGCAAACGCGGTAGTTGTGGTGAACCATTGTTGGTTCCCACTGGATAGTGCTGAGCCAGGGGCTGGCCAGGACTACAAGGATGTACATATTTTACTGTTGGATTGTGCTATTGTTGCTGTTGGGTTAGGGTGGGGTTGTTACACCTGTGTATGTTACTGTTGTGGCACATCCCAGTCGGGCTCCGCCTCCTGGGAGAGGTATAAGAGTCCCTGCTCTGGCCGGGACCCCTTCAGTCTGGGATAGTGTATATAAGGTCTGATAGCTTCATTAATAGTAAATAAAAGCCTTCATTTACTGAAGCTTCGAGCCTCGTGTCTAAATTGATGTGCATCAATTTTATTTACTATTATTAAACTCTCGACGGAGAAAAAAAAGAAGAGAGAGTATGGAGCAAATTCTCAAGCCAGAACGTCTGACGCTAGATCCACGTGCGGTGGGCGCTTCTAACACCTTCGACCACTGGCTGAAGTGTTTTGAAGATTACCTAGCAGCCTCCGCAGCGGTCACCACAGATGATGACAGACTCCGGGTCCTCCATGCGAGGGTAAGCGACACAGTCTACCTCGCGATCCGTGCGGCCACTAATTACCCTAAGGCCCTCGAGCTTCTAAAGAAGCGCTATACAAAACCACCTAACGAGATACACGCTCGTTACCTCCTAGCCACACGACGATGGCAGTTGGGCGAAACGATGGAGGACTATGCCAATGAGCTCTTACAGCTAGCCAGGGGCTGTGACTGCAAAGCTGTGTCGGCTGAGCAGAGCATGTACGACCTCGCCCGAGATGCGTTTGTGGCCGGGGTCGGATCATCATACATCCGTCTCAAACTGCTGGAAAAGGGTAATCTTAATCTTACCCAGGCCATCGAATTAGCAGAAATGCTTGAGTCGGCTTCAAAGAGCTTAGTCTTATATCCAGAGGACCACGTGGAGACAACGTGGCAGGAGCAGTCGCAAATCCCTCCTCGCCCCTCGGGTTCGAAATGCTATGTAATGGCGTGCACCCATTCGGGCCAGACGACGGCTGCAGCCCCGTGCGGCCCACGGTGCTATTTCTGTGGAGGAGCAAAACATACCCGACAAAAGTGTCCCGCTAAAGCGGTATTGTGCACCGCATGCGGTAAAAAAGGGCATTATGCAAAGGTGTGCCGATCGAAACCCAGGAACGGCAGTGCGGCCTGCGATTCTTCGGAGCTTGGATCATCATTATCATTGAAGTCGTCGCGGGGTTCGTCCATGTGCGAGTCCAGGACGACGCCATTACGGTCGACGGAGTCGGAAGAGTATGACCACCAGGGGTCGCTGAGTTTGGCGCCCTCACCCACGTGCGATTCATGGGGGCAGCCATGTTGGTCGACACTGACCACGAACGACCAGCAGGGGTCCTCCGCATCGATTTCAGCTGCCTGCAGTGGCGTTCATGAACCAACGGTGGCGTCGATCATCCTGGACCAGGCCAAGCCTCATCGACTCGATCGTTCAATGATGGATATCCAGATAAACAATCATGTGCTGTATTGTCTGTTTGACAGCGGGAGCACTGAGAGCTTTATCCACCCAGACACTGTGAAGAGGTGTGGACTCCAGATTCAACCTGCCAAACAGACAATCTCTATGGCATCAAGGTCCCGGTCTGTTGCCGTGCTAGGGAGGTGCGTGGTAACCTTGAAAGTACAAGGCACAGTTTACGAGCGCTTCAAGCTCCTTGTGTTGCCGTATCTTTGCGCGCCAATACTTCTCGGACTAAACTTCATGGTCCACTTGAGGAGTGTAATCCTACAGTACGGTGGGCCACTCCCTTCGCTGGCAGTGGGAGAACAGCTGCAGTCTCCAAATTGCCCAGCGCTCCCCGCCTGCAACCTCTCTACGTTAAAGATCACCACACCCTCCTTATTTCAGAATCTGGTACCAGGCTGCAAGCCCATCGCTACTAAAAGTAGGCGTTACAGCACTGAGGATCGGATCTTCATTAGATCTGAGGTTCAGCGGCTCCTCAAAGAAGGGATCATACAACCCAGTGTTAGTCCGTGGAGGGCACAGGTTGTGGTGGTCAAGAGCGGGAACAAACCCCGGATGGTCATTGACTACAGTCAGACCATTAACCGATATACGCAGCTGGATGCGTATCCTCTCCCGCGCATATCTGATATGGTCAATCAGATTGCGCAGTACCGGGTGTTCTCCACCATAGACCTCAAGTCCGCCTACCACCAACTCCCCATTCGCCCAGAGGACCGACAATACACGGCTTTTGAGGCGGATGGTCGCTTGTATCATTTTCTTAGGGTTCCCTTTGGTGTCACCAATGGGGTCTCGGTCTTCCAGCGTGCTATGGACCGAATGGTGGACCAGAACGGGCTGCGGGCTACCTTCCCGTACCTGGATAATGTCACCATCTGCGGCCATGACCAGCAGGACCATGACACAAACCTCCAGAACGTCTTATGCACTGCATCTCGCCTGAACTTGACCTACAACAGGGAGAAGTGTGTGTTCCGTACACGCCGTTTAGCCATCCTGGGATACGTGGTGGAAAATGGGGTCATTGGCCCTGATCCAGACCGTATGCGCCCCCTTGCTGAACTTTCCTTGCCCGCTAGTGCAAAAGCACTGAGAAGGTGCCTTGGCTTCTCCTCATATTATGCGCAGTGGGTTCCCAACTACGCGGACAAAGCCCGTCCGCTTATTAAGTCCATGACTTTTTCCCTAACGCCAGAGGCCCAATTGGCCTTCAAGAAATTGAAACATGACATCGCGAAAGCCACGATGCACGCGGTAGACGAATCCATCCCCTTTCAGGTGGAAAGCGATGCATCTGATTTCGCCCTGGCCGCCACACTTAACCAGGCGGGCAGGCCCGTCGCATTTTTTTCCCGCACCCTCCAAGGCCCCGAAATTCGGCATTCAGCGGTGGAAAAGGAGGCCCAGGCCATTGTGGAGGCCGTCAGACACTGGCGCCATTACTTGGCGGGAAAACGGTTCACCCTGATCACGGACCAGCGGTCCGTGGCATTCATGTTTAACAACACACAGAGGGGCAAGATCAAGAATGACAAGATCTTGCGGTGGAGAATTGAACTCTCCACCTCTAACTATGATATCATGTATCGTCCAGGGAAACTCAATGAGCCCTCGGATGCCCTCTCGCGTGGAACATGCGCTAGTATTCAGGAGGATCGTTTGAACGCCCTCCATAATGATCTGTGCCATCCTGGGGTCACTCGGCTCTACCACTTTGTAAAAGCCCGCAACCTGCCTTACTCGGTGGAGGACGTCAGGTCGGTAACAAGGAACTGTCGGATTTGTGCGGAATGCAAACCGCACTTTTACCGACCTGACCGGGCACATTTGGTCAAGGCCACTCGTCCCTTCGAGAGACTGAGTGTTGATTTTAAGGGCCCCCTTCCCTCAACAGATCGGAACGTGTACTTTCTAAACATCATCGATGAGTACTCCCGGTTCCCTTTTGTTGTTCCCTGCTCGGATACATCCGCTGCCACGGTGATCAAGGCATTCCGTGATCTTTTTACCCTGTTCAGGTACCCCAGCTACATCCATAGCGACAGGGGCTCGTCATTCATGAGCGATGACTTGAGGCAATTCCTGCTCTGATACGGGATTGCCTCTCGTAGGACCACGAGTTACAACCCTAGGGGTAATGGACAGGTGGAACGAGAGAATGCTACAGTCTGGAAGGCTGTCTTACTGGCGTTGAAATCCAAAGGTCTTCCAGTCTCCCGTTGGCAGGAGGTCCTCCCTGATGCGCTTCACTCTATTCGCTCCCTCCTGTGTACGGCAACCAATGCTACTCCCCACGAGAGGATGTTCTCATTCCCTCGGAAGTCTTCCTCGGGGATATCTTTACCGGCTTGGTTGACATACCCAGGACCCGTCCTCCTGCGGCGACATGTAAGGGCCCGCAAGTCCGACCCCTTGGTCGAACAGGTCCATCTCCTCCATGCCAACCCTCAGTATGCCTATGTGGCATACCCTGATGGGCGAGAGGACACGGTCTCGATCCGAGGTCTGGCGCCAGCAGGGGACGTAGCAACCCCTGTCGCTCCCATACCCCCTGTAACAAACCCATTATCTCTCATTTCTTCCCCGGACACGGCGCGGGCAGCATCGGGACCATTGCTTAACAATTTTACTCCTATGCACAGCTTGCCTGAGCCCAGAAGATGGTCGCCACCGCAGGGCGTGTCAGGATCCCCTGCACTACCGTCTCCTCAGGGTCAACCGGCCTGTGAGTCCGTGGGAGAACAGCTGGATGCCGTTTTGGGGAGAACGCCACCGCAAGTGCCTACTCCGGTGTCACCGCCGGTATTGAGGAGGTCACAACGACGGTGCGGTCCCCCTGACCGTCTGAACTTATAGACTGCTGACATTTTATTCTGGTTTTTGTACCCCGCCGGCCTTTGTTTTCAAAGGAGGGGTGGATGTGGTGAACCATCGTTGGTTCCCACTGGATAGTGCTGAGCCAGGGGCTGGCCAGGACTACAAGGATGTACATATGTTACTGTTGGATTGTGCTATTGTTGCTGTTGGGTTAGGGTGGGGTTGTTACACCTGTGTATGTTACTGTTGTGGCACATCCCAGTTGGGCTCCGCCTCCTGGGAGAGGTATAAGAGTTCCTGCTCTGGCCGGGACCCCTTCAGTCTGGGATAGTGTACATAAGTTCTGATAGCTTCATGAATAGTAAATAAAAGCCTTCATTTACTGAGCTTCGAGCCTCGTGTCTAAATTGATGTGCATCAGTGGTAAAGGGGGAAATGCTGATAGAGTTGGGCGGGCAGTTCATTAATTCAATTTAAATGCATGCAAATGCATTTAAATGGCCGCTGCGCCCGTTTTGGGCGCGAATCGAATCGCCGTCATTCCCGGGTTTCGGTAAAGTGGCAACCTCTGCGGACGCGGGCACGGATCGCGTTCATGGCCTCACACCCGACTTTACCATGTTTTCGCGCCCACACGCAATGGTAAAATCGGGCCCATAGTCTCCCAACCCCAGACAGCCCACTTCTACCTTCTTCCCAAAATCCACAAAATGGACTATCCTGGTAGGGCCATTGTATCAGCATGTTCCTGCCCCACTGAACTTATTTCATCTTACCTTGACTCCATCTTCACTCCCCTAGCCCACTCCCTCCCCACCTACATCCGGGATTCCTCTGATGCCCTGCATCGTATTGACAGCTTCCAGTTCGCAGGCCCGAACCGCCTCCTATTCACCATGGATGTGTAATCTCGCTACACCTCCATCCCACACCAGGACGGCCTGAGAGCTCTTCCCTTCTTTCTTGAAAAAAGACCTGAACAATTCCCATCCACCACCACACACCTCTGCCTGGCTGAGCTTGTTCTATCTCTCAACAATTTCTCTTTTAACTCATCCCACTTTCTCCAAATCAAAGGAATAGCAATGGGTACCCGCATGGGTCCTAACTATACTTGTCTTTTTGTGGCGTATGTGGAACATTCCTTGCTCCAAAGCTTACCCAGGTCCCCTCCCACAACTCCTTTACCGGTACATCGATGACTATTTTGGTGCTGCTTCATGCTCTCGTCCAGACCTCAAAAAATTCATCAACTTCACTTCCACTTCCACCCCTCCATTGCCTTCACCTGGTCCATCTCAGACACTTCCCTTCCCTTCCTTGATCTTTCTGTCTCCATTTCCAGCAATAGACTATCTACCAATATCCATTACAAGCCCACTGACTACAAGCCCACTCACAGCTATCTGGACTACAGCTCTTCACACCCCAAATCCTGTAAGGACTCCATACCCTTCCCTCAGCTCCTTCGCCTCCGTCGTATTTGTTCCGATGATGCCACCTTCCAAAGTGGTGCTTCTAATATGTGCTCCTTTTTCCTCAACCGTGGATTTCCATCTACAGTTGTCGACAGGGCCCTCAACAGTGTGCTGTCCATCTTCCGCACTATGGCCCTCAGCCCCTCTCCTCACTCCCAGAACAAGGATAGAGTCCCCCTTGTTCTCACATTTTACCCCACCAGCCTCCGCATGCAAAGCATAATCCTCCGCCATTTTCGCCAACTGACATGCGTGACATGAATGCACAAATGCGTGATGCACCACCAAACACGTCTTCCCTTCACTCCCTCCGTCAGCTTTCCGCAGAGACTGTTCCCTCTGGGATAACCTAGTCCATTCCTCCACTATACCCAACACTTCTCCCGTCACTCATGGCACCTTCCCATGCAATCGCAGAAGGTGTAACACCTGTCCCTTTACCTCTTCTATGCTCACCATCCAAGGTCCAAAACATTCATTCCAAGTTAAGCAGTGCTTTCATTCCCTCCCCCTGCAGTATAAATATCTCCCACTTTCTATGCCTATTAGCTTTGACAAAGGGTCGTCTGGACTCGAAACGTCAGCTCTTTTCTCTCCTTACAGATGCTGCCAGACCTGCTGAGATTTTCCAGCATTTTCTCTTTTGGTAACACAATAGGCTTGTTCATTTAGATCATGGTAACAGATAATGTGATCTCAACAGCTAATGCCAGAGGATGATCACCATTCAGTTACACATCACGCGTGGTCACAAAACTTGAGATATTCTTCCAATCTCAGCACAGTCTCTTCAAGAAGTAGACCCGGTGCCTTGTTCAATCAGAAATGTTCCTTTATTGTCTAATAGTGAGTTAGATAATACCTTAATCCGAGAGGTGGAAGTAGAAACAATGAAAGCCTTGTTATTTGGCCTCTGTGAGTGCCTCTCTAATCTGCTAAAAGGTGGACTGATTAACACTTCAGTGAGATTATATCAGTCAACAAGCTGTTTTATTTTGTAACTGTCAAGTGATCAAACAAGAAAAAAACATTATTATTAGATCTCATCTCACTTCATAGTACAAAGAACAACAAAGCACTGTCCCGATTGGCAAGCTGTAACTCTTCAACCTAAAGCTTTCCCTGGATCAATTGGCTCGAAGCTCGGAAAAGGAACAGTTCATCCAACACGTTTCACTGCCACAACGCGATCTGTAAACTATTTGTTTTCTTATTTTTCGATTAGTTGACAGAAAATCAAGGGCTTGACCTTTGACTTTCTCCTAGCCTGCCCCATCTGGGGCCTGGTGAGTCGAGTAGCTAATTAAAGCAGCGACTGCTCTCCTCTCAAAGTGGTGGCTATAGATTCCACCGCCTTCTGTTTCCACATGATCAGAACTAAGCTGGCCTAACGAGATTTAGATGACCCTTGAGCTGAAGAAGCTGAAGCACCATTCTGCGAAACATCTAGCTTTTTAACACGGCATTGCATTCCCCTCTTCACCAGTACCATTGACGGCTGTGAAGGTTTGAGTTCAAGAAGAGATAACCTAAATATAATTCAGACAGAATCTGTACACAGCACAAATAATCAGTAATCACAGAGCATTACTGAGACACCGGGAGTTGAATTTAATTTGTTTGATGCCCAAAGGCCTGCTCTCATTTCAGGCTGCAACCAGCATCACATGGTACAGGTCATACAGGAGAAAGTTATACATACTTCTTGTAAGAGCTCAGCCGTACACAACTATTGTGACAGGACGGCAGCCAAGTGAGCACCAAGAAGTACAGGGCAGCCCACCATCTTAACGGGCATGACAACCACCGCAGACTGTCCCTTCTCAAGCTGTTGCTTTCAAGTACGCCCTCATTTAAGAGACAGAGTGCCGCCACTTTGCTTCACTTGGTTACCGAGTAATTCCAACCAAGATTTTATATATTTGAGCTGAGCTCTTTCGTTGTCCATCAATATACAAGTGTGTCTCATTGTCACCAACATCACACACACGCTGAGTGCTGCACCGTTTCGCTCCAACAGGATGGAATATAGCATTAGAGTCATGAACACACTTGGGGGGAGGGTGTAAAGCAGCAAAAACCCCCCAGACTGCTCAGTGTCACCGGTCAGTGCTGTGTCTGATAGGGGCACATGGCTTTCCCTCGCTGACAGGGAATCTGGTGCTGGGCAAGGGGAGGCGATTGCCGAGAGGTATTACTGCTGGACTATTATCCAGAAACTCAGCTAATGTTCAGGGGACCTGGGTTTGAATCCCGCCATAGCAGTTGGTGGAATTTGAATTCGAGAAAGAATATCTGGAATTAAGAATCTACTGAAGACCATGAAACCATTGCCAATTGTCGGGTTCACTAATGTCCCATTAGGGAAGGAAATCTGCTGTCCTTACCTGGTCTGGCCTACATGTGACTCCAGAGCCACAGCAATGTGGTTGACTCTCAACTGCCCTCAGGCAACGAGGGATGAGCAATAAATGCTGGCCAGCCAGTGACGCCCATGTCCCACAAGCGAATAAAAAGGAAAAAGTTATATTTGCAACAATGCACATTATTCGATATCTTCATTCAGAGAAGGTGTCCTGTCAGCTCTCACAGGTGGATGTAAAAGACACCACTGATTTATTCAAAGCAGAGCAAGAAACTTATCCCCAGTGTCCTGACCAACACGAATCCCTCAGTGGACTTCACTAAAACTGCAGAGGTTTGCTGTGCGGAAGTTGGTTATCACAATTCCAACATTTCAAAAATAACTTCACTTCAAAACAACTTCATTAGTTGTGGAGGGACTTGGAGATCTGCAGACTGTGGAAAGGACAATCCAAATACAGGACTTTCTTTCCTTAATGAGTTGGGCACAGAGGTGTTTGGGCAGCCCAGCTTGGAGTCGGTATATCTCTTCTTCAGATCTCTCGAAACATTAACTCTGTTTCTCTCTCGATTGAAGAGTCACAGAATTATAGAATCCCGACAGTGCAGGAGGCTATTTGGCTCAGAAAGTCTGCAGTGACCACAATCCCACGCAGACCCTATTCCCGTAACCCCTCATATTTACCCTGCTAATCCCCTGACACTAGGTTAATGTAGCATAGCCAATCAACCTAACCCACAAATCTTTGGAGTGTGTGAGGAAACTGGAGCACCCGGAGGAAACCTATGCAGACACGGGGAGAATGTGCAAACTCCACACAGACAGTGACCCGAGGTTGGAATTGAACCCAGGTCCCTGGCGCTGTGAGACAGATACTGTGCCACCGTGCCGGACTCAAAACACTAACTCTGTTTCTCTCTCTCTACTGATGCTGCCAGGCCCGCTGAGTTTTTCCAGCATTTTCAGTTTTTATTTCAGAGTTCCGGCATCTGTGGCATTTTGTTTTTATATTAATGTGGCACAGAAGCCTCAATTGACCCAGAAATTGAATTCCATCCCTGTAAAACGCATTCAGCATCTTTAATAGAGGAAGAGGTCAAATTGGAGCTGAAAAGATGGGAACATTTCTTCAAGTAACCGAATGGATCTCAAACTTCAGAAAACATCAGATATGGTTTTCCTCCCATTGGTCTTTCTTTGATCATTCTTTCAAGACGTTTCTTTTTAAAGAAGAAAAAATAATTTTGTCTTTTCCGATTGCTGTCACCATGGCTCAGCTTTTCATCTTGCTCAAAACTTTCATTCATCTTCACACCGAACCCTCAGAACTTCCCTGACCAATAATTCTGTCACATGGAAGAACAAGGTCGAGACCAGTCCAGGGAGCTTTAAACTAATGGAACACATCAGTCTGCTCCCAAAACTGAGGAGAAAAACATGCAGAATGCATGAAGAAACAAATCGTTAAAAGTTTCAACTCCATCAGGTTTTCTCAAGCATTTCTCTCCATTTTACTGACAAGCTGCTCTATGTAATAAGGTTCCCAATCCTCCTGCTTTGGCTGGGAAACTCCCAGTGACGATGGTCTCCGATATGTTGCATTCATGGACTCAGGAGAAACATTTTTTTATTTATTAGTGTCACAAGTAGGCTTACATTAACACTGCGATGAAGTTACTGTGAAAATCTCCTAGTTGCCACACTCCAGCGCCTGTTCAAATCAGTAAGAAGTCTCACAACACCAGGTTAAAGTCCAACAGGTTTATTTGGTAGCACAAGCTTTCGGAGTCTTGCTCCTTCTTCAGGTGAGTGAAGAGTTGTGTTCACAAACAGGGCATATATAGACACAAACTCAATTTACAAGATAATGGTTGGAATGCGAGTCTTTACAGGTAATCAAATCTTAAAGGTACAGACAATGTGAGTGGAGAGAGGGTTAAGCACAGGTTAAAGAGGTGTGTATTGTCTCCAGCCAGGACAGTTCGTGAGATTTTGCAAGCCCAGGCAAGTTGTGGGGGTTACAGGTAGTGTGACATGAACCCAAGATCCCGGTTGAGGCCGTCCTCATGCATGCGGAACTTGGCTATCAGTTTCTGCTCGGCATTCTGCGTTGTCGTGTGTCGTGAAGGCCGCCTTAGAACATAGATCATAGAACATTACAGCGCAGTACAGGCCCTTCGGCCCTCGATGTTGCGCCGACCTGTGAAACCAATCTAAAGCCCATCTAACCTACACTATTCCAATATCATCCATATGTTTATCCAATAACTATTTGAATGCTCTTAATGGTGACGAGTCCACTACTGTTGCAGGCAGGGCATTCACGCCCTTACTACTCTCTGAGTAAAGAGCCTACATCTAACATCTGTCCTATATCTCTCACCCCTCAATTTAAAGCTATGTCCCCTTGTGTTAGCCATCACCATCCGAGGAAAAAGGCTCTCACTATCCACCCTATCTAATCCTCTGATCAGCTTGTATGCCTCTATTAAATCACCTCTTAACCTTCTTCTCTCTAACATAAACAACCTCAAGTCCTTCAGCCTTTCCTCATACGATCTTCCCACCATACCAGGCAACATCCTGGTAAATCTCCTCTGCACCCTTTCCAACGCTTCCACATCTTTCCTATAATGCGGCGACCAGAACTGTACACAATACTCCAAAGTGTGGCTGCACCAGAGTTTTGTACAGTTGCAGCATGACCTCCTGACTCTGAAACTCAATCCCTCTACCAATAAAAGCTAACACACCGTACGCCTTCTTAAGAACCCTATCAACCTGGGTGCCAACTTTCAGGGATCTATGCACATGGACACCCAGATCCCTCTGTTCATCCACACTACCAAGTATCTTACCATTAGCCCAGTACTCTGTATTCCTGTTACTCCTTCCAAAGTGAATCACCTCACACTTTTTCGCATTAAACTTCATTTGCCACCTCTCAGCCCAGCTCTGCAGCTTATCTATGTCCCTCTGTAACCTGCCACTTCCCTCCGCACTGTCTATAACTCCACCGACTTTAGTGTCATCCGCAAATTTACTAATCCATCCTTCCACGCCCTCATCCAGGTCATTAATAAAAGTGACAAACAGCAGTGGCCCCAAAACAGATCCTTGCGGTACAGCACTAGTAACTGAAGTCCAGGATGAATATTTCCCATCAACCACCACCCTCTGTTTTCTTACAGCTAGCCAATTCCTGATCCAAACCACTAAATCACCCTCAATCCCATGTGTCCGTATTTACTGCAATAGCTGACCATGGGGAACCTTATCAAACGCTTTGCTGAAATCCATATACACCACATCAACCGCTTTACCCTCATCCACCTCTTTGGTCACCTTCTCAAAGAACTCAATAAGGTTTGTGAGGCATGACCTACCCTTCACAAAACCGTGTTGACTATCCCTAATCAAATTATTCCTTTCTAGGTGATTATAAATCCTATCTCTTATAATCCTTTCCAAAAAGCCTTGGAGAACGCTTACCTGAAGATCAGAGGTTGAATGCCCGTGACTGCTGAAGTGTTACCCAACAGGAAGAGCACACTCCTGCCTGGTGATTGTTGAGCGGTGCCCATTCATCCATTGTCGTCGCGTCTGAATGGTCTAGATACATTGATGACATTTTCTTCCTTTGGACTCATGGCGAACAATCACTGAAACAACTATATGATGACATCAACAACTTCCATCCCACCATCAGACTCACCATGGACTACTCTCCAGAATCGGTTGCATCCTTGGATACTGATGCGCTATCAATAAGGCGAAAGACTACCGGTGTGCCAATACAAGTGGAGGCTTTTATTCACAACAGAATCAGGAGCAGATCCCAACAATTAACCGACAACGGTGGTCCAAATAGGACAAAGGCACAACTGAGGTCCACCACATTCACCCCTTCCTTTAAAAAAACAACACGGGGGTGAAGCGGAAACAATTACCGGTGGCTTGATCCGCCGTCGTGATCGTCGTAGTGCAGGTCGCAGAGTCGTCCGAGCAGGGAGCGATGTCGGCCCAGGCTCCGTACAGTGAGCGTCGAGAGAAGGCGCCAGGTGGTGTGAAGCGGACCGATCCGTCGTCCCGTCCAGTCGTCGGGTACTGCGTGGCAACGGCTCCGGCGACTCAAGCGAGCTGTACACAGGAGCGAGAGGAGTGAGCAGTGGCCCTGGTGGCGTATGGGGAACAGTGGGAACCGGGGCTGGGGGGTGGGGGGCCGCAACAGGCTCTGGGCGCCCTACATTGGAGACAGGGACTGAGGGAGGAAGAGGCGTAGCAATCTCCAAGTGGACAACACCAGGGACCATGGGGCGGAAGGACGTGGTGACCTCAGGGGCACCCGCGGGTGCCAAGTCACGGACAGAAACCGTGTCCTCCCGCCCATCAGGGTACGCTACATAAGCGTATTGAGGATTAGCGTGGAGCAATTGGACCTCCTCGACCAAGGGATCTGCCTTATGGGTCCGGACATGCTTCCGAAGCAATCCAACCAATGATCAAATTTATCAGAGGCTCCAACTTCTTGAGGGTCTAATGCTAACTTGTCGGGTTTTAGAAACTGCTCCATGCTGGTCAACTGTTGTGAATAAAATTGATGCGCTATCAATAAGGCGAAAGACTACCGGTGTGCCAATACAAGTGTAGGCTTTTATTCACAACTGAATCAGGAGCAGATCCCAACAAATAACCGACCTGAACTGAACAAGGGGGAGGAGACAGCTACCTTTATACTAGGTGCCGAGGGGAGGAGCCGAACCGGAAGGGGATGTGTCCAGGTATGACAGACACACACAACGGTGGTCCAAATAGGACAAAGGCACAACTGAGGTCCATCACAGATACATGCATCTTCATCAAGGACGGTCACCTCAGCACTTCACTGTACTGCAAGCCCATGGAAGCTCCACTTCTCCAGCTTCCACCCTAAACACATTAAAGAAGCCATCCCCTACGGAAAAGCCCTTCGTATACACAGGATCTGCTCAGATGAGGAGGATCGCAACGGACACCTACAGATGCTAAAAGATGCCCTCATACGAACAGGATATGGTGCTCGACTCATTGGTCAACAGTTCCGATGCACCACAGCGAAAAACCACACCGACCTCCTCAGAAGACAAATACGGGACATGGCGAACAGTGTACCCTTCGTCGTCCAGTACTTCCCCGGAGCGGAGAAGCTGCGACATCTTCTTTGGAGCTTTCAACATGTCATCGATGAAGATGAACATCTCGCCAAGACCATCCCCACACCCCCACTTCTTGCCTTCAAACAGCCGCACAACCTGAAACAGACCATTGTCCGCAGCAAACTACCCAGCCTTCAGGAGAACAGTGACCACGAAACCACACTATCCTGCAACAGCAACCTCTGCAAGACATGCCGGATCATCGACACGGATGCCATCATCTCACGTGAGAACACCATCCACCAGGTACACGGTACATACTCTTGCAACTCGGCCAACGTTGTCTACCTGATGCACTGCAGGAAAGGACATCCCGAGGCATGGTACATTGGGGAGACAATGCAGACCTACGACAACAGATGAATGAACACCGCTCAACAATCACCAGGCTGGAGTGTACTCTTCCTGTTGGGGAACACTTCAGCAGTCACGGGCATTCAGCCTCTGATCTTCAGGTAAGCGTTCTCCAAGGCGGCCTTCACGACACACGACAACGCAGAATCGCTGAGAAGAAACTGATAGCCAAGTTCTGCATACATGAGGATGGCCTCAACCGGGATCTTGGGTTCGTGTCACACAATCTGTAACCCCCACGACTTGCCTGGGCTTGCAAAATCTCACTAACTGTCCCAGCTGGAGACAATACACACCCCTTTAACCTGTGCTTAACCCTCTCGCCACTCACATTGTCTGTACCTTTAAGACTTGATTACCTGTAAAGACTCGCATTCCAACCATTATCTTGTAAATTGAGTCTGTGTCTTTATATGCCCTGTTTGTGAACAGAACTCGCACTCACCTGAAGAAGGAGCGACACTCCGAAAGCTAGTGCTACCAAATAAACCTGTTGGACTTTAACCTGGTGTTGTGAGGCTTCTTACTCTGCTTACCCCAGTCCAATGCTGGCATCTCCACATCATGCCTGTTCAGGTACACAGAGGGAGAATTTAGCATGACCAATGCACCTAACCAGCGCGTCTTTCGGACTGTGGGAGGAAACCAGAGCATGCAGAGGAAACCCACACAGACACGGGGAGAACATGCACAGACAGTGACCCAAGCCAGGAATTGAACCCACATGGCCAGTAATGAGACGATTGGCATCGGGGTCAATTAAAATCACGAGAGATTGTGGGCGGGATTTTATGGCCTCGCTCGCCCCGAAACCGTAAAATCCCACCCAAGGTTAAGGGTCCTTTCCATTGTCCGCCCCTCACCCGCTCCAATTCCCGTGCGGGCGGGCAGTAAAATTCCGACCAGTGAGTCCTGAGGGAGCAGCACAAATGGGGAATTTGTCCTGTGATGTGCAATGTTGCCCAAAATAGCAGATATTCTCCAATGAAAAGTGAGGTGAGTGCAGGATTGAGAGGAACAAGGTGTGGCGGAGGCATTGGTACTTCGGGCAACTCCAGCTGAATGGTCTGCTGGCTCCACAAAGGCTAAGTTACTTGCACATTAATAGTGGTAAACTCACCTTTCTGGTATACTAACAGAAATAGGAGGCAGTGGTACACATTCAACTGCATTTTCTTAAGATTAGGGCCAAAGACTTTTCACTGCGACAGGTCTTCACATATAGCTGTTCTCAAGCTCTCATTTGTTACAGTGTGAATTCACGCTACTAATGATGGCAGGAGAGGGGTGAAGGGGTAATACGGCGACGGGGAGTGATGGGAAAGAAAATATTGGGCAGGGATAGGAGCCATTTGCACGGAGGTACAATACTCAATCCCAATTAGTAAAGATCTGGCTGAGAGCTGACAAGGTCCAGGTGAGCTGCTCATGGTTTTAGGACTGCTCAGTATTTTGATCGCCAAAAGCAGACAATATAAAAGACCAGTTGACCAATGAGGTCTCTTAAAAAATCATTCTCATGGCGTGGGTATCACGAGAAAGGCTGCCATTTGTTACCTCTTCCTAATTGCCCTGGAGAAGGTGATGGTGAGCATTCCTGAATTACAGGTGTGTGTGTGGTGAAGGTATTTTCACAGTGCTGTTCATAGAATCCCTCCAGTGTAGGAAGAGTCTACACCGACAACAATCCCATCCAGGCCCTATCCCCGTAACCCTACGTATTTTACCCTAATTTCCCTGACACAAAGGGGCAATTTTGCATGGCTAATCTACCTAACCTGCACATCTCTGGACCTCAATCTCATTTTTTACTGCACTGCTTTCCTCATTGAAGATTCACTCTTTATATCCTGCTTCCCTCCCCTTAGTTCTGCTCATTAAATCCCACTTCCCTCGCTGAAAACTCACTCATTTTGCCCTGGTGTCCACGCTGCAGACTCAGTCTTTTTATCTCAGTCTCTGCTGAAGTCTCGCTCTTTAAACCCCACTCTCATCATTGATGTCCCACACTTTTTACCCCCTCTCCTCATTATACCCCACCTCCTTCGCGGAAGTCTTTTTCTTTATACAATGACCTCTGTACTGAAGTCTCAGTCTTTACAGCACTGATCTCCTCAATGAAGTCTTGTTCTTTCTACCCCCTTCTCCTTGCTGATTTCTTGCTCATTATTCCCCATTCTCCTTACTGATGTCTAACTCATTATACCCTATTCCCTTCACTGAAGTTTCGCTCTGTATGTGCCACTCTCCACACTGAAATCTCGTTCTTTATACCCCACTCTACTCACTGCAGTTTTGCTTTTATACAATGCTCTTCTCATTGAGGTTTTGCTCTTTATACCCTGCTCCCTTCGACTAAGTTCTGCTCATTATATCTTGCTTTCCTCACTGAAGACTTGCTCATTGTGCCCCACTCTCTTAGATGAAGCCTTGCTCTTCATACCCTGCTCCTCTCCCCTTAGATCTGCTCATTCTACCCTACTTTCCTCGCTGAAGACTCATACATTATGCCCCGTTTTCCTTGCCTCGCTGAAGACTTGCTCTTTATACCCGGCTCTCTTTCTGAAGTCTAGCTGTTAATACCCCACTCTCCTCACTGAAGTCTCACTCTTTAGAACCTGCTTTCCTCACTGAAGTCTCATTCTTTAGGCCCTGCTCTCCTCACTGAAGTCTCGGTCTTTCCAGCTCCATGGTACAGACTAGATAGTATACACTGCAGTGAGGGCACTCCAGCGTTTAAACCACTGATATGATACTGTTCAATTGGGTTACTTTCTCCTGAATGGTGTCAAGCTTTTTAAGTGTTGTTGAAGTGGTCCTCATACAAACAAGTGGAGAGTATTCCATCACATTCATTACTTACATGTGGTAAATAGGCCTTGGGTGTCAAGTGAGCCACTTAGCTGCAGGAGACTCAGCCACAGACCTGCTCTCATCGCTATAGTGTTTATGGGGTTTGTCGAGATCAGTTTGTGTTCCATGGTGACCCCTTTGGAATGTTGGTAATAGTCAGGATATTTATGACGGGGAACTCAGCCATGACATTGTCACTGAATATCAAGGCGAGATGGGGTGATATTCTGTTATTGGAGATGGTCATTGTCGGTCACTTGTGTGATACAAGTTTTACTTACTACTTATCAGCTAAGCCTGGGATGTTGTCCAGGAATTATTACATACAGACACAGATTGCTTCAGTATCTCAGGAGTAATGAATGGACTGGACATTCTGCAATCATCAGCGAAAATCTCCACTTCTCATTTCTGATGGAAAAAAGGCCCTTGATGAAGGCCCTGAGGATGTGTCTTATGCCCCTCAATAAGGGCGCAACCCCACACATTGAACCTTTGAAAAATTCTAAATAAATATTCCCCGATCTCCAAGGATAATGGTGAGGACTTTACAGTTAGTGGCAAATGAATGGCAACAGCAGCCCAAAGACATTACTTGGGCCTTTCAGCAACAACTCACTGTCATTCGGTATCTGAAACAGTGTGCTTCCCTCTACAAGGGACCTGAGAACAAATGTGAAGAGGGCAAGCTACCCCTTGTCACCTATCAGACTTAAAAGTTCTCACCAAGGCATGGAGGGTGGAATCTTTTGTACTTAGTCCCTGCTGAATGTTGGGACCATTTGCCAATCAGCAATTGGGTTCAATGATGGGTGAGCATTGCTAAGGACCTTTCTCTGACCCCACCCCCACCGCCTCCCCCCACCCCCCTCCCCACCCCCCCGCCACCACCTCCACCCCACCATCAGGTTCTCTGACCAATCAAGGAGCCAGTGTAGGCTCAATGGGCTGAATGGCCTCCTTCTGCACCAGAGAGATTGTATTCTGTCAAAGGATGTATTTACAGACAGACAAGCAAAGACGAACCCTGGCTGGGAAAGTCAGAATGTGGAGATGCGACAGATTTCCACTCCATCTGACGAAGGGGCAGCGCTCCGAAAGCTTATGGTATTTGCTACCAAATAAACCTGTTGGACTTTAACCTGGTGTTGTGAGACTTCTTACTGGGAAAATCAGAACCAGGTTTAAGGAAATTCTTCATTACCTCTTCACTTCCCTTAATTGGTTTCCCATCAGATCTGAGGGGTTTCCCCACTGACTCTGGAACCTAGTCCAGGCAAACCCAGAAGAGGGTGAGCTGACATTGAGATATTGACATGACCTCACATTCAGGGGTTTTAAGTCCAACGTGGGTAGAATTTGACAGGAGCAGGCGTTCACCTGAACAATGCCTGGGGCTGCCACCGGAGTTCAGGATGGAAGGCACTGACAACCCTGGATTTGGGAACACCGCAGCAATGGGTGGGGAGGGGGTGGAAGCATCTACCCTTGGACCTTCTGGATTCGGTGTACTGAAAGGGGGCCCATCTTCCAGCCTCAGAGAGTTCCCGGAAATCCACCCTCATTTTCTGAAGGTCCACCTTCTTTCTTTAACCGTGGGTCAGTGATGCAGGATGCCTTTTCAAAATGGCAGCCGGATAGGATATCGGACTATCTGTCACCAGGCAGGCCTACCCTACCATGGAATATGGCGCTAAACTCCTGGGTGCATAATCGATGAGGTCGGTGCTGGTTTTTTTGGCCTGTTTTCCCAATGGCCTCTGCAGTGGGAAACACTCCAGGTTCCTGTGCTTTCTGTGGGACTTGGGCTCCCGATGGGATCATTCCACCAGCGGTGTTCATTTAGCCCACCATTCAACCCTCCACAAATGGTGTCCTTCACTGCCTCTAGCTGCTGACGCAAAGCAGTCACTGTTTGAAACAGTAAGTGTAACTGACTGCTGAGGTGAATAACATAGAATAGGTTTTGGACAAATGTTGTGTTCCATCAGTTAAAGGAGCAGAACATGTGCAAGCATGCTTCCCAAAACATTGTAAATGAACATCACAGAACACAATGTTGTAAGCTCTGAATACCTCATGCTATCAACAGTGGCAGATGTCATTGTGATAAAACGAATACACATTGTTCCTTCTTTCCTGTCAGTTTGCTCAACAAACCCCCGTGGAAGCAATTTGTGTCGCTCTTGTGTGGTACAATCAAAAAGTAATGTGTCTTTAACCTAGTGTAACCCAAATTGAAGTGCTTTCTTAACCATTCACAACACTATGGGTCAAAATCTAACACTTCATCCATGAATAAAGGTAGAAAGTATTCTTGCTCAGCAGCAACTATCATTTATATCGTGCCTTCAGTGTAGAAAAATGCCCCAGAGTGCCACAGAGGTAAACGGGGTTAAATGTAGACACCGAGCTTTCGGGAAGTAAATAGTGGGAAGGTAACCAAACACTTGGTCAAAGAGCTGGATTTTAAAGGAGATTCTTGGATTGGGAGAAGTGGAGAGATTCAGGGAGGGAATGCCAGAATTCCAAAGTCATAATCACCTGGGGAAAAGGAGGTGGATAAGAGAGTGGAGTCAGAGGGAGCAGCTGTTGGAATACTGGGAAACTCCAAGTTAACTTAAATACCATGGGTGGGATCTAACGGCCACGCACGCCCCAAGAGCGGAAATTCCCACCGGAGCTCAACAGACCATTTAAAGGTCAGCCAAAATTTCTGTCTCACCTGTTCTGATTCCCACGGTGGGCGGGATGGGAAAATTTTGGCCAATGACTGAGTGATTAATTGTGAATTTGAGTTTTCGATCATACTTATACTGAACTATTAACCCTATTGTAACATGCCCTGGTTAGAAGTGACTGAGAGGTGAAATGGGAAACCGTGGACTGGGCCTTCATTGACCAAATATTTAAAAAGACCGTGGCTGGAATTCTCTGGTCTCACACGCCCTGCCACTGCTGCCAACATGAACAAAGAGTTGGCATTTAGCCAAAACTTCATTCACTGCAGCGAAATTGAAGAATTCCAGTCTGTATTTTCAAATGGCAAACTTCAGTGAACTGAGTATGAAAACAGACAGCCCTCAAAAGATAACACTTGGTAGAATTTCGCAGACTCAGATAAAGGGCCTGAGGAGATGGGCAGATACCAAGGCAACCATGTTTCCTGTTTCAGCCAGGCTCTGGGGCCAGAATGTAAACAAGCTGTGTAGGCCACTCGGCCCTTCGAGCCTGTTCTACCATTCAATAAAATCATGACCAATCTGATTGCAACCTCAACTCCACAATCCCACCTACACACGATAACTTTTCACTATCTAGCTCTGCTTTTAAAACATTCAAAGACTGTGTCAGCCGCCTTTTGGAGGGAGAGATTTCCAAATACTACAATCTGCTGAGAGAAAAAAAGTCTCATCTTAAATGGGTAACTCCTTATTTTAAACAGTGACCCCCGGTTCTAAATTCTCCCACAAGAGGAACCACCCTCTCCACATCCACCCTGAAAAGACCCCCTTCAGGATCTTATATGTTTCAATCAAGTTGCCTCTTATTCTTCTAAACTCAAGCAGATACAAACTCAGCCTCTCCAATCTTTCCTCATGAGACAACCCGCCCATTGCAGATATTGGTCAAGTAAAGCTTCTCTGAAAGCCAACGAAATACAGCGACAACAGGAGAGATGGGTGAGCAAGATAAGTAGGTGGCAAAGTTTCAATGAACTGGAGTTGGCAGAGATTGAAGGGCAGGTGGCCATACGGGGTTACAGTGGAGTAGTTTGGGAGAAAATTGTTCATATAGTGCTGCTTCCAATGGAGTGACGTAGACCTACACTGACTCCCCAGCTGCAAGCTGTGGTGCAGGCCATGACCTGAACCATGCACAAAGCATTATTCAATGACCCCAATGAAGAACATCAGTCAGGTAGCGGCCAGTCCCTGCCCGGGGATTTGAAACAGATGTCTGCATATATTCTCCCATTGAATCAGCATGTGACAAATTCAGTATGGAGTAGAGGAACTGAAATGTAACTGAGGTGTATGATTTTACAAGGTCAGAAGCTTTGTTTTCTAACACCAGTTTCTTAAATCTTTTTCTGTCAGCAAAACAATGTTCTGCCTTTTGAAGATATGTTAAATGATGTAAACAATGCCACCACCTTGCAATTCATTAACTGCCAGAGACTTTAATGATTGCCCAATTTTCACTCAAAATGTCAGGACATGGCTTTCAGTCAATATGATTTTCATCAGCGCCGACATCATTATATTTTGTGTTGATAACCGGTGTGTTAGCAGTTTCCATTAATCTCGTCTTTGTTGTCAAAAGAAAAGCACTCTACATACAAATGAGGGCACACTTGAGTGAGAGGTAAAACTTCAACTCATTAAATCAAGACTGTTTTTCTTTATGTCTGACTGAAACATAACTGAGTTATTAATTTGAAGAATGAGCATTGCAAACATCTTCCCTTTCATTAAGGTGTACACACGTGTGTGCCATTGGGAGTGTAGCGAAGGGAAAGCTAGCTACTTTTTTCAGCTGCTTATTCCCAGGCTGTGCAGGGCAAGAATTTCATTTTCTGTTTGTGGGATGTGGCTCTGGTGGACTGGGACAGCATTTATTGTCCATCCCTAACTGCCCTTCAGAAGGCAGTGGTGATCCACCTTCTTGAACCACTGCAGTCCATGTGCTGCAGGTAGTGGGGTCTGTTAGCTCAGTTGTTGGCTAGACAGCTGGTTTGTAACGTGGTGCCAAGGGCGTGGGTTCTATTCCCGTATGGGCTGTTGTTATTCATGAAGGCTTGCTTTCTCAACCTTGCCCCTTGAGGTGTGGTGAACCTCAGGTTAAATCAAATCTCCCCCAAAAGGGAAGAGCAGGCTATGGTGACTTTTTTTTAAAACTGTAGGTTTACTGTGGTGGATGCATGATAGCCTGTCCAATTTTATTCCTTTAGACTTTGCGGTGGTTTGATACAACTGAGTGGTTTGCTCAGCCACTTCAGACGGCAGTACAGACCAAGTAAGGACAGCAGATTTCCTTCCCTAAAGAACATTAGTGACCCAGATGGGTTTTTACAACAATCGACAATGGTTTCATGGGGCATAATGTTCTTGTTTTTAGGCAGAGTGGTGGTGCAGTGAGCAGGTAAAGTGGTGTAGAAACCGCCAGCCCATGGGCAGCTTTTTCCGTTGTATTTTTAGAGACTTCAATTTGAAAAAGATATCATGCTGGCTCTGATTGAGCCTGCCCCATTAACAATTTAGGGATGCCCAATAGAAACTGCAACACCACAGAACAACCCCGACAGGAACCTCCTGCCACAGAACACCCATCCATACAACACCCAACTACCTGCCCCCCCTTTCCCTACCACGGAATAGTGCAGAGGGCAACAGGTATGATCCTCTCCCTCCTGGGGGGTGTACTCACCTGTGCTCGCCTGGTACACGTCGTGGGGGACCTGTCATGCTTCACGCTGAATGAACTATCCAATGGGCAGGAGGTCCATCAGTCTTAAAGCCTGATAATTATATTTAAATGTGTTCAAATGTTACGTCATTGGTGGGGGGCGCAGTGGGGACAATAGGAACGGGACATCCCACCGGTGTAAATTGCGTTTTTGGATTTCCCATTCCCGCCACCCTCTAAAAATACTAGCAGGAAATGAGGTGCAGCATGGGTTAGATGGCGGATAAAGTTCAATCTCCATCCACCATCGAACACTTCTGAATCAGACAGAGATTAGAGACATGGTTGTGTGTTGAAAGTGAGCTCCCTCGGGACTGGTCAATGAACCAACAGCACAATGACTATTATTGTACTCACTGGTATTCCAACAATTCTCTCTCTCTCTCTCTCATTCTCAGCCTTGGATGTTCCTATGCCTCTCGGGGAACACAGACACAAATTGGGCAGAAGGCAATCAGTGAAGTGCTTTGGGCTAGAAACCTGCGGAATTAAATTGCTTTTATTTCAATTTCCTTTTGGATTCATGTACTTGTCAGAACTGAAGCTTTTAAAATGCAAGAATCCCCACGGGATTTAATCCCCATGAATTTAAACTGAGTGTTGGTAGACGTTGAGCTGCGTACCGTGTAGTGAAGTAATTTTTTTTTGTAAAGCACATTGAAATAAAAATGTTGCCCATAATTTAGTAAGTCATTAAAACATTAACACCAGCATCAGTGGAGATTTAAAATTCAGATAGAAACAAGTTACATTAAAAATGAGCATGAAATGAAATCAGATGGGTCTTATCCAGGCACTGCTTGAATATTGAAGTATTGTATGTAGAACCGTAGGATCCCTATCGTGCAGAAAGAGGCCAATCAGCCCATCGAGTCGGCACCAACTCTCTGAAGAGCATGTTACCCAGGCCCACTCTGGGTAAGTGAGAAGGCTCACCCAGAAAGAAGGACAGGATTCATTATTCTAATGGTCCTTTGCCGTTGCTGAAGTATTGGGATGAATATTTCTGGAGGGACTGGAGGCCCAGTCACTAGGCATTGACTGGTTAGAGTGTGATGTTAATAATGCCAAGACTACAGGTTTGATCCCTGTACTGGCCAAAGAAATTCTTTTGTCTGAGAACAACCATTACATTTGGTTTCAAGCTCTTTGCTATTACCATATACAGTACTCTTTAGGATAAGCAGTGTTCGCGCTGTAGCATTTTATCTTCGTTCTTGGCATATGGCATCATGGCTTAGTTGGATAAAGCGCCTGTCTAATAAACTGGTGATCCTAAGTTCAAATCTCAGTGGTGCCTCTATCAATTTAATCAATCTATTGCTTGAATAAAGAAAAGAACAAGCATCAAGAAATATCTGGAAGTCTCATCGCTGAGGGAGAGAGCGTAGGACCGGAAACCTGGGGTGACATTGTGCTGCCACTTTGGCCACTGTCCTATTGATTATGGTAACCCGCCTCCAAGCGCTGCCAGTCCAAGCAGAGAGCACAAGTCAGTGCTGAGGCTGCATCACCAGGGAGCGGGGGAGCTCCCCAAATCATGTCGTTTCTGTGGAGAAGCAGGGGCCAGGCAGCCAAACCCTGATGATTGGGGGAGAGAAGGAGGAGTGGGTAGAGGGGTTTGTTGTTCCAGGGGTGGCCATTGTTGCTAGATGCCTCCTCTGTGGGTCATGGGCCACCTATACAGGAGCACACCCCCACCTCCTGTGGCAATGGACTGGGGAGCCCCGAGGGCTTAAATTGCTGGTTTCCCCATGTGGTAACAGGCTTTGCTTCAAAATGGGCAAAATGCCAGTGGGGGGGAAGTGACCATTGATCAGCATGTTAAGTTGCTCAATTGCCCACAGATGCTAAGGTTGCCACTGCTGGCAATGTACCATGATGGTGGAAAGAACTTGGCTGCCATATTGCCAGCCAACCTACCTAACAGCCCATCTCCAACAGGTCAGCAAAGTTCAAGCCACCCTATCTCCGGGGTTAGGTGGGTGGGATTCTCTGGCCTCCCAGACATGGGGCAGCCTATTATTGGCTGGTGGCAGGACCTTCTGATCCCACCGCTGTCAATGGGATTTCTGATTGTATCCACCCATGCCACTGGAACCCTGCAGTGGGGGTGCACCATTGGCAGGACCAGAAGATCCTGTCAGCATTAACAGCCAGAGAGATCCAGCTTAAAGTTTGAGCCCCGATAATATTTTAAGTTTTGAAGGTACTGAGACAGAGCAAAGGCAAGACTTCTCAATCATTTGGAAAGAATCATGGTAGATCTCCCCCCCCCCGCAACACATTCCAAATGAGTCTTCTACAAAAGGTTGTCTATTCTCTCTAATCGAAAGGAGAGTTAAAATTTTCCACATTAAGAGTCAGAGCAAGATATGTATTGCTTTGACGTTGCTCTTCAGTGAGGAAAGATAGGTCTAAATCGGCAGGTCCTGCTTGCCATGGGAAGTGTCGCAGGTGTTATGGTAAATATGATGGACAAGCCAAAGATTTGTTGACCTTGAGTGGGATTTACCAATCCCGGGGCAGATAGGACTGGAAAATCCTGCCCTTGGTGCACACATTCAAGCCTAGGGGCTTCAGTCATCGGGCCTCAATTTCCTGCAACTCCCTTCTTCATTTTGTCACATTTTAAAATATCTCTCTCTTACTCTTGAGCTGTTAACTTGTGTTGGGTAATGCCATCTCCTCTCCGGCACCCCTCTTCATGTTGGGTGCACTATTGCTGCTGGCAGACTTTTTCACTTAAAGGGTGTTACCGATCAAGTCTTGTGCACAATAATTCATTTGTCTGCAGGAGTCTTTGGATAATGATCTGGAACCAAATTCTTGTCTGCTTTTTCCTGTTCCCTCACCAATTATAGCATCCCTGAATGAGGTTAGCTTACAGCAGAGAAAGGGGATTGGACATCACACCTCAGCAGATTGAATAGTACATTTATGCATGAAGCTACTAGGGTAACTGCGAGATGGCTGTGAGACGTCTGGACAGTGGCCCAGATTTTAACATGAAGTCTGGTTTGTGAAGTTGTCCATTATAATGAAATATAGGGGGCATTAACGACACACGTTACAGTTGTCCCATTTACTGCGTTCCTGAAGATAAAGTGTTGAGTTTATTACTTATCAGCCTAGATGTTCCAGTCAGTGGCAGAGAGAAGGTGGGTCCTTCCTGACTGATTTAATCTGCTCATTTCTGTTTTCTGCTGGAGCCTTGGCACCTTAATGCCAGCTCCAGCAGGAGTATAAGATGGATAGACTCGGGAGAAAATTGTCAAGTGGAATTCCAGTGCTTTTCATCATTGACTGCAAACACATCCTTTAAAGTCTGCCCTTAAAGTGTACAATTACATTGAGTTATTGTCAATTCCAAATCTGAACCGTCTGCACTCGCTGAGAGTGCTAACCACCTCCTGCACACAACCGGGACAATACTCACCCCCCACACAAGAAATCATAGAAACCCTACAGTACAGAAAGAGGCCATTCAGCCCATCGAGATTGCACCGACCACAATCCCACCAAGGCCCTACCCCCATATTCCTACACATTTATCCACTAATCCCTCTAACCTACGCATCTCAGGACACTAAGGGGCAATTTTAGCATGGCCAATCAACCTAACACGCACATCTTTGGACTGTGGGAGGAAACCGGAGCACCCGAAGGAAACCCACGCA
This sequence comes from Mustelus asterias, assembly GCF_964213995.1. Lineage (NCBI taxonomy): Eukaryota > Metazoa > Chordata > Chondrichthyes > Carcharhiniformes > Triakidae > Mustelus > Mustelus asterias. Next base: position 62,135,751 of record NC_135804.1, on the reverse strand, counting down.
GACACGAGGAGAATGTGCCAACTCCACACAGACAGTGACCCAAGCCGGGAATCGAACCCAGGACCCTGGAGCTGTAAAGCAGCAGTGCTAACCACTGTGCTACCGTGCCACCCACAATACTCACAATACTCACCCTCTCTGACAATACTCACAATACTCAGTCCCTCTGACAATAGTCACATCCCCTGACAATACTCATCCCCCCGACAATACTCATACTTCCCGAAAGTACTCACCCCCCCCGACAATACTCACTCTTTAACATCCCAACCCTACAAAAAAACCTGATTTCAGTTGTTATACTAATGTCGGCCGCTCCTAAACCTGCCTAGGCGCTAACCTCTGGAAAGATCTCGCTAAACTGCATTCTGTTTTCTACTTCTCTATCTTTTTTATTCCTTTATTGCTGACCTCTTTGACCAGCTTTTAGATCATCTGCCCTAATATGGCATGACCATCACTGAATCCTCCATCAATGTCCTGGGAGGGTTCCCAACTACCAGAAAATGAACTGGAGCAGCCAAACAAACACCGTAGTTACAGGGCAGGTCAGAGGCTAGCAATCCTGTGAAAAATTTCCCTCCTGACTCCCAACATCTGTTCAAGGTTCCAACAACACTCGAGAAGTTCAATACTATCCAGCACAAAGCAGCTCACTAGATCAACATCCCATCTACCTCCTTAAAATTCATTGGGTCAACCACCAGTACACAAGAGCAGCAGTGTGTACCGTCTACATCATGATGTGGAGATGCTAGCATTAGACTAGGGTGGGCACAGGAAGAAGTCTCACCACACAAGGTTAAAGTCCAACAGGGTTATTTGAAATCATGAGCTTTCGGAGCGCTGCTCCTTCATCATATGCAACATGCACTGTCGGAACTCACCAAGGCTCCTTTTCTAACACCTCCAAACCTGTGACCACTCCCATCTGGAAGGGCAAGAGTAGCAGATATTTGGGAACACCACCACCTGCAGCTTCCCCTCCAAGTCACTCACCATCCTGACCTGGAAATATATCACCGTTCCTTCACTGTCGCTGGGTCAAAATCCTGGAACTCCCTCTCTAACAGCACTGTGGGTGTACCTACACCTCAGGGGCTACAGCAGCTCAAGAAGGCAGCTCACCGCCACCTTCTCGAGGGCAATTAAGGATGGGCAATAGATCCTGGCCTAGACCAGTGACACCCACATCCCTTGAATGAATAAAAAAAATCTTATCTTATTTTTATAATGTTCCTATGAAGAGCTTTCAGAGGTTTTATTAGAATAAGAAGCTATATAAATATCAACTGCTGTCACGTTTTTAACCAAAGAGAAGATAAAGGGTAGAGAAATTTTACAAAGTGGCACAGTGGTTAGCACTGCTGCCTCACAGCTCCAGGGTCACGGGTTCGATTCCCGGCTTGGGTCACTGTCTGTGTAGAGTTTGCATGTTCTCCCTGTGTCTGCATGGGCTCCCCAGTTTCCTCTCACAATCCAAAGATGTGCTGGTTAGGTGCAATGGCCATGCTATATTGCCCCTTGAGATGCGTAAATTAGAGGGATTAATGGGTAAATGGGATAGCATTGTTGTCATAGATTCAATGGACCTAATGGCCTCTTTCTACACTGTAGGGATTCTATGAAAGCCCTTGTTATGTCACACCTGAAGCACTGGACACCACACTTCAGATAGGATCCATTAACGTTAACAGAAGCAGTGTAGATTTTCTGAAACATTACTATGGCTGCTCGTGTAAGATTACAGGGAGAGATTGAATCAACCAGGTTTGATACTCTCTGGCATACAAAAAACAAAGAACAAAGAAAAGTACAGCACAGGAACATGCCCTTCGGCTCTCCAAGCCTGTGCCCCGATCATGATGCCTACCTAAACTAAAACCGTATGCACTTACGGAGTCCATCTTCTTCCATTCCCATCCTATTCATGTATTGGTCTAGTTGCCCCTTAAATGTCACTATCGTACCTGCTCACTCCACCTCCACGGACAGCGCGTTCTAAACATTCACCACCCTTTGTGTGAAAAACTTGCCTCGCACATCTCCTCTAAATTTTTCCCCATGTCCCGTAGCACTTGACTTTTCTACCCTAGGAAAGAGCATCTAACTATCCACTCTGTCCATGCCACTCATAATCTTGTAAACCTCTATCAGGTCACACCTCCACCTCCGTTGTTCCAGTGAGAACAAACCGAGTTTATCCAACCTCTCCTCATAGCTAATACTCTCCAGACCAGGCAACATCCTGGTAAAGCTCTTCTGTATCCACTCCAAAGCATCCTCATCCTTCTGGTAGTGTGGCAACCAGAATTGTAAATGAGGCCTAACTAAGGTTCTGTACAGCTGCAGCATGACCTGCGGACTTTTATACTCAATTTCCCCAACCAATGAAGGCAAGCATGCTGTATGCCTTCTTGACTACCTTATCCACCTGCGTTGCCACTTTCAGTGATTCAGTGACATATACGCCCAGATCCCTCTGCCTATCAATACTCTTAAGGGTTCTACCATTTACTGTGTAATTCCTACATGCATTGGACCTTCCAAAATGCATTATCTCACACTTGTCCGGATTAAACTCCATCTGCCATTTCTCTGCCCAAGTCTCCAACTGGTCTATATCTTGCTGTATCCTCTGACAATGTTGAAGCTTGAGAGGTGATTTTATTGAAGTTTTTCGGATTTTGAAAGGAATTGACAGGGTCTCTATATCTATACATCTCCATCTGCTGTGAGGACGTTTCCACCTCTAAGGGAGTCTAAGACACAGAGACATAACCATCATCAATCCTGGAGAGAGGTAAGGAAATACTTCTTCAGCTAAAGTTGTGATAGAGGTGTGGTGAACCATAGATGGTTACCACTATGGGTACTTGTATATATGTTACTCTTGTTGCTGTTGGGGTTAGGGTTGTTGGGTGTTCCACCTGTTATTACTGTTTATGTGGTACACTCCGTTCGGCTCTGCCCAGGACTCCGCCTTCTTACAGGAGTATAAAGGTCACTGCTACTTCCTAGTAGTCTTTAGTCTGGGATAATATTGTTGAGTAGTGTGCTCCTATTTGTAGTGAATAAAAGCCTTTATTCCCGGGTACGTTCTAGCCTCCCGTGTGAATCAATCGCGCATCAAGAGGTATGGAGAATTCTACCAGACAAAGCAATAGATGCCAAATCCACGAAGAATTTTAGATACAAGATCAACTGGCAAACATATTAAGAGACGTGGGAGTCAAGCCAAGTGGACAGATTGCTAGGAACTAAATCAATGGCGGAACAGGCTTGAGGGGCTGAATGGCCTACTCATTCTCAATCATTTGGTGCAGCATGGGACGAGAGATTGTTAAAGTCACAGAACAGTTGGGGGCAGCATTTGGAACTGTTAGAATCAGATTAATTTTGGGGCAATCTGGAGTTATTTTCCCCCAATTTTCAGTTGTGCATGAACCAAGGGGAAGAAAAGATGTGCCAATGATTTCTGAGAGTCACGGTCAGGTGTGTTTACTCAGCGACTCTCCCTAAAGAAGTTATAACAATCCCATGACAAGCAGCTTTTAAAGACTTGTTTTCATCAAAATAACTTTTTGGAGCGTGCCAGGTCATTAGTTTGTCTCAACATTTCCTTTCTGCAGAGCTGGCAGTTATTTATTGAACATACACTCGATGTTAATGAATGCTCTGATTTTACTTAAACTTGTTTGATACTTGAACTTCCAAAGCTTGGGAAATCTATTATGGAGTGGAGTCAAAATGTGAATGTTACCGGTTGGAATTATGGAAGTATTTTGCACCAATTGCAAATTATGTGAACTCTGTACCAAACAATTTGAGTCTGGTCCCAAATTCAACCTGAACCATCTATAGCCAGCTGCATGAGCACACCCTGGCATTCCAATCTGGTATCTCATCACTGTTCCAACAGAACTCAACACAAACTTCAAGAACAACACCTCCTCCTTGGCATCCTGTAACCTTTTTGTCTGTACATGGGCTTCAGTTACTTCAGACTGTGGCTTTGTTCTCATTTTCAAACTGGTTTCAACTTGACACCCAAGTTCCCATTTTCTTCATACACCCACCGATCCTCACCTACGTACCACCCTCTGGGTGAAGTTTTACAGACTCTGCCCATTGGTTTGAAGGCAGGGTGCTTGTTAAATGCAGCACACAACCTGCCCATCCACCCAAACTGTCTCCCATTTTACAGTGAGTGATGGAAATGTCAGGTGGCTTGCTTGTCCTTGGGCCTATTGAGGCCCTTGGCTAGCCAATTAACGGCCACTTAAGTACCTTATCCTGCCCTGACAGCACATTACCCATGGCAGGGGAGACCCAGAGCCAAAACAACCCCTACCCCCCACCCCATCCCCACCTCAAACCTTTAACCCCCTTCACTGAGCTTCCAAATCCATTCCCCAATATCCAACTCTTCACCTTCCTTACTCAAGTTTGCCAGCCAGGCCGCACCAATAGCCAGAGTTAACCTGAAGTCTTCTTGTTCTTTGGGTCCGCCTGCAATTCCAGCAGAAGCCACCACTCAAACCTGGTGCTGCTGTCCCACATAGGCAATTAACACTCAGTGGAGCTATAAATGATATCCCGTCGAAACCTCAGGTAGCAGGACAGGAAGTTCTCCTATCCGAAATATCCTGCCCTAAGTTTATTTGAACCCGTAGGTCGGAATTTTCCAGCCGTTCACACCCCGCTGCCGCTGCTAGCAAGGATGAAGTCAAATCTCCATTCACTACAGCAGGACCAGAGAATCCTGCCGATGTGAGCAGCCGGAAAATTCTGGCCCCAATGTCGAATATTGACTGAGGATGCAACATTGCATGCGTAATTCCTCTCTGTGATTATCTGTACTTTTATATGGAGCTTTCCCTTCTCCCTTATTTGATTGGATTAATACCACTTTCATTTATACAGCACCTTTACTATAATGAATCACTGGAACATTACATTTGAGAGTCACACAGAGAAATATTGCAGCAACCGACCAAAAGCACAATCAATCAGGAAGGTTTTAAGGAACATCGTAAAGAAGGAGAGAGAGGTCAAGAGTTATAAGAGGGAATTTTCGAGTTTGAGGGTGAGACAACCGAAGGCATGACTGTAAATTTGTGGTCAACGAAAAAATTTGGGATATGTATTGCTTTGTGTTCTTGTTGTCTTTTGGATCCCTGATGTTGGCAGTAACCACACTTGAAGCTTGTAAGGTGAAAGCTTTTTATGATCAATACAAGCCATGCTGCCTTGTACAAAGGACTAGTTTGGTCACACATTGCATGACTCTCCAGTGCAACTGTCAAATGTGCCCCTCCCCTTGGAATACTTAACACATAACAATCAGTTCCTAGATAATTGATCCCGAGCTCTTGACAGATAATACAACAGTATATAACACCTACGAGGCCAGGGTTGGAGGAGATTACAGAACCAGCAAGGGATGAAGTTGCATGGAGCGATTTGAAAAAAAGGATATGAAATCAAGGTGTTGCCAGAAGCATACCCGCCTCTTTATTCTCAGTTTCAAAGACCAAGTGCACACCGAAAAGAATAATTTCTTCTTTCATTCCATTTGTTACTTTGTTTCTCCAACATTTTCTATTTCAGATTTGCAGCACCTGCAGTATTTTGATTTTTCTTTCATGTGGATAGTCCTTCAAATCCACAGAGAGTAAAATCTGGCAAGGTGTAAAGCACCTGTCCCTCCCAAACATGTTCAGCGGATTGGGTGATAATTACTCATACAAATATACAAATTAAGGGCAAAAGTAGACCACTTGGCCCCTTGAGCCTGTTACACCATTCAGTAAAATCGCGGCTGATCTGATGTTAACTTCAATTTCACATTCCTGCTAAACTCCCTAAAGCCTTTCAGCCCCTTTCTTATTGAGTGTCTGTCGAACTCTGCCTTAAAAGATATTCAAAGACTATTGGTAGAATTTTCCCATCCAACCCATCATGGGAATCATGGCGGGCAGGACACCACCATGCAAAGGTCCATTGACCTCGGGCGGGATTTTTCGGTCCTGGGGCGAGCGTGCTGGAAAATCTCGCCCTTTGCCTCAACCACTTATTGAGGAAGAGAATTCCAACTCTCACAACCCTCTGAGAGATTTTGTTTTCCTCATCTCTGTCCTAAATGGATGACCCCTTTGAATCAATTACTTCAAGTTCTAAATTCGCCCACAATCCTCCCCACACCTGCCCCCCCCTGTCAAGACCACTCAGGGTCTTACATGTTTCAGTCAAGTCACCTCTTACTCTTCTAAACTCCAGCGGAGACAAGTCTAGTCTTTTTTAGCCTTCTCTCGTAAGACAACCCATCCATTCCAGGTATTTGTCTAGTAGACCTTCTCTGAATTGCTTCCAACACGTTTACATCCTTCCTCAAATAAGGAGACCAATAGTGTATACAATATCCTAGAGATAATATCACCAATTCTCTGTATAACTGAAGTATAATCTCCCTATTCTTATATTCAATTTCCCTTGCAATAAACAATGACATTCTATGAGCTTTCCTGATTATTTGCTGTACCTGTGTACTAACCTTTTGTGATTCATACACCAGGACGCCCAGATCCCTCTGCATCTTAGAGCCCTGCAATCTCTCACCATTTAGATACTAAGCTTCTTGTTCTGCCAGAATGGACAACCTCATATATTTCCACATTTTACTCCATTTGCCAGATCTTTCCACCACTTACTTGACTTATCTGTTTGTAGCCTCCTTCTCTCTTCTTCACGACTTACTTTCCTACCTGTCTTTGTGTTATCTGCAAATTCCACAACCACATCTTTGGTCCCTTCATCCAAATCATTAATATGTGGCACGCCACTCGTCACATCTTGCCAACCAGAAAATGAGTCATTTATGCCTAATCTCTGTTTCCTGTTAGCTAACCAATCTTCCATCCACACCAAAATGTTACCCCCTAGACCATGCACTTTTATTTTATGCAATAACATTTGACAAGGAAACTTATCAAATGACTTCTGGTAATCTAAGTTCAGTACATCTACCAGTTCACCTTTATCTACAGAATATGTTACTTTTTCAGAGAACTGGAGTAAATTGGCTAAGAAAAATCCCTTTCACAAAACCATGTTGACTACCTAATTGCCTTGATTTTTTTTCTAATTGCCCTGTTACAATGTCTTTAATAATAGCTTCTAATATTTTCCCTCTGATAGATGTTATTGGTGGCACAGTGGTTAGCACTGCTGCCACACAGTGCCAGGGACTTGGGTTCAATTCCCGGCTTAGGTCACTGTCTGTGTGGAGTTTGCACACATTCCCTGTGTCTGCGTGGGTTTCCTCCCACTGTCTGAAAGATATGCTGGTTAGGTGCATTGACCTGAAGAGATGCCGGAGTGTGGCGACTGGAGGAATTTCACAGTAACTTCATTGCAGTATTAATGTAAGCCTTACTTGTGACTAATAAATAAACTAACTTTTTATGTTAAGCTTAATGGCCTATAGTTTCCCACTTTCTGTCTCTGTCTCCTTTACTTTTCGAACAAAAGAGTTATATTCATTATTTTCCAATCAAATGGAACCTTTCCCGAATCTAATGAATTTTGAAAAATTAATACCAATGTCGCAGTTATCTCACTAGCTGCTTCTTTTAAGATCCTCAGGCAAAATCCATCGGAACCCAGGGATTTGTCAACCTGCAGCGCCAACAATTTGCTAAGTACCACTTCCCTCTTGACTGCAATTTGCCTGAGTTCCTCTCTCCCTTCCAATTCCTGATTTACAGTTATTTCTGGGATGTCACTTATATCCTTTATAGTGAAGACCGATTCAAGATACCTATTAATTAAGCTGCCATCTCCTTATTTTCCATTATTAACTCCCAGACTCACTTTCTATAGGATGAACGGTCACTTTGTTAATTCTTTTCTTTTTCAAATATCTATAGAAACTCTTACTCCTGAAGTGTACAAGGTTACATCCCTCTTCAAGGGACTGGACAGTAAAATGTTGTGTTGAAGCCCATACAACTCCTCCTTACTTTAATGCGGATTTTAAATTGCTTGAAATGATATCAAGTACCTTGTAAAATAGAAGCCAGCCTTTTGGAATGGAGGAATGGCCTGAGAACCAAATATACCTTTCCAGTGAGTTCTAAATTCATCGTTATGGCCAACCCATCTTTATGCACAAAAAAAATTGTCCTGAAATAAATCGATCAGTTGTTGGCCATGTATCCTGCTGCAGTTTATAGCTCCTTGTTTTATGTGGCAGAATGCCTATATTCAGTGCTGCCGGGAGCTGATAATGTTCTGGTGGATGCACGTGTTGGATTTGCTTAAGTTGCTGGTTGGGATTCACTGGTTTTCTAGATTGGCACAAAAGCTTCAGGCTTTTAAAATCCCAATGTGTCGTCATCCAATTGCTGCACCTTAATTAATCGCTTCCCCCTCTTGCTCTATTTGACCTATGCAAGTGTCGGGCGTTTTGACCAATGCCCCTTTTCCCAATCATTCCCAGCAAAGCAGCAAAATGAATATCGCTACGTTCCTGAGAAGGGCAAAGAATGAACAACCATTTCAGTCAAAAAAACACGAGTAGAATAAATTAGACAGCTACCGGGGCAGGTTGTAAAAATAATTATTTCTACAAGAATAAAGTGCAGCAAAATGAGAGAAACAGACCACCTGAATAGCACTTCATTTTCTCAGGTCAGTCTTTTGAAAACCTCTGCTTCTTTAGTGATGGCAGCATTACACTTCAAAAGAATTTTATTTCATGAATGCCACCTCAGGACCTCATCAATCTTTTCAAAAGGAATGCTAGCTAGTACACTGGAATGCAAAGCAGCTCCTGACCTGCAGCTTTGGCCTACTTTGTTGCTGAATCTCTGCATAGAGAGCAAATAAAAACCTCCAATCCTTTTCTCTCCTTTGAAACAAGACATTAAGTGAACATTGTGAATGGCAGTTGGAAGATAATTTCAAGAACTGCTTTGAGGGTGGAAACATGAAGCAACCTACAGAGATATCGATGCCCTAAATTGAAAAACGAGGTGATCTTTGCCGTTACACTCTTCTTTTCACAACTGGATTTGAATCCAGGCTGATAAACTAAAAGTCTCCTCCTTCACTGCAACCAGTAAGGATTATCTTTCAAATGAGTTCTTTGTACTCTCAATCCAATTTGTTTTAACCCTAGTACATGACACTGAAAACCGCTCACAATTTGGCAAAGATTGGCACCAAATTAGCAATGTCAGTCAGAGAGGGCACTTCAAGTGGCTGGTTTGAGAAATGGAGATGGAAATATCATGCAGGCACAGCAGAGATTGGGAGACTCCAGCTAGTGGAAACTTGAGAGATCATTATCTGCACCTTATGTAAACTAGGCCTGACCTTGCACTATAATGTTTGACAGCAACATTTGGCACTCAACTTGTTCCATTTTCCAACAGTGACATCCCCTTAAAAACTCTCTTGCTTTATTTTTTTGAAAAGGAAGACGCACCCCCAGTCTGAAGTCAATCAGTGCATTTTTTCTAAGAATTCTTACAGCTCGAAAAGATGGTGTCAATTAGCTAACATTCCGGTCACATAAGCGAGGATAAATTATATTCAAACAAGACTGAGGCAAACTCATTTTCTCTGGGCCCTAATTCAGTGCAGGCCTATCAGGCCACATTCATTCTACATCAGATATAGCCCACAAGCTATTAACTTAAACCCTGCCAAACAAACAAATAAATGTGGTCAGAAAACTAACTTCTACATTGAAATGACCATACTCCAGAATAGTGGTGGGCAACCAGCAACCCGGGGGCCATATATGACCCATCAGCGTCCTGAGTGGTGCCCACGAGACATTTTGTTGAGTATTGCCCATGCGTAGGGTTACCACATTCCACTGATTTCCATCTGCGTAGTTTTTTTTCCCCTAGCGGTATAACTGAACTGATATACATTAAAAAAACAAGGGCACGGGAAGTGAGATGCATGCCAATTGCACATAACATAGACTACCATAGAATCCCGACAGTGCAGAAAGAGGCCATTCAAGTCTGCACCAACTCTTTGAAAGAGCACCCCACCCAAGCCCTACTCCCCACCCTATCCCCATAATCCCACACATTTACCATGGCTAATCCACTTAATTTACAGATTTTTGGACACTAAGGGGCAATTTAGCATGGCCAATCCACCTAACCTGCACATCTTTGGACAATGAGAGCTATGCATTCCCTCTGCATCCAAAGTGTAAATATTTATTTTGTTTTCACCATTTGAAGTTGATGATAGTTCCATTAATATATAAATGATTAGTAATTTTCTATAATGTGTTATGAAATATTCGGTGTGTATTCATTTTATATATGGGGTCATAGTTCGCGACCAAGTCTGATTTCAATCTTGTGACCCACTGAGATGAAGGAGGGCCACTCATGTGGTCCACTCACCAGCCTAGATTTCCTATTACTGTTCTAGATTCAGTGATTAGCATAATGGCCTTTCACTTTTGGCAGCTAGGGTTCAAATCCAACCTTGACTGAATGAAAGACACATTCTTCTCCCTCAGTTCCAATCCTGAGGGTGAAAAGTCTCAGCCTAGTTAGCAGTGGGGTTGAAAGTGAGATAGGTGTCTTTCTGTCAGTGGATGAACCTGCCTATCCAGCCAGTTGTACACACTGAGAAGGTGAGAGCTCACACTCTGCCATTTTCAGTCTAGTGATTTCAATGGGTGAATAATCAGTGGTACTCCACCCAAGGTTTCACCATGCATGTGCCCAACAGAACTGTACCCCTGCCAACAGCACATTGCAAACTGGACACTGCACCCTTTTTTTAACCTTTCTTTATTAGATGGATGGCTGGCCTCATTTGGATGAGGGATGTTAATGTTTTATTTCAGCTACCTAGCATTCTCAGCTCAACTAAGTACAGCAGAGTCAACACATTGTTCCAACAAAGGTCAGAACACTGTCATATGGTGTTCCTTTAAACCATAACTGCACTCTGAATGATGTTGCCATTTGGTACCACACCAGGAGCAGTTTTGTGCATTAGCAATCTGTCCCAGATTGTCCAGGTTCATTTTGATGGGATCCTTAGAATTGGATATGTGGGTTACTGTTGCACATGGCACTCATAAGCAAAGGGACAAGGCAAATTAATCCATCATCTTATTCAGTTATCCCTTGTGGAAATGGTCGCGAGCTTCAGATTTTTAGGTTTCCAGATCACCAACAACCTATCCTGGTGAAGAAAGCCCACCAACAACTCTACTTTCTCAGGAGGCTAAACTATAGCTGTTTGCTTGAGTTTAGTTTCTGTTACCCTGTAACCACACCCAGGCTTGACTAACAGCACAGAGAACAGATGCACACAACCAAAATACTAAACAACTGAACAAGTAAATGCTACGCTTCCCTTAATTTCTCCAGGCTAACTCTTTGACCTCAATTTTACCAGCAATTCTCCTCTATTCAGACAATCTATGTCATTTGCGTACTCTGCATTCAATTCCATTTATATCTGCCTGGGGCTATATACATCTATTCCTTTTTAATGTGTCTGTCCCTGTGTAATTGTGTCAAATGTTAATGCTTTCTACCCATTGGTAACTGGATTGTCACTCATGCCTGAAGCCGTCTTTTAGGGAATCCATAGGTGTGAATCCACAGTTATTGTGTAGCGCAAGCTCTTCCAGCAAATAACACATTCTTGGAAAAAGGTTCATGCTGACAATGTCCTTATCAGAAAGGGCAGGCTATCTGTAGCTGTATCATGCACTCAGATATACTGAAGCGTTCCTGAATCACTGAAACACCACCGATTGCAATGATCACACTTGCCATGCTGTATACAGGTTTAAACCCCACAAATATCCAATCTGACTAGATCCAGGCCTGCCAAACTCACAACATTCTCACATCCAGAAGCTGTGGACTAAGGTGGACCAATACAATAATGGTGACCAGCTGAACAGGTCATTTTAAGGCAGACTTTTTAGTTCAGTCACTGTTGGTAAAGTTATTTACAAACAAGCACCAAGACTGGTTTGGCTGGTGGTGAGAAGGGCACTCCCTGTCAGATCCTTTATGCACGCTCGAGGTCTCAACACCGCCGCACGCTGCCCTCGAAGCGGCTGCGGGAGTGATGAGACTGTTGCACACCTCCTTGTGGAATGCACCTTTGCAAAGAAGGTCTGGAGTGAGATGCAGTGGTATTTGTCGAGGTTCATCCTGAGCAGCTCGATGACACAGGACTCTGTGCTCTATGGGCTGTTTCCAGGGATGCACACTGAGACAAATATCAACTGCTGCTGGAGGATCATCAACTTGGTGAAGGACACACTTTGGTCCGCCCAAAACTTGCTGATCTTCCAGTGCAAAGATTTGTCCTCGACCGAGTGTTGCAGACTGGCACATTCCAAGGTCCAGGACTACGTGCTGAGGGACGCTCTCAAGCTTGGGGCAGCCTCCGCAAAGGCACAATGGGGAAAGACCACTGTTTAAAGCCTTCCAATCAAGACAGACCGAGGGGCCGGTAACCGCAGAAAACCCTCGGACTGCACAACTGTGTGAAACCCTGTAAAAACTACAGCACACAGTGAAACGTGATGAATGCATATAGTTTTTTTTCTAAGAACTGAACTGTAATAAATGTAATGTCTTGAAACAGAGCACCGTAAAGTATTGTAAATATGGATGTTTTTGGCACTGTTTGTAATTATTAGAAATGTTATTTCTGCAATGGTTTATTTCAGAGTATTTATGAATAAAGTATATTTTTGAAATAAAAAAAAGTTTATCGAAGCTATCGCTTCTCGGACCTTTGGCTGAGATCAAGTGCAGTTTTGCTGTCCTGCATTTGGTTGAAGTCATGAGGTTACACTGAGGCTTCATTTGAAGCAATTTTTTAAAGTGGCATCTAGGCCTTTTGGCTAAGATGCAAATGAGATCAAGTTTTGGAGGAGATGCAATGCCTGCTCCAATCAGCTTGGATCATGTAGATCAAGCCCAGGACAGGAGGTAAGAGCCCTGTCTTGTCAGCTTGGATCTGGAATGTCTCACTTGTGGAGACTTTGAATTGGACTTTGATTAGATTGAATTGGAAATAAACAAAAAAAAGTTTATTTATTAGTCACAAGTAGGCTTACATTAACACTACAATGTAGTTACTGTGAGTCGTCACACTCCGGCACCTGTTCGGGTACACTGAGGGAGAATTTAGCATGGCCAAAGCACCTAAACCAGCACATCTTTGGATTGTGGGAGGAAACCCATGCAGACTCAGGAGAATGTGCAAACTTCACACAGACAGTGACCCAAGCCAGGAGTCGAACCCGGGTCCATGGAGCTGTGAAGCAACAGTGCTAACCACTATGCCACCCAAATAACCGAGTAAATGATAGAATTTTTAGTAAGGCTTGACCACTGAATAATCCCATTCCAATTCTCTTCCCACACCTAGTGGTGTGCTAAAACAGACTTTCGTCTGTTTTCATAGCTAGTAATTCCTGGAACAGGTCATTAGTCTGTTGCCAGGGGCGTATAGTTTGAGGGCACCACTCCACATCAAGTGTGGATGACCAGGAGTCTTTCCTGCTCTTACCCCCGCCAGCCATTGGTGTTTTTGGAAAGATCTTGCAGGTTGACACACTCAGCCTGTTTGATCATGTTATGAACACATCTTGCTTGGCCATCAAGTCCTGGGGTGGGACTCGAATCCAGACTTTCTGGCTCAGAGGCAGGGATGCTGTGCACTGTACCACAGGACCTCCCCCTGAATAGTGCACCTGATGTATAATATTTAAGGTCTAAGAAGAGGCAGAGAAAACATCATATGAGGAAAAATTAAATAACAGAGTAAAAGTACTGTTTTCACCATTAAACTTATGCTTGCAAACATATATGTTCCAGCATTAGTTTGGCTCATTCGATTGTGCTCTCACCTGAATCAGAAGACCATTGGCTCATAGTTCCATCTCAGGATAGAATAGGATGCTTTCTAAATGATGGAAAGCTGGAAACAATGGAGGTCCAAAGACACTTCGAGATCCATGCACATAGATCATTAAAATCTCATGAATAGATACAGAAAATAATCAGAAAAGCTAATGGAATATTAGTCTTTATGTGGGCAAGAATACAGGGGAGGGGATGGGGGTAGGAGTCATTCTTCAGATGTACAAATCCCTATTTAGACCATACTTGGAAAACTGTGAGCAATTCTGGGCACCACACTTATAGGAAGAATATTCTGGCCTTAGAGGGGAGCAGTGCCGATCATTCAGAACAACTCTTGGTGTGGGATTTTTTGGTGGAGCCTGTGGCAAAACAGAAAACTCCTGTCCAAAGTCAACGGGGGGAGTTTTCCCGCCCTGCCCGCCGTGGGAATTGTAGGACCATACAAAGGTCTGTGAACTTCGGGCAGGATTTTCTGGTTTGGGGCAAGCACCGTCGGAAAATGCCACCGAACGGACTTTTGGCTGTTCTCCAAATTTTCCGGACCCGCCCGCAATGATTCCCAGCCCTGGAATCCAAGGATTAAATTATGAGGAGAAAAAACATAAAATGCCATTGGAATTAGTACCTGGAATTTAGAGGCTTAGAGGATAGCTTGGTCGATGTTTTCCAGATATTAAGGAGAACAGATAGGGTAGATAAAGAGAAACTATTTCCATAGCTTGGGGCCTATAGGACTCAGGGGCAGAGTCTAAAAACACAGAACCAAAGCTTTCATGAGTGAAATTAGGAAATACTTAACAGGAAGAATGATAGACTTTTGGAACTCTTTAAAAAAAGACAATCAATACAGATAGATTGTAAATTTTAAATTACATTAAACTACATTCTGCACTCTCTCCTTTCCTTCTCTATGTTTGGTATGCTTTGTCTGTATAGTGCATAAGAAACAAAGCATTTCACTGTATGCTAATACATGTGACAATGTAAATCTGTGATTGACAGATATTTTTACTAACCAAAGGTATGTTGGGATATGGGCTGAAGGCAGGTATTTGGAGTCAGGTTATGGATCATCCATGGACTTGCTGCATAGCAGAACAGGCTGGAGGAGCTAGATGGCCGCCTCCTCTTCCAAGATTCCTTTTTAATTGTGTGGTCTGGACTCAACTCTCGGGCAATATTGAAAGAGTGCTGCTTTTGAAGGCACCATCTTTCAGGGGAGATGTCAAACCACAATCTGTCTTCTCTGTCCCTTTCAGGTGGATGTTAATCTCAAAGCCTTGAAGGAAGAGAAGCCTTGTCTGCTCCAACTACACAGCAACCCCGGGAGAAACCATAGACATCAGCATTGGCCTGCAGTTATCTCCCTCCTCCCCACCCCCTCCTGCCCCCAAGATGATTACACATCAGTGTTACCGGAACCATGTGAAGAACCACAAAACCAACCAAACCTGGTCTGATTTTTAGGTCTTCAGCTCACTACAGAGGGTCATGAACATAGCCCAGTCCCCCACATAAACCAACCTCCCATCCATTGACACAATCTATACTTCTTGCTGCCTCGGCAAAGCAACCAGCATAATCAAGGACTCTACGCACCCTGGACATTCTCTCTTCCACCTTCTTCTGTCGGGAAAAAGATATAAAAGTCTGAGGTCACGTGCCAACCGACTCAAGAACAGCTTCTTCCCTGCCGCCATTAGACCTTTGATGGACCTACTTTATATTAAGTTGATCTTTCTCTACACCCTAGCTATGACTGTAACACTACATTCTGCACTCTCTCCTTTCCTTCTCTATGAGCAGTATGCTTTGTCTGTATAGTGGCAAGAAACAATACTTTTCACTGTACACTAATACATGTGACAATAATAAATCAAATCAAATCCAACCAGGTAACAGAGAATCTTGAAACATCTGTTCCTCAAGACAAAAATCAAAATGTCACATTGACCAGTGTTCAAAGATGTGTTTAATCCACCCAGCCATCTTCAGAACAGTGACAATAAAAAGTGCCAAACATGGCCAATGGCTGTTCAGTGACTGAAGCAACAGTCCCACACCCTGGCTTCTGTCTAACTGACAATTGATCACTTTAGTTGTAAAAGATTCAGAAGAGCTGGAAATGGAGATGAATGAGACCTTCCTGACTCTCTCCTGGGCCGGTTGGAAGATGCAGGCCACATCCTTGTAGACAGCACCCTTCAACGAGGGCTGCCTGCTTCCTTCACTCAGCTATGACATGGTTAGAACACTTACACTAACACACTTGACTGGGCAAACTATGAAAATGCAGTTGCAATAAAATAAAAAGCATCCTTTCGGGTAAGGTTTCCTCCCCCAACACTTACATCCCTTGCCTCCAGAAAGAAAGAACAATAAATAAAAAAACATGGCAATTCTTTATTGTTGACTGATTCAGATGATGGAATAAGCTGCAGCAGAGGTGGCCAAATCAGCAATAAGACACTTTCTCACAGCAGCAACACCTAGTAATGACAATAACTCCAGTTAATCCTATTAAACTCCCATCGATACAAACAGTAGCAGCAACTCAATGTACAATTCAGAGAAAAGCTCCATTTCATTCTAATATTCAAGCTAATCCTCTCAAGTATTACAATAAAGCTCATCTCAAATAACATGCCAGCAAAATTGGTTTTGATACATTTTTCCAATTACAATGTGTAATTTGCTTTTGCACTGAATTGGCAATTATCACTGGTTATTTTTCTTTTCTACCACAGAATTCTGAAATCTATAATTAAATAAGCTTTCCTGCACATATTACCAGGATCTAAAGGGTTTGGAGTTGGACAGAAGAGGGTACATTCATCAATGGATGCTATTTCAATCCTGTTCCCAGTGATAAATAAATGGGGTTTTGATGGCAGGAAAACTTTGGCTTACACAAAACCCGTAAACACAACACCAACTGGTGACAACAATATCACACTACCGAGCAAAAGTAGCAGCTTTGAACCTACATGTCTGCAATTGGAGTGGATGGAGCTTGATCTATTCCAGGACTTCGACTGTTGCTGGGGTGCAACACAACAGCTTGCACTTATATAGCCTCCTTGATATCATCAAACATCCTCAAATGCTTAACAGAGGTGTAGCCAACAGAATCTGACACTAAACTACATAAGACAATTAGGACAGATGACCACAAGCTTTGTCATGGGGTGACACGTTCGCAAAGTGTTTAGCACTGCTGCCTCACAGTGCCAAAGTTCCAGGTTCAATTCCTACCTTGGGTCGCTGTCTATGTGGAGTTTGCACTGCTGTTTAGTGTCAGGGGGATTAGCAGGGTAAATGCGTGGGATTGCGGGAATAGGATCTGGGTGGGATTGTGGTCGATACAAACGTGATGGGCCGAATGGCCTCCTCCTGTTCTGTAGGGATTCTATGATTCTATGAAGCTTGGTAAAAGAGAGAGAAGAGGAGCATCTTAAGAACATAAGAACATAAGAAATAGGAGCAGGAGTAGGCCATCTGGCCCTTCGAGCCTGCCCCGCCATTCAACAAGATCATGGCTGATCTGAAGCGAATCAGTTCCACTTACCCGCCTGCTCCCCATATCCCCTAATTCCCTTATCGATCAGAAAACTATCTACCCGTGATTTAAACATATTCAACGAGGAAGCCTCCACCACTTCAATGGGCAGAGAATTCCAGAGATTCACTACCCTCTGAGAGAAGAAGTTCCCCCTCAACTCTGTTCTGAACCGGCCCCCCCTTATTTTGAGGCTGTGCCCTCTAGTTCTGGTTTCCCTTCTAAGTGGAAAGAATCTCTCCACCTCTACCCTATCCAGCCCCTTCATTATCTTATATGTCTCTATAAGATCACCCCTCATCCTTCTAAACTCCAACGAGTACAGACCCAATCTGTTTAATCTCTCTGCCCTTGTCCTTCTAGGTGGTAGGGGTCGTTGATTTGGAAGGTCTTTAAAGGAGCCTTCGTTGAGTTGCTACCATTTCTCTTGTAGATGGTACACACTGCTGCCTCTGTGCAATGGTGATGGAGGGAGTGAATGTTTAAGGTGTCAATCAAGTGGGCAGCTTTTTGTCCTGAATGGTGTTGAGCTTCTTGAATGTTGATGGAACTGCACTCATCCTTGCAAGTGTATTCCATCACACTCTTGACTTGTGCCTCATAAATGGTGGACAGGCTTCAGGGAGTCAGGAGAGCAGTTACTCAGCACAGAATTCCCAGCATCTGACCTGCTCTAGTGGCCATAGTATTTATATGGCTGGTCCAGTTTAGTTTCTGTGCACAGCGAGGTAGATCGAAAGCAGCATGGCAGCATGGTGGCACAGTGGTTAACAATGCTGCCTCACAGGGCCAGGGACCCATGTTCGACTCCAACCTTGGGTCACTGTCTGTGTGAAGTTTGCATGTTCTTCGAGTGTCTGCCTGGGTTTCCTCCAGGTGCTCCAGTTTCCTCCCACAATCCAAAGATGTGCAGGTTAGGTGGATTGGCCTTCTAAACTTGTCCTTTAGTGTCCCAAAATGTGTAGGTAAGGGGGATTAGCGAGGTAACTGCTTGGGTTTACAAGGATAGGGCCTGGATGGGATGCTCCGTTAGAGAGTTGGTCCAGACTCAATGGGCCGAATGGCCTACTTCTGGACTGTAGGGTTTCTGTGATTTCTATGAGGTCCCTTCTTTTCTTTGCATGTAGTCATGTGATTTTTAAAACTTCAGACCACAGAAGAAGCCCTACTTTAAAGTCACATCTGAGAGGAAGCACTGAAATATTAGGCTCCATTATGTCATAGAGTCATAGAGGTTTACAGCATGGAAACAGGCCCTTCGGCCCAACTTGTCCATGCCGCCCTTTTTTTTAAACCCCTAAGCTAATCCCAATTGCCTGCATTTGGCCCATATCCCTCTATATCCATCTTACCCATGTAACTGCCTAAACACTTTTTAAAAGACAAAATTGTACCCGCCTCTACTACTATCCCTGGCAGCTTGTTCCAGACACTCACCACCCTCTGCGTGAAAACATTGCCCCTCTGGACACTTTTGTATCTCTCCCCTCTCACCTTAAACCTATGCCCTCTAGTTTTAAACTCCCCTACCTTTGGGAAAAGATATTGACTATCTAGCTGAACTATGCCCCTCATTATTTTATAGACCTCTATAAAGTAAAGTTTACTTATTAGTCACAAGTAAGGCATTAACACTTCAATGAAATTACTGTGAAATTCCCCTAATCGCCGCAATCTGGTGCCTGTTCGGGTCAATGCACCTAACCAGCCCATCTTTCAAAATGTGGGAAGAAAACTGTGCACCTAGAGGAAACACATGCAGACACAGAGAGGATGTGCAAACTCCCCACTGAGAGCGACCCAAGCCAGGAATCAAACCCAGGTCCCTGGTGCTGTGAAGCAGCAGTGCTAACCACTGTGCTACCGTGCCACCCCAATGTAATGAAGTCCCTGCTGTGGGCACTTGACCCCATGACCTCCAGACTCAATTAGTCAATGCTACACTAAAACTTCTGTCGCTCCATTGCCAGCGCCTACTTCATTCCTACACAATGCAACTATAAATGAGCTAAGCTTTAAAAATATATGAAGCTCTGTAACTACAATTTTTAGCAATGCAATTTTAGAAAAAGACCACTTAAAGAGACTTTAAAACATTAATCATTGCTGAATGCAACCCTTAAACACACATTATCTTCAGCAGTAGAAACCTTCATTTATCAGTCAGCTCCTGTCAGCATCATGTGATAAAAATGTACTAAGGATTCATAAAATATACATGTAAATGTAAACTATTGAAAATATGCTATCAAAATGCCTGGCAGCCATTGCTGCCACAGTGATGGCCATTTTCCTATCCTCTCCACCTTTGTTAACACTAGACTAATGTCAATAGTTCACAAGGCTGAGATGGACTCTTATTGGATATAAACAAACATACACAACAGAGATTAAAATACATTACACGCTCTGAACACAGACTGACATTACCTCTCCTGCCTCATGCCCACCTCCCCACTAGACACATTCTGACACACCCTCCACTTGACATGGATTGAGAGCACAGCCCAACCATGTCCCTCACCACCTAGGGCTTTAGAATCATAAGATCCCAACAGTGCGGAAGGAAGCCATTTGATCTATCGAGCCTGAACCGACAGCAATCCACCCAGGCTCTATCCCTGTAACCCCATGTATTTACACTGCTAATCTCCCTGACACTAAGGGGCAATTTAACATGGCTAACATGGGTGAATGGAGTGGTAACTAGGGGGCATAACTATAGGGTTCATGGTGGGAGATATAGGAAGGATGTCCGAGGTAGGTTCTTTACTCAGAGAGTGGTTGGGGTGTGGAATGGACTGCCTGCAGGGATAGTGGAGTCAGAAACTTTAGGAACATTTAAGAAGCTATTGGATAGGCACATGGAGTACTTCGGGATGATAGGGAGGAAATAGCTTGATCTGGGTTTCAGACAAAGCTCGGCACAACAACGTGGGCCGAAGGGCCTGTTCTGTGCTGTACTGTTCTATGTTCTAATCCACCTATCCTGCACATCTTTGGAGTGTGGGAGGAAACCAGTACACCCAGAGAAAACCCACACAGACACGGAGAGAACGTGCAAACTTCACACAGTCACCCAAGGTGGGAATTGAACCCGGATCCCTGGTGCTATGAGACAGCAATGCTAACCACTGTGCCACTGTACGCCCCAGTGCTTACCTGTGCAGCTTGACTGCTTTCCCTTTTTTGAAAACCAGTAGTGATTTATGTCAATATGACATCATGCTGGCTGGGTGGTACGATGCCAAGAGGGCGGAAGTAACAGCGTTAAGCCCTGTGATCTATGTAAAGCGGGCTCACACCCTTCCTGCTATTAATGAATTTTGGCAGTGAAGTGACTAATGTTATGGAGGAGATTCTGTCATCCTTGCTGCACCGGGAAATACTCAAAGCTGGTATACATGAAGAGGTACGCTTTGCAACCCCCTTCTCACCTGCAATATACAAGTACATGGGGAGACACCTAGCACCTAGCACACACTCAAGCACAAATCCAGCAGAGACACTCACCCCTGAACACAGGCTACTTTTCTGGATGCAAGTGGGGTTGCCAACCTTTGAAGATTGCCCCAAAGTTTTCAGGAATTAAAGATTTATCTTTAGGACATTGTTGCTGTAGGAGCTGGCACTTTTATGGGGTGTAAGTTGGGAGGGTCATGTGACCTGATCGGCCAATGGGAATCGAGTGCGGGGATCTTGGTGCAGCCAGAGTAGATCCGAGAGCTGGCAGTGTTAACATCATGAAAGTGCTCTGTAAATTTATCTGCTTGTAAATAAACCATTATAGTTCATTATACTAACTGATGGTCACCAATCCTTGCAATTACTATAACTGCTCAGCAACCCAGAAGTTAAAATCATCAGGAGAGTAAAGATTGTTTTATTTAAAACAAATCCTTGAACGTGTTTGTTTATTTGTTCCATTTGAAGATGGAAACCAAAGCTATTTGACTCAGTCAAGAGTCATCCAATCAGAGAAACCAAGAGCCTGTTGGTGTGGCAATTGGTCGAGGAAGGCTGTGCATGGTGAGGTGGACATGACAGATGACCAATGGTGAGAGTGTGGGGATTGGAAGGAGGAGGTCATGTGTTAAAATCTCCAGGAATATGTCCGACTAGAGCTGACAGAACGAGGCATAATTTTCTGACAAATGTAATTGGTGGTCAAGGTACCAGATGGCCAGCAGCAGAACAGCTCATTTTCACCCTCTCCACACACGTCCCCTGCTCTGCAGGCACTGAAAGCAGCGTGACATTCCGTATTCATTTCGGAAATGCTCAACCTTTTCTAGTTGTATTATAAATTAGGAATTTTAATTTTCTTACAGCGGCACATTTTTAAAAAAAACCATCTCAAGCAAATGAGATGCAAACAGCGGGAATCCACTCGGTAGCAGAGGTGGAAATATTTACATAATTAGTGGAATAACTTTGTTATAACAATAATCCGAACATCTTTGGGCCTGGAATAGTTACCTTAGAAAGTTCTGGTGATTTCTGCAGCATTTGGGTGTGGCTGAGTGTGGAGTGAGGGAACAGTACTTGGTGAGAGTGAGAATTTGGTGCTCCTTTTAACCCAATTAATTCATTTCAAACCAACCAAGTGAATGATTAAATAAGCTTGAATTCATTAAATATGTGAAAGAATGTTAGATAGAGCTGGCCAGTTCAGGTGAGGTCTGCAGCATGTCAGAGTCTGTGAAGGACCCAGGTAATCTCATCTGTAGCAACGCTCTGGAACTCCATCTCAGGTGTTGTGATGTTGAAGTCTGAGATACAGACATTGTGATGCATCAGGGAGGAAGAGAGTTACTTTGACATGGTGGCCTAGGAGAAGGTTACAGCATTTGGTCTAGTATTTGGTCCATAGTCAAGGACAAGAGGAATGTTGAGTCAGGCAGGTAAGGGAACTGCAGATGCAGTTAGCGAGGATCCTCAGCCATTGCCATTGTCCAGCTGGGCTGCAGGGTGAATGGGCAAACTGACCACAGTGGGGTGGGAAGAACAAAAAGGAATGTAGTAATAAAGGATAGCAAGGGGAATAGATACTGTTCTCCATAGTCAGAACTGAGAGCCCAAAGGCTGTGTTTCCTGCGCGATGGCAGGATTGAGGACATCTGTGGAAGGAGGGGAGAGAATCCAGTTGTGGTCAGATTTTTACAAGCCGGAATGCAGCTCTGCTTGATGGAACTTGAGGGGCTAGGGTACAAATCAAGATGCAGCAAGCTCTGGGGTTAATTACCTGAGTGATGCGCTATCAATTTGGCAAAAGACTACTTGTGTGCCAATACAACTGTAGGCTTTTATTCATTACAGAATCAGGAGCACATCCCAACAGGTAACCGACCCGAACTGAACAAGGGGGAGGAGACAGCCACCTTTCTCCGAGGTGACAAGGGGAGGAGCCGAGCCGGCAGGGGATGTGTCCAGGCATAACAAACACACAACGGTGGTCCAGGCAGGACAAAGGCACAACTGAAGTCCACCACACTGAGGCACACACAAATTGTCACACGGACAAGCACAGTGTTGCTTAAAACAAAAACAAAGTGACACTGTTCAGCTCACCTTGTGAAAACCTCCCAGTATTTGGTAGGCCCACCTTCTGCTGTATTCAGCTGCAATTAATGCAAAATCAAAGACTGATAACATCATTCTAAATGGGTCAGAACTTCCAGACTGGGTCACGACTACATTCAGTCTCTTAACAAAAACTGAAGTGAGTTTATACTTCTATGAAGGTTAATATTTAACATTTCATTCATTGAGGCATGGCACGGAATACTGACTTTCCCATGGTTCCTGAAATTTCTGGGGTCTTATCTTCTCGGTCTCTTGAATCTGGGTTTATGACTCAAAACATCCTCCGAGGTTTTAACTTTAATCAGTTTAATTCTAACATATGTCCAAAATTCATCTGACATCGTTAAGACTTCAACTCTAATTTCCCATCTAACTTAACTGCAGCAGCTGCATGTTTTACTATTGCTGAGGATTATTTTCTCTCTATTTCTCTCTCTCTCACATGCTCACTCTCACACTTGTGCTCTCTCACACTCTTGCTCCCTCTAACCCTTGCTCTTCCTCTCTCTAACACTCACTCTCTCTCACACTCATGCTAGTTCTCACGCTCACTCTCTCTCACATGGTTGTTTGCGCTCTCTCACGCTCACTCTCATACT
This sequence comes from Mustelus asterias, assembly GCF_964213995.1. Taxonomy (NCBI): domain Eukaryota; kingdom Metazoa; phylum Chordata; class Chondrichthyes; order Carcharhiniformes; family Triakidae; genus Mustelus; species Mustelus asterias. Next base: position 62,112,055 of record NC_135804.1, on the reverse strand, counting down.
CATGCTCTCCCTCTCATGCCAGCTCTCATGCCCACTCTCTCTCACATGGTAGCTCGCTCTTTCACACTCACTCTCACACTCATGCTCTTCCTTCCATACTTGTTCACTCTTTCTCTCATGCTAACTCTCGCTCTCTCTCGCTCTCTCACACTTCTGCTCTCTCTTACACATTCACTTGCTCTCTCTCTCCCTCTTCCCCGCATGCTGTCTCTCTCCCTCACATTTGCTCTCTCTCCCTCTCATACTCGCTCTCTCTCTTTCTCTCAAACATGCTCTCTTTCATATTTGCTCTTTCAAATACTGTTCACTTTCTCTTAAGGCAATTATTTTAGCCCTAATATCGTATTCTTACAGCAATTCCCAACCTATGACTATGACTGGTCAACTGCCAATGTCTTGTGTGCTAGACCAGTATTTTAAACTTAATCAGTTTAAAATTTTTTGAAAGCTGAGCCAGCTAAAGTGAACTGGCTGTTCGAAGGAGGGCAGAAATGAGATGGGTTTCAAAGTCCAAAGATGTGCAGGTTAGGTGGATTTACATGCTAAATTACCTCTTTGTGTCCCAACATGTATAGGTTGAGGGATTCAGGATAAGTGTGTGGGATTACAGGGTACAGCAGAGAGTGGAGCCGAGGTAAGATACTCTGTCAGAGTGTCAGTGCAGACTCGATGGGCTGAATGGCCTCCTGCTGAACTCTAGGGATTCTATGCCATCTAAAGAGGCGGGGCTGGGAGGAGATGGACAGAAGGGAAGGCCTGGGCAAGGGTAGGGCACAGGAAAGATTAAATGACAAAGATATCATGGAACAAAAACTACAGGGATTGATAATGGTAAAGGTGGTAAAGAGACAAAGCATTTGTCCAGACTGAGTATGGATGCCAGATTAATGAACAGCTCTGTCCAAAAGCAAAAACATAAAGGAAAAGATTCAATCGCATATGACTACAAAACAGAGTCAAAATGGGGGAAAGAGAGTTCATGGTCAGAATTTAGTGGGAGGCAGTGTGTAGTGGTAATATCATTAGCTTATTAATCCAAGCATCCAGGCTAATGCTCTGGGGAGAAGGGTTTAAATCCCACCAGATACTGTGGTAGAATCTGAATTCAATTAGTTAATAAAAACTTCCTCAATAAATCTGGAATTGAAAACTAGTCTCAGTAATGATGACCTTGAAACTTCCTCACGAACAGCATCCTAAAAGGGGCGGGTAACCAGACAGATGTCATTGTCCACATTGGTGCAAATGACGTAGGCAGAAAGAGCAGGGAGGTCCTGAGAGAGCAATTCAGGGAGTTGGGTAGTAGGCTGAAAAGCAGGGCCTCTAGGGTAGCGATCTCTGGACTACTCCCAGTGCCACAAGCTAGTGAGGCTAGGAACAGGGAGATTGTACAGCTGAACGCGTGGCTAAAGGACTGGTGCAGGAGGGAGGGTTTCGAATTCGTGGATCACTGGGAAGTCTTCAAGAGAGGATGGCACCTGTACAAGAAGGGTGGGTTACACCTAAACTGGAGGGGCACAAATATCCTAGCTGGGAGTTTTGCTGGTGCAGTTCGGGTGGGTTTAAACTAATGTTGCAGGGGGGTGCAGATCAGAACAATAGGTCAATAAGCGTAGAGGCTGGGGACGAGGTTGGGGCCAAGACAAGGCTATCTAAGAGGAAGAGCATTCTGGGGGAGGATGACCTCAGTGGGCCTGGAGGTCTGGAGTGCATCTGCTTCAATGCAAGGAGCGTCACGGACAAGACAGACGAGCTTAGAGCCTTAATGCTTGCGCGGAACTTGGATGTTGTTGCCGTGACGGAGACTTGGTTAAAAGAAGGACAGGACTGGCAGCTGAATATTCCGGGGTATAAATGTTTTAGGCGAGACAGAGGAGGGGCTAGGAGAGGTGGGGGAGTAGCAATGCTGGTTAGGGAGCATATTACAGCGGTACAGAGGGTGGACAGTTTGGGAGGGTCAGGTAACGAGTCACTGTGGGTGGAGCTCAGAAACAGGAAGGGCGCAGTCACTATGCTGGGGGTATACTACAGGCCTCCCAACAGCCCACGGGAAGTTGAGGAACGGATATGTAAGGAGATTCTGGACAGGTGCAGAAAAAATAGGGTTGTTGTAGTGGGAGACTTTAATTTCCCTCCCATTAGCTCACATAGACTGGAAATCGCTTAGGGCTGGGGGCCTGGACGGCGAAGAATTTATAAAATGCGTACAGGAAGGTTCTTTGGAACAATATGTTGACAGTCCAACTAGAGAAGGGGCTATACTGGACCTAGTACTGGGGAATGAGCCCAGTCAGGTCATCAAAGTTTCAGTGGGGGAACATGTGGCAAATAGTGACCACAATTCTGTAAACTTTAGGATAGTAATGGAAAAAGATGAGTGTTGTCCTATGGGTAAGTTGCTGAATTGGGGGAAGGCTAACTACAGCTGGATTAGGCAGGATTTGGTGGCTGTTGATTGGGAGAGGCTGTTCGAGGGTAAATCCACATCTGGCATGTGGGAGTCTTTTAAGGAGCAGTTGATAGGACTGCAGGACAGGCATGTGCCTGTAAAGAGGAAGGATAGGAAAGGTAGGGTTCGGGAGCCGTGGATAACCAGTGAAATTGTGGGTCTAATCAAAAAGAAAAAAGAGGCATACATGAGGTCCAGGCAGCTAAAAACAGATGGAGCACTGGAGGAATACAGAGAAAGTAGAAAAGAACTCAAACAGGGACTTTGAAGGGCAAAAAGGGGTCACAACATGTCCTTGGCAGACAGGATTAAGGAGAATCCTAAGGCATTTCATACATATGTTAGGAACAAGAGGGTTGTTAGGGAAAGAATCGGACCTCTCAGGGACAAAGGAGGGGAATTATGCTTAGAACCAAAGGAAGTAGGTGAGATCCTAAATGAATACTTTGCATCAGTATTCACAAAGGAGAGGGACATGTTGACTGGTAGTGTCTCAGAGAGATGTGTTGACCCGTTAGAAAAAATCTCAATTACAAGGGAGGAAGTGTTAGGTTTTTTAGGAAACATTAAGACAGACAAATCCCCAGGGCCAGATGGCATCTATCCTAGACTCCTCAGGGAGGCAAGAGATGAAATTGCTGGGCCTCTAACAGGAATCTTTGTCGCTTCACTGGACACAGGTGAGGTCCATGATGTGGAGATGCCGGCGTTGGACTGGGGTGAACACAGTAAGAGTTTTAACAACACCAGGTTAAAGTCCAACAGGTTTATTTGGTAGCAAATACCATTAGCTTTCGGAGCGCTGCTCCTTCGTCAGATGTGCTGAGCACATTTCCACTCCATCTGACGAAGGAGCAGCGCTCCGAAAGCTAATAGTATTTGCTCCCAAATAAACCTGTTGGACTTTAACCTGGTGTTGTTAAAACTCACAGGTGAGGTCCCAGAGGATTGGAGGATAGCAAATGTGGTCCCGTTATTTGAGAAGGGTAGCAAGGATAACCCGGGTAATTATAGGTCGGTGAGCTTGACGTCCGTGGTAGGGAAATTGTTGGAGAAGATTCTTAGAGATAGGATATATGCGCATATAGAACTGAATAATCTCATTAGCGATAGACAGCATGGTTTTGTATGAGGGAGGTCATGCCTCACAAATTTGGTTGAGTTTTTTTGAGGAGGTGACAAAAACGATTGACGAGGGAAGAGCCGTGGATGTCGTCTATATGGATTTTAGTAAAGCGTTTGACAAGGTCCCTCATGGCAGGCTGGTGCAAAAGGTTAAATCTCACTGGATAAAAGGTGAGCTAGCTAGATGGGTGGAGAACTGGCTTAGCCATAGAAGACAGAGGGTAGCAGTGGAGGGGTCTTTTTCCGGTTGGAGGTCTGTGACTAGTGGAGTTCCGCAGGGCTCTGTACTGGGACCTCTGCTGTTTGTGATATATATAAATGATTTGGAGGAAGATGTAACTGGTGTGATCAGTAAGTTTGCGGACGACACGAAGATTGCTGGAGTTGCGGATAGTGATGAACATTGTCAGAGAATACAGCAGGATATAGACAGGTTGGAACATTGGGCGGAGAAATGGCAGATGGAATTTAAACCAGATAAATGCGAAGTGATGCATTTCGGGAGATCTAATGTAAGGGGGAGCTATAGAATAAATGGCAGAACCATCAGGAGTATAGACACACAGAGGGACCTGGGTGTACAAGTCCACAGATCCTTAAAGGTGGCAGCACAGGTGGAGAGGGTGGTGAAGAAGGCATATGGCATGGTTACCTTTATTGGACGGGGCATAGAGTATAAAAGTTGGCATATGATGTTGCAGCTGTATAGAACGCTGGTTAGGCCACATTTGGAATACTGCGTCCAGTTCTGGTTGCCACACTACCAGAAGGACGTGAAGGCTTTGGAGAGTGTACAGAAAAGGTTTACCAGGTTGTTGCCTTGTATGGAAGATCTTAGCTATGAGGAGAGATTGGGTAAACTGGGGATGTTCTCCCTGGAAAGACGGAGGATGAGGAGCGACCTAATAGAGGTGTATAAAATTATGAAGGACATAGATAGGGTGAACAGTGGGAAGTTTTTTCCCAGTTCGGAGGTGACGAACACAATGGGTCACAGGTTCAAGGTGAGGGGGGCAAGGTTCAACACAGATGTCAGGGGGACGTATTTTACACAGAGGGCGGTGGGGGCCTGGAATGCACTGCCAAGCAAGGTGATTGAGGCGGACACGCTGGGATTGTTTAAGACTTATCTAGATAACCACATGAACAGACTGGGAATAGAGGGATACAAACAAATGGTCTAGTTGGGCACATGAGCGGCGCAGGCTTGGAGGGCTGAAGAGCCTGTTCCTGTGCTGTATTGTTCTTTTTTTTTTAACATTGTGGGTGTACCTACACCACATGGACTGCAGCAGTTCAAGAAAAGGGCTCGCAACCACCTCCTCAAGGACAATTAGGGTTGAGTAATAACTGCTGACCTAGCCAATGATGTCCATGTCAAATGAACAATTTTTAAAAAAAACCTGGGTCCCACCTGCCATTTTTAAAGGTCTGCCTAGTCTCCATGACCCTATAGGAATCTAGGATGTGAATGCTGTTTTGCTCTCCACTGATGCTGCGAGACCTGCTGAGCATTTCTAGCACTTCCTGCTGGAAAGAAAGAAAATAGCAATTGGCCTTGGGTCAATGTTGGCCGTGTATGCCAGCAGGCAGGGACTGCCACTCATGAATTGGCTTCCATAGCCATTAGACAATGTCCAATCCAGATGTGACATACACCCTGGTTGCAGTCCATCGTCTCTCAAGATGGACAGGTACCACTTGTTTCTGTGCTTTTTTCATTTAATAATAATGATGATGCAAAGCCAAATGTCATAGAATCACCGAATGGTAACACCATAGAACACTATTTGACTCTTAGTGTTTGTGCTGGTCCTCTGCAAGAGCAACTCAGCTAGTGTCACTCCCCCGACAATTTATTTCTCTTCAGATACTTAGTCAATTCTCTTTTGGAAGGCATGATTAAATCTGCCTCCGTCACAGTCTCAAGCAGTACATTCCAGGCCATAACCACTCGCTGTGTGAAAAATGTTTTTCCTCATGTCACCCTTGGTTCTTCTGCCAAACACCTCAAAGCAATGTCCTCTGATTTGATTTGATCATATTATTCTCACATGTATTAGTATACAGTGAAAAGTTTTGTTTCTTGTGCACTATACAGACAAAGCATGTCGTATATAGGGAAGGGAAGGAGAGAGTACAGAATGTAGTGTTACAGTCATAGCTAGGGTGCAGAGAAAGATCAACTTAATATGAGGTAGGTCCATTCAAAAGTCTGATGGCAGCAGGGAAAAAGCTGCTTTTGAGTCGGTTGGTACGTGATCTCAGACTTTTGTATCTTTTTCCCGATGGAAGACGGTGGAAGAGAGTATGTCCAGGGTGTGTGGGGTCCTTGATTATGCTGGCTGCTTTTCCGAGCTAACGGGAAGTGTAGACAGTGTCAATGGATGGGAGGTTGGTTTGAGTGATGGACTGGGTTCTTAGCCCTTCAGCCAATGGGGAGAGTTTCTCTCTTATCTAACAATGTCCAGACTCCTCATGGTTTTGACATTTCTGCCAAATCGCCTCTCAATGCCTTTCTAAGGAGTGCAGTCGCAACTTTTTCAATCTATCCATGTAACAGAAGTCTCTGGAATCATTCCCATGTACCTTTTCTGCACCCTTTCTAAAGCTGCACATCTTCCCAAGATGCGAAGTCCAGAACGGGACCAAGTTGAGGGCATGCCGGCACTTTCTAATAGTTCATAATAACTTCATTGCTTTTTGAATCATTGCCTCTAATTATAAAGCACAAAACCAATATTCCTTTCAGACCACTTCCTCAACTTGCCTGAGGACCTTCAATGATTTGTGCAGATGTACCCTCAGGTCTCTCTGTTTCTGTACCAACTTTAGAATTGTGCCCTTTATTTTTTATTGCCTCTCCTCATTCTTCTCGCCAAAAGGCATTACTTCTCACTTCACTGAATTAAATGCTGTCAGTTACTTGTCTGCTATTCCACCTGCCGGTCCTTGAAGTCCACCACTGTCCACACAGTTCGTAATACTTCCAAATTTCATATCATCAACAAATGTTGAGATTTGTCCTGAAGGAAACACGTTCCATTGACTATATAAACCTTCAGGAAGCTTCCTTGAACTGTTATTCACAAGTGGATAATTAGACACAAGAATCTTGGCTAATATGTAAGTCAGTTCATTTTTCCTTCTTCTTGGCAGCTACTAGACTTACTTGTATATAATTATGCATATCAGAGTGGCAGTTTGGGAGAAGTTTTCTGGAGGCTTCCATTTCCCTCTCCAGTTTGGTTTCCTTCCCAGAATTCAGACCCTTGGCAATGCATGATGAAAGAGCCAATGGCTCCCAGACATAACAGAATCCTCAGTTAGAGGGATGATAATAATGGTGCTGATGGCTGGAACTCTCTGATCTCGCATGTCCCACTACCGCTGCCAGCAAGAACGAAGAATTTGACGCTCAGCCATATCTCTGTTCACTGCAGGGAAACCAGAGAACCCCAGCTGTGGGTACAGTCAGAAAACTCTAGCCAAAGACTCCTTAGAAGAACTGAAAATGCTATGCGTTTCCATTTCATCAAGGCACCAACACCTACAGTGTCTCACCCAAAATGCTAATTGTTCTTTTTTCCTAAAGCCAAAGATCAGGAATGCTTTCCAACGCTAATAAACCTCCAGTGGCATTGCTCATGGTGCAGATGTGTTGTTGAATAACAATGGGAGCAAAACAATGTGAAACTCCAATGGATTGTTAAAGAGTGGATCTCCCATGTGGCTGCTCAGTCTAAGGTTTGCAGCTGCTGTGCAGTGCTGTGGTGGTAAGGCATGTAAGCAATGTGAAAGTTAAGACAGCATTAAGACTCAGGCAGGATAAGTTATCAAACAGGAGCTGCAAATAGGTGCGTAGGAAGATATCCAGCAATATCTGGGCGGCACGGTAGCACAGTGGTTAGCACTGCTGCTTCACAGCTCCAGGGATCTGGGTTCGATTCCCGGCTTGGGTCACTGTCTGTGTGGAGTTTGCACATTCTCCTCGTGTCTGCATGGGTTTCCTCCGGGTGCTCCGGTTTCTTCCCACAGTCCAAAGATGTGCGGGTTAGGTTGATTGGCCATGCTAAAATTGCCCCTTAGTGTCTTGAGATGTGCAGGTTAGAGGGATTAGTGGGTGAATATGGGGGTAGGGCCTGGGTGGGATTGTGGTCGGTCCAGACTCGATGGGCCAAATGGCCTCTTTCTGCACTGTAGGGTTTCTATGATTCTATAATTAATTAAATGTGAATGCTTGAGGCTAGGAATGTTAACAAATGTATCTATCGATGATCCAGGCCAGGAATAATTAAAACATGAATAAATCAAATGTCATTAACCGATTAGACAAGAATGGCTGTGTGTGAAAAAAAATGAAATAAATGTAAAATAAGACACAGGTACAGGCTATAAAGAATGCAATAGATATCATGACATAAATCAGCTGAAGAGAATTAAGTTAACAAATAAGGACAGTCCAGGAGGTTAAAGGAAAACAATCGCTGAAGAAATAAATAATGAATAGCTGAAGTCAGAAAGAATAAAATATGTGGGATGGAGTTAGTCTTGGATGAAACAAGCAAACAAGTGTAAAATAAGAATCACGATGAGTGTTGGCACTGAGGGGCTGGGTATACAGCCAGCCATTTGATTCCTACACACAACCTGAGAGCCAGGATCAGGTTAAGAAACCTGGTTTGAGCTTGAGAGGGAAAGAACACTGTTTTAGATATCCAAACTGCAAGTAGCTGGGTCTGTGGGCAAACTTGGAGAGTTCTTTACACAAAATGAAATATTGCAGGAGTTTCTGCAATTATTAGACACTCGGGCTGAGTGTTGGGTACTCAGCTGATCTGTCATTCCTTCTGGGTGCTGTGTACACAAATGAGAATTTTCTTTTGATAATGATACTATGAGTGCTCTTTGGTTAGTTGCTATTCACTGAAACCAAACATGCTTCACGTGCTTCGGCACTTTCTGGAACATGGAGCCTACGAGGATGCTGATAAAGCCTCCAAAGAAAGGAATTTCCATGGGAATACATTTGTGTGCAAGCTTCAGAATTTCTTTCTGTTTCCCTCTATTTGCAACAAACCCCTCTCTCCTCTCCCCTCCTCAGCTCCCCTGTTGGACATTAATATTGAGCAAAGTCAAATCAATATTTCCTTTCAATCAATAGCTTTTATCTACCTGAATATGTGGAAAATTGTCATGGTGTGCCCTGTCTCCAATCCTGCCAATTACTATCCTATAAGTCTACTCGCGAAGTGATGAAAGATGCCTTCGACAGTGCTATCAAACAGCAGTTATTCACAATAACTTGCTCATTGATGTTCGGAATCTGATTGGCCTATCCGACTCCAGAATTCATTACAGGCTTGGTTCAAACATGGACAAAAGAGCTGAACTCCAGAGGTGAGGTAAGAGTGACAGCCCTTGACATCAAGGCAGCATTTGGCATCTAAGAGCCCGAATAACATTGAAATCAATGGGAATCGGGGGAAAACTCTCCACTGGTTGGATTCATACCTGGCACAAAGAAAGGTGGTTGTCGTGATTGGAGGTCAGTGATCTCAGTCCCAGGACATCCCTGCAGGAATTCGTCAGGGAAGTATCCTAGTCCCAACCTTCATAAGCTGCTTCATTAATGACCTCCCTTCCATCATAACATCGGAAATGGGGATGGTTGTTGATGATTGGAGTGTTTGATTCCATTTGCAACATCTCACAAAATGAAGCAGTTTGTACCCATATGCAGCTGGACCTCAACAACCTTTAGACTTGGATTGATAAGTGGCAAGTAACATTCACATTACATGACCACCAGGCAATGACCATCTCTAACAAGAGAGAACCTAAGCATCTCCCCTTGATACTCAATGGCATTACCATTGCTGAATACCCCAACATCAACATCCTGGGCTACAAGAAACTGAACTGAACTAGCCATAGTCCAGTGGTGGTGGGTGATGAAGAAGACATTCGGCATGCTTGGTATCATTGGACAGAGCATTGAATACAGGAGTTGGGATGTCTTGTTGATGTTGTACAAGACATTGGTAAGGCCACACTTGGAATACTGTGTACAGCTCTGGTCACCCTATTATAATAAGGATATTATTAAACTAGAAAGAGTGTAAAAAAAATTTACTAGGATGCCACTGGGACTTGATGGTTTGAGTTATAAGGAGAGGCCCGATAGACTAGGACTTTTTTCCCTGGATCGAAGGAGGCTTGGGGGCGATCTTATAGAGGTCTATAAAATAATGAGGGGCATAGATAAGGTCAACATCTACCTTATCTATGCAACAAACCACTCCATAGGTGGGCGGCACGGTAGCACAGTGGTTAGCACTGCTGCTTCACAGCTCCAGGGACCTGGGTTCGATTCCCAGCTTGGGTCATTGTCTGTGTGGAGTTTGCACATTCTCCTCGTGTCTGCATGGGTTTCCTTCGGGTGCTCCGGTTTCCTCCCACAGTCCAAAGATGTGCGGGTTCGGTTGATTGGCCATGCTATAAATTGCCCTTAGTGTTCTGAGATGCGTAGGTTCGAGGGATTAGTGGGTAAATATGTAGAGATATGGGGGTAGGTCCTGGATGGGATTGTGGTCGGTGCAGACTCGATGGGCCGAATGGCCTCTTTCTGTACTGTAGGGTTTCTATGATTCTATGATCTAGGTGGTTAGGTGGATTGGCCATGGTGAATTGACCCTTAGTGTCAGGGGGACTAGCAGGATAAATATGTGGGGTTACAGGGATAGGGCCTGGGTGGCATTGTTGTCGGTGCAGGCTTGACAGACTAGGAATGGTCTTCTGCACTGTAGTGATTCTATGATTCTATGATCTTTCCCCTAGGTAGGGGAGTCTAAAACTAGAGGGCATAGGTTTAAGGTGAGAGGGGAGAAATACAAAGGGGTCCAGAGGAGCACTTTTTTCACACAGAGGGTGGTGAGTTTCTGGAACAGGCTGCCAGGGGAAGTTGTAGAGGTGGCACAATTTTGTATTTTAAAAAGCATTTAGATAGTTACATGGGTAAGATGAGGGTAGAGGGATATGGGCCAAATGTGGGCAATTGGGACTAGCTTAATGGTAAAACCTGGGTGTCATGGACAAGTTGGGCCGAAGGGCTTGTTTCCACGCTGTAAACTTCTATGACTCTATATAAGTATAGCTTCAAGAACAGGTCAGAGGTTGGGAATTCTGCGGAGGGTAACTCACCTCCTGACTCTCCAAAGTCTGCCCACCATCTGCAAGGTTCAAATCAGGAGTGTGATGGAATATTTTCTACTTGCCTGGATGTGTGCAGCTCCAACACTCATGAAGCTCGACACCATCCAGGAAAAAGCAGCCTGCTTGATTGGCAGCACATCCAAAACCTTACACATTCATTCCCTCCACCACGGATTCTCCATGGCAACAGTGGGTGCCATCTACAAGATGCAGTGCAGCAGCTAATGCTCTTTTGACAATAATTTCCAAACCTGTGACCTCTACCGCCAAGAGGAACAAGAGCAGCAGGCGACTGGGGACACCACCACCAGCAAGTTCCCATCTAAGGCAAACATTATCCTGACTTGGAATAATGTTCCTTCATAGTAGCAGGGTCAAAATCCTGGAACTTGCTTCTGAACTGCACAGTGGACATCTCTACAACAGATGGATGGTAACAGTTCAAGAGGGTAACCAACCTTGTCAAGGGTAATGAGGTATGGGTAATAAATACTGGCCTTGCCAGCGATGCCCAAATCGCATGGATGAATCTTTTAAAATGGTGTAACTGAATGGTGTGATGAAATTTAAGTGGATGGTATAATGACAAAGTAAATCTTTGAGAATATTGGTGATTGCACCATTCTCCTCAAAAATTTTGTAAACTGACACAGTGCAACTAAATAAATCAAGCAGAAGGAAATGATGCAACAATTACAAGTGAATTAGAACAACCTTAGAATACAACGTTTGTTGTGCTTTCACTGTTGAAGGCCCCGACTTTCATTATTGGGTGGGGGAGATGGGGCTTTACTGTGCATTCTGATCTTAACACTTTACGTCTAAAAATAAAATCCATTGGAGAGCCACATTTGGGTCGAACCCAGCCAATTACTGACTGGAGCTAGCATGATTATAGGAGGTTTCACAGGTCATTAGAGTGACCACACAATCTGCCTCCAGGATTTTACCAATGTCACATTGTAATTTGCCAGCAGGAGATGCTTGGGAGCAAACTTATTTTAACCGAGGACTGAGGGCAAATTAATAATTGTGCCAATTGTACAAAGGTTAAAAATAACATTACAAAGAAATAAGCTCCAATTTGGAAAACCCAAAAGAAAAACAAAGCTGACTCACAATGAGTCACTCATTGCACCTGTCTTATTATTAAACTGGTTAAGTTATTCCAGCGATGGCATTCTTTGATTAAACTTGGATATAAATTAGACACAAATGTTTCACAAATTCTTCCGTTTTCTGGACCTTATACTGAGGTCCTGGCTGCTTATCAACAACAACAGCAACTGACAATTATAAAGTACTTTAACAGGGCAAAACATTCCCAGGAACTCAGCAAGAGCATCAAAACAAAGAAAAACTGACACCAAGCCACAGGAGGAGGTATCACGACAACGGGTGAAAAGCTTAGGCCGAGAGAGAGGTTCTAAGGAACATTTTATGAAAAGGGATGGAGAGGTAGGGAGGCTTTGGGAAGTGATTCCAGAGCTTGGGCCAGACCAATATAAAATATCCAAACCATATATGTAAAGCTCTTTCTCAGCCGGCACATACACAGGAGGCCCAAGTTTCATCGGGTCTTGGAAATGCCGACCACAGAGCTGAAGATGAAGATTAGTTTTGGTTGAACTACATGAATTTTGAGTCATTTTGAATCTTCTTTCATAGGTCTTCACGACACACCGGACTGCCATGGCACACCGGTTGGGAACCTAGATTGCCCCACTCTGCTTAAAGCCGAGTCCATGCGTACAAAGCTATGGAAAATCGGAGGGGTGTGAGACCTGCCAGAATTGGAGGAGCACCAATATCTCAGCTAGTTATGAGGCTGGAGGAGGTTACACAGAGAGCGGTGGGACTCGGTAGGGATTTGAAAATAAGGATGTGGATTTTAAAATTGAGATGTTAGCTGACTGAGAGTTGGTTCGGGGCTGGGGGTGGGGGAGGGGGGAGGGGGTGGGTGGAGAACAGGGTTGTGCTATGCATTCTGAAGAGATTGATGGGGCTACAGAGATAGTGAGGGGTGTGGTCATGGGGGGATTTGATAATGAGGATGTGAATTTTAAAATTAAGTCATTGTTGGACGGTGGGCCAGCATTAGTCAACAGGCATGGGGGTGATGGGTGAATGGACTTTGGTATGAGTTAAGGTACAGGCAGTGGAGTTTGAATGAGCTCAAGTTTATGGAAGGTAAAAGGTTGGAGGTTGCCCAGGTCACCACTGGAATTGTTAAATCTGGTGATAACCGAGGCATGGATGGGGTGCCACTGAATTGCACGGGAATTCTTAAACTTGGGAACTGGCTTTGATCATTCATCTGCACAGAAGCAAATCTAATGCGGACCTATCAGGTCAGTTGAGTCTGGCCACATGAGTGCCAAGATCGGAAATTCCCTCCTGAGCTCAACAGACCTTTAAAAGGCCCACTGAATTTTCCGTCCCACCCATTGCAATTCCTACGGCGGGCAAAACAGGAGATTTTTGGCCCTTGTGCGTTACTGGCATGATGAGACTGAAGATACCACCCTTTCTAAACTAGCACCTCTGCTCTCTATAGCATTTTAAACACACTGTGCTTATCTGGTCTGGATCATCCTTCGTCATGGCAGACTCAAAATGTTAGTTCTATTCTCTCTTCACAGATGCTGTCAGACCTGCTGAGATTTTTCCAGCATTTTCTGTTGCTGAAGCAAAGGGTGAGGTTGGATATTCTACTGTTTCCAATGGTTTGTGAGGCAGTTTATTGAAGTAAGTGAAGACTGATGTGTTACAGTCCTTCTGGGAGGCATGAGGTGGGTATCTGGAAAAATGAGTTGATACAACATATGAGAGGGCAAAGTGATTATCCCCATCAGAGTCGCAGTGGGCTCACATTTACTGAAGGCTGGGATGTAACTGCCAACTCGATTTCATACTGTTATACACGGCAGGAGGGGAGATTTATTGTGGATTCAAGTGTTCAGACCATGTTACCCAGTCATGAGCAAATTCAGGAGCAGTTTAGACCCCAGATGTTGTGGCTCAATCAAATAGATACTGGGGAAGAGACCAATTGACAATGCATGAATGGATGAACTTTGGCAATTAGCTTCCAAATCAATTACACAGGCATACAGGAAGTTTAAATTTTTAAATTTATTTATTAATGTCATATGTAGGCTTACTTTAATACCGCAATGAAGTTACTGTAAAAATTGCCCAGTTGTCACACTCCGGCGCATGTTCGGGTACACTGAGGGAGAATTTAGCATGGCCAATGTACCTAACCAGCACGTCTTTCAGACTGTGGGAGGAAACCGGAGCAACCAAAGGAAACCCACGTAGACACGGGGAGAATGTGCAGACTCCGCACAGACAGTGACCCAAGCCCGGAATCGAACCCAGGTCCCTGGTGCTGTGAGGCAACAGTGCTAACCACCTTGCTACCATGCTACCCTAAGTTTAGGGACTTAATCTATTTAATAAAATTTGGTCAGAGCTCAGTCATAGAGTCATAGATCAATACAGCACGGAAACAGGCTCTTCAGCCCAACCAGTCCTTTATCACACATATTCACAGAACAAGCACCCCTGGGTACTGAAAGTAACTAGTGAACACCAGTGAATTAAAAATACACACACATGATCAAATCACCAAGGGACAGGATGGAGCAGTAATTTTAATCCCTTCATTTACAGGAGCCCCTCGGCTCATAAAATGGGTGACTGCATAATCTCCAATTCACTACACACTAAGCTTCAAACAACAACATGCAATCTTTGAATTAATGTTTCAACATCTCGCTATATTCAATATGTGTTTCGTTTTCTAAAAAGGCCTATCTATATTTATGTCTCTGGTCGGCAATACACCTCCACATTCTGTGTCAGTCCAGAAAAACAATGAATGACTAGTTCGCCTGATCTTGACTGAGGGGAAAGCAGAGAACTCCGGTCTTTTCTCAGTACCACGAGATCTTTAACATCTGCCCAAATGACCCTTTGAATAAAATCTCATCTGAAAGATAGCACCTCCGGCAACTCAGAAACCTGTCAACACTCTTGGCAACATCAGCCCAGAATGTGAGATTGATTGTTGGTGTGAGGTTCTATCCCTTCAATACTTCACCTTTTTAAAATATTTATTCATGGGACATGGGCGTCACTGGCTGGCCAGCAGTTATTGCCCATCTCTAGTTGTCCTTGAAAAGGTTGTGGCGAGCCACCTTCTTGAATCGCTGCAGTCCACGTGCTGTGGGTTGACCCCCTGCTGTTAGGGAGGGAATTCCAGGATTTTGACCCAGTGACTGTGAAGGAACGGTAAAATATTTCCAAATCAGGATGGTGAATGGCTTGGAGGAGAACTTGCAGGTGGTGGTGTTCCCATGTATCTGCTGCCCTTGTCCTTCTAGATGGAAGTGGTCATGTGTTTGGAAGATGCTGCCCAAGGATCTTTGGTGGATTGCTGCAGTGCATCTTGTAGATAGTACACACTGCTGCTATTGAGCTTTGGTGATGGAGGGAGTGGATATTTGTAGATGTGGTGCCAATCAAGCGGGGCTGCTTTATCCTGGATGGTGTCAAGCTTCTTGAGTGTTGTTAAAATTGCACCCATCCAGGCAAATGGGGAGACTTGTATCACACTCCTGACTTGTGCCTTGCAGATGGTGGACAGGCTAAGAGATCAAATCATGTCAATAATGTTACACAATACCATTCCCTTTAGATAATTCAACTCTTATCTCCTTGTAAATTTGAAAACCATGTCAAGTTTTGTTTTAAAGAAAGTGCAATCCTCTCTTGTCCAGGTCTTACCCAGCCATATATTCCCATACCAAGGGTAGAACTGAATGACCTATTTCTGGACCATCTGTCGAGAATCAGGTAATGTCCATTACTGGGCTCATGCTGCTGTTTCTGGGCTCTTTGAGAATGTTTTTCTCCCCACTCCATGGGAATGAAGGTAGCAAATTAAGCATGTACCTATCAAACTGTATTACTAGTCTTGGATGCTGCAACTTGGAGTGTCGGCGCAGACTCGATGGGGCAAATGGTCTCCTTCTACACTGTAGGGATTTTATGAACACACTATGCCATGCCTCCATCCTCCATTTTTTGATATGTTATTTGGTCACAGTGACAAACACATTGGGCATGGGGGATGAAAGAGATCGAGAGGAGTACTTAAAAACATAGAAGCTTATGTCACAAAAGGATTTGACTCATGCTGGATCTTTGAAAAAGCAGCCGTGCGCCATCTCACGTCCCCTGTTTTTTATTGACAACCCTGTGAGCCCTTCATCCTCAAGTACCTGTCCAACTCCCTTTTAAACTTATTTACAGAATTGCCTTATTTACAAAATTATCATCCAACCTTTCAGGCAGAGTGTTGCAAATCCCAACAACGTTGAGTGAAAAAAATCTTGTGTCCTCAGGATCTTTTGTCAATGATTTTAAATCCAAAGCCTGTGGTTATTGACCCACTCAGAATGAACAGCCTTTCTCTACACTGCCAAACCATTGATCATGTTGCAAACGTCTATCTCAGTCGCAGTATACCTTTAAGAGGATGAACACATTTCCGTATACATCACCAGAAGGGAAACGATGTATGTATTGCGTGTTCCAATTTTAGTTTCACTTTTGCTTTAAACACTAGAGCAGACAATAGCTTTTAGTATTCTAAGCTTTACAATGGTATAAAACTGTTCTGTGTAGAATTGTTCTCATGTGCTTTGTCTTAATAAAAGTGTTAATGCTATCCCTGATGCGTGATTGGTGTCTTGTATCTTACACAGCAAATAAACTCAAAAATGTATATCATTACAGAAGCACAACACTCTTAACATTCTCCAAGAAAAACAGTTCTAACTTTCCAAACTTGCCCTCATAATTGAAGTCACTCACTCCGGTAACATCTGGTAAATCTCCTTTTTACCCTAAGATCTTTACATCTTTCCTGAGGTGTGGTGCCCAGAATTGTCCACAGTACTACAATTGAGGCCTAACAAAGAATAAAGAAAAAACAAAGAACAATACAGCACAGGAACAGGCCCTCCAGCTCACCAAGCCAGCGCTGATATCCGGTTTCTATCCTGTTTATGTGTTTATCAACATACACCCTGAAATGCTTGCTTCCACTACCTCCACTGGCAGTGTGTTCCAGGCACCCACCACCCTCTGTGTGAAAAACTTTTCCCACTCACCTCCCTTAAACTTACCACCTCTCACCTTAAATGTGTGCCCTCTTATAGTTAACCTTTCCACCCAAGGAAAAAGGCTCTGACTATCCACCTTATTTATGTCTCTCATAATTTTGTAGACTTCTATCGGGTCACCCCATCAGCCTCCATCTTTCCAATGAAAACAGTCCAAGTTTATCTAACCTCTCCTCATACCCAAAACCCTCCAGACCAGGCAACATCTTGGTAAACCTTCTTTACACCCTTTCCAAAGCATCCACGTCCTTCTGGTAGTGTGGTGACCAGAACTGCACTAAATATTCCAAATACGGCCCAACCAAAGTTTTATCCAGCTGTAACATAATTTGTCAACTTTTATATTCGATGCCCCATTGATGAAGGCAAGAATGTTGTGTGGCTTCTTGACCACTTTATCCACCTGTGTTGCCATTTTCAAGGATCCGTGGATCTGTAAGTCCAGATCCCTCTGTATGCCAATACTCCAAAGGGTTCTGCCATTTAATATATAATTCACACCTGAATTTGATCTTCCAAAATGCATCACCTCACTTTTGTCTGATTAAACTTCATCTGCCATTTCTCTGCTCAAGTCTGCAACCTGTCTACATCCTGCTGTATCCTTTGACAATCTTTGTCACTATCTGCAACTCCACCAATTCTTGTGTCATCCACAAACTTGCTAATCAGACAACCTACATTTTCCTCCAAATCATTTATATATATTACAAACAACAAAGGTCCCAGCACTGATCTCTGTGGAACACCACTTTTTACTAGCTGCCCTTGAGAATGCCATGATGTGGAAATGCCGGCGTTGGACTGGGGTAAACACAGTAAGAAGTCTCACAACACCAGGTTAAAGTCCAACAGGTTTATTTAGTAGCAAAAGCCACTAGCTTTCGGAGCGCTGCCCCTTCGTCAGGTGAGTGGGAGTTCTGTTCACAAACAGGACATATAAAGACACAATTTCTTTAAAAGCAGCAATGGGCCCTGAGACCTTGGTGTTATAGAGTCATAGAGTCACAGAGTCCTAGAGGTTTACAGCATGGAAACAGGCCCTTCGGCCCAACTTGTCCATGCCGCCCTTTTTTTTAAAAACCCCTAAACTAATCCCAATTGTCCGCATTTGGCCCATATCCCTCTATTATTGCTGTTTGTGTCTTTATATGCCCTGTTTGTGAACAGAACTCCCACTTACCTGACGAAGGAGCAGCGCTCCGAAAGCTAGTGGCTTTTGCTACCAAATAAACCTGTTGGACTTTAACCTGGTCTTGAGAATGCTCACACAGGCAGGTGATTTATAATGGTGTTTCCAAAGGGTCACTTTGGGATGGATAGTGTTCTAGCCTGATTATTTTGTTTTTATATGCTATTCCTCTATTTATAAATCCAAATAATCCGTATGCTTTTTGATCACTTAACAAGTTGTTGTGCCACCTTTACAGATTTGTGTATGTGAACACAAATGTGAACTCAGTTAATGGTAGGATGTTGGGGAGAGTTACAGAACAAAGAGATCTAGGGGTACATGTTCATAGCTCCTTGAAAGTGGAGTCACAGGTGGACAGAATGGTGAAGAAGGCATTCGGCATGCTTGGTTTCGTCAGTCAGAACATTGAATACAGGAGTTGGAATGTCTTGTTGAAGTTGTACAAGACATTGGTAAGGCCACACTTGGAATACTGTGTGCAATTCTGGTCACCCTATTATAGAAAGGATATTATTAAACTAGAAAGAGTGCAGAAAAGATTTACTAGGATGCTACCGGGACTTGATGGATTGAGTTATAAGGAGAGGCTGGATAGACTGGGACTTTTTTCTCTGGAGCGTAGGAGGCTGAGGGGTGATCTTATAGAGGTCTATAAAATAATGAGGGGCACAGATCAGCTAGATAGTCAATATCTTTTCCCAAAGGTAGGGGAGTCTAAAACTAGAGGGCATAAGTTCAAGGTGAGAGGGGAGAGATATAAAAGTGTCCAGAGGGGCAATTATTTCACACAGAGGGTTGTGAGTGTCTGGAACAAGCTGCCAGAGGTAGTAGTAGAGGCGGGTACAATTTTGTCTTTTAAAAAGCATTTAGATAGTTACATGGATATGATGGGTATAGAGGGATATGGGCCAAATGCGGACAATTGGGATTAGTTTAGGGGTTTTAAAAAAAAGGGCGGCATGGACAGGTTGGGTCGAAGGGCCTGTTTCCATGCTGTAAACCTCTATGACTCTGTGACTCTATAACACCAAGGTCTCAGGACCCATTGCTGCTTTTTAAAAATGTGCCACTTATGGTATAAGGTCTTTCCACAATAGTCTCCTCAAGTTCATCACTTTTCACTTCCTTGCAATGAACTCCATCTGCTTTGCCGCTGCTGATTTCGCCCTCCTGTCTATGTTATCCGGAAATCATTTCATCATAGCTCAGAACTATTTTCATCAAGTTGCCAAGTTTTATCTAATTTGCAAACATTATAATGTGCTTCTTCACAGGATCTAGATCATTCCTAAAGTTGAGACGAGTTTTGGACCCCAAAGTGACCCTTGGGAAACACCATTATAAATCACCTGCCTGTGTGACCTACATTCATAGCCACCACCACAAGCCCTTGCTTTTTGTCACTTCTATATCCAAGTCCCTCAACTCCCTGTGCTTCCATCTTCTTATCAAGCCTCTTATATGGCTCTTCATCAAATGATTTCTGAAAGTCCACAGATTCAACATTGACTTCCATTAACCTTGTTTGTTAGGTGTTCAAAGAATTCAATCAAGTTAATCAGACACAATTTGTCTTTAATAAATCCAGGCTGGTTCCTTTTTTTATTCATTCATGTGGGTGTCATTGGCTCGGCCAGCATTTTTTGCCCATTCCTAATTGCCCTTGAGGACATGCTCGTGAGCTGTCTTCTTGAACCGCCGCAGTCCATGTGGTGTACATACAACCACAGTGCTGTCAGTGACAGACTGGCGATATATTTCCAAGTCAGGATGGTGAGTGACTTGGAGGGGAATATCTAGGTAATGTTCCTAGATCTCTGCTGTCCTTGTCCTTCTAGATAATAGTGGTCATGGGTTTGGAAGATGACGTCTAAGGAGCCTTGGTGGGTTCCTGTAGCGCAAGTTGTAGATAGTACACATGACTGCCACTGTGTACTGGTGATGAAGGGATTGCATGTTTGTGAATGGAGTGCCAGTCAAGCGGGCTGCTTTTCCCTGGATGGTGTTGAGCTTCTTGTGTGTTGCTGGAGCTGCACTCATCTAGGCAAGTGGAAAGTATTCCATCACACTCCTGACTGGTACCTTGTATTTGGACAGACTTTGTGGAGTCAGGAAGTGAGGTACTTGTCACAGGATTCCTAGCTTCTGACCTCCTCTCCCTGAAAATCACTGAAAATAACTCTTCCCCAGTTGAGCATTTTTGCTTTCAATGTTTTCTGGTCTCTTTGTATAATCATTCTAAACACAATTATGTCGTGTAGACTGCTAGCTCAACAGTCTATTACTGTCAAACTCTCCACTTTCCCAACTTCATTTCCCAAACCAGCTCCAACATCCTTCCTGAACGAGGGATATATTGATCGGAATGTTCTGCTGTCCGCATCAATGGTTCCTCTCCTATCCTACCCTTAGCATGATGTTTTCTCCCAGTCTATATTAATTAATCTAGTAATTAAAGTCTCTCAGTGTTTGTTACATGCTTTAGAAATTTGCCAACAAATTTGCTCATCTATCTACTTCTCACTGTTTGAATCTCTATTTAAAAGAAAAACTCCCAGCAGTGTAACAGCTCCCTCGCTGTTACTCAATTCAACCCTATACAACCATCTTGTACAGTATTTTCTTTCTATTTAGAACGGTAACATTATCCTTAATCAACACTGCCTTGCCCCCTCCTTTTTACCTTTTCTATCATTCCTGAGCACTGGATAACCGGAAATATTAAGAAGGGTGTGGGGGGGGGGGGGGGGGGGGGGGGGGGCGGCGGCAGCGGGGGGGGGGTGGGGGGTGCAGTAGCTTATAAAAAAGCTCACTAGGTCAACCACCTGACATATTTGAACCTCCAAGTGATCTGGCCAGAGTCAGGGTTAATGCAATATTGGTTGGATGTTGTTTTTATTTCTTCCCATTTCTGCAGACAGCATCCGAGATTTGAGGTACCCTCGCAGTTGCCCCTGCCTGCCTCAGCAGCACTCAGCTTTCCCAGCGGCATTGCCAGCTGGGACATTGGTGTGGGCCCTTCCATTGCATGGCCAGCCCGCTGTCCTTAATCAGAGGGAGCCTGCGGATGCGTCTTCTTCATTGGCTACCTCTGGGAAGATCATGACCTACTACCCACCATAGCCACTTCAGGCTTCCTGACCTGGAATTGAAGCTGATGTTGGGATTGTGACCAAACCAGGTAAGTTCAGTTCCATGTCTCTGCGAATGCAACATGTCATAATCCCATCTGGCAACTTCTGCCTACAGATCACCAGCTTGGCTAAGTACACGATGAAGATTGACGTACATAAAATTTACTGTCTATAAGTGGATGCCTTTGCAGGAATGCTCGGTGACAGTGAATGGTTTAATATATTAAACTGAAATGGCGAGGTAATCCTGCCACTTTATAGATAAATTCTATGTCCACACCGAGAACATTGTGTCCAGTTCTGGTTGCCTCAATTTTAGAAGAATATTGCAGCTATTGAAAGGATATTGAAGAGAGGAACCAGAATGATTTTTGGGGGAGTGGGTGGGTGGGGGGGGGGGGGGGGGGAGGTGTTGGGGGAGGGGGGGGGGGAGGTGTTGGGGGAGGGGGGGGGACTGAATTTATGAGCAGTCATTATTTCAACTGTGAATGTTTTCACTGGTAAATAAGAGGTTGAGAGGTGATATGGTGGCTGTTTTGAAGTTTCAAAACAGACTAGATAATGTTGACAACGATAAGCTATTTTATCTTGCCTGGAACAGTAGAACTGGAGGTCATGGCCTCTTGGCTCCATCCCAGCCCTGAAAACCATTTCCCTTGACCCCCTCCTAGTCTCACTCCCAGCCAAATTTTAACTCACTGTCCAGTTGCCTGGTGACGCACAACAGGCAACCACAACTCCAGTTTATTTTAAAATATAGCCTCGGGCCTACCTGGCTGGCCCAGTCCAAATGCACCGCGCCATGTTGTCCACCGCCTCATTTAAACACCGCCATCCTATTTCAGGGATGCACATGTGCAAAATAGCAGCAGGAGCAATGGAAAAATTGGGGAAACAAAAAGCAGGGATAAAGCCTCCCTACTGCCAGCTGTTTAAAAATCAGGCTGCAATAGGAGTGAAATCCAGACTATTTTATGTGGTAAAAGTTAGTCTGTGCTGTACGAGGCTAGTAAACTGCTATTTAATACTGATGTTTGATGCAGTATTGCATATGAGGACTGTATTAGGCAAATTCTGAAAATGATCTGAAAGGCCAAATAAGGTTAAGGATCTGATATAAATGCATTTCTTTGCCACTTAAAGAGAAGTAAGCTCTGATTAATTTCACAGCACAAGTTCCTAATGTGCTATTTTCAGAAGATGCATAGTGTCAAACCAATCCTTTCTTATAAACAACTCAGTCAAAACAGAGAGTGCCGAGCATTCAGTATTTCATATCTGGTTGATCAAAAAAGTGTCTAAGAAACATACATCCCTCCAAAGGACCCAGTGAGTTTGACAGCATCTCCCCTCAGATGCTGTCAGACCTGCTGAGATTTTCCAGCAATTTCTGTTTTTGTTGTTGAAGTTGAAGTTTACTTTGGACTGCCCCCACATCCAGTGGAAAATAGCATCATGGGCACCTCCAATTTGGAGCAAGTTCCTGCAGGAACGCATCAAAGTAAATGGTAAAAGCTGGGAACTTGGGCAATGCGGTAACCATTGAATGAATACTGTTACCTCTGAGGTTCCATTCTCAAAGAGATACCTGAAATATCTCACCAAGAAGCACCTCCAGGAAAACAACCTGTGTGACTGGCTTTGTGTAGTTGCAAATGGTAAACAAAGCTATGAACTGCGGCCCTGTGGTGAACCATCGTTGGTTACCACTGGGGGTTGTTATTATGTTACTGTTGGGCTAGGGTGTTGTCACTGTGGGGGTTGTACAATGTTGTTGGGTTAGGGTGTTTA
Organism: Mustelus asterias; assembly: GCF_964213995.1. NCBI lineage: Eukaryota > Metazoa > Chordata > Chondrichthyes > Carcharhiniformes > Triakidae > Mustelus > Mustelus asterias. The sequence goes on along the minus strand of NC_135804.1, from coordinate 62,088,949 downwards.
CCTGTTATAAGTGTTATCATGGCACATCCCGGTGGGGCCCCGCCTCCGGAGGTGAGGTATAAGACCCTCTGCTCCGGCAGGACCCCTTCAGTCTGAACTGGTGTACTCGTGTTAGTTAGTTCCATTGTTAGACAATAAAAGCCTTCAATACTGAAGCCTTGTTCCACGTGCTTGATTGTCGCGCATCAGGCCCTTCCAGATCAATCAGGATGAAAGGAGAGGGAAGATGAAAACTAGGCCAGTCTAAACTTTTGTATAAATTAGCCTTAATAAAGTTGACAAAAAGAAAAAACAGAAAAAAAGAGAGTGTGGAGGCTGTCACTTATGACTCATTAGACAGAACTCCTTCCTCTGAATAGCAAAACTCTAGGTTCAAGTCCCAATCTAGGACTTGTGCACAAAACCCAAGGCTGACACTTCTTCAGGTGAGATATTAGCCCTCCCGCTAGCTCGGGAGGATGTGAAAGATCCCATGGCACTATTTCTGTGATTGGTGGGTACTGCGGGGCTGGAGTACATCATCAGTCCCCAAAATGGGATTTTAATTTAATTCAGCATCGTTCCTTTAAAACCTTCTTCAGTCGTTGCCTTGCCCCTTCATGATATCGATTGGTTTAATTGGTATTTTTTTTCCAATTGGTTAATTTATTAATTTGTTATATTTGATACTTAGAAGAAAATAGAGAGAGCCTTGGCCTGTCAGCTGTGGCTTAGTTACTAACACTCTGGTCTCTGAATCACAAGGTTCTGGGTTCAAGTCTAATTTCAGCACCCAAGGCTGACTCTCCAGTCCAGAGCTGTGGGTGGTGCTGAATTCCAAATGGGGATCTGAATTTTCCAGCTGTTACTGCTGCAGCAAAAGGAGGTTTGGCTGAGCACCAAATTCTTCACCCTTGTTTGTAGTGGGGGGTGTGAACAGACGGAGAATTCCAGCCAGGATGTTAAACTGAGGCTTTATCTACTTGTTTGGTTGAAGGTGAAAGATTCAATGGGGAGAATCATGAAGACCCCCTTATAAGCCTGGTCCTGGCTAGGGTGACCATTAACAGTTCCAGGCTGTGTAAAGTCGAGGGGTCATCCAGCCTGACTGCCAGGTCCTCTCCTGTGCCTATGATTATGGCCAAGTGTCGCAGGAGAGGAAGTACACTGTGTCCACAGGTATCCTTCAGGCCTTCTGCAACTGGTAGGAGCCCGGGGAACACCATTTTAATTTAACTGGATAAATTTCCTTTTAAAGTTATATTTCTGTAACAGTGCCACGCCAGGGGCTGACACCCCTTGTACTAATTTATTTTATTGATTATTTTTCTTAAACGAGTATATAGAATGGTTTTGTGACTCAGTCGGTAGCACTCCCATCTCAGAGCCTGACATTCTGGGCCCTGTTTTACCATTTTGATTCTAAGTACTGGGTGGGCTTGAAACTGGGAGTGTTTCAGGTCTGACTTTTAGACCTGTTCTCAGGCGTCCCCCTACACACACTGCCTGAAAAATTATCAGCAATTCCAAATCGCGCTGCACAAGCCCCTGGGCGGGGCTTAACGGACCCAAAATCCTGCAGCTCCGATTGACGCCTCCAACTGCTCATAGGCAAAAAAAATGATAGAATGCGGCTCCCCTGCCACATCCCTCCCGGGCTGGAAAATGCATTCCCCTGGCCCCCACAACATTCCTGATCCCCTTATCTCCTCACCCCCCCATCACCCAGACCGATCACGGGCCTCTCCCCCCCATCCCCCCACCGATCTCAGGCAGACTGGCAGCTGACTGCCCCCTTCCCCCCCACTGATCTCAGGCAGAGTGGCAGCAGACCCTGCTTCCCATGTCCCCCCGCCCCCAAAAAATCGATCTCAAGCAGAGAGCTGTCGGACGCTCAGCACCTACCTCCTCTCTAACTGGAACGCCCGAATCAGACTTTTATGAAGCATGTCTATTTTGTGCAGATTCTGGGTGGGCGTACGTGGTGGTAAAGGGGGAAGCGGTAAAGTTGGGCGTGCAGCCCATTAAGTCAATTTAAATACATGCAAATTATTTAAATGCCCATTGTGCCCGTTTCGAGCGTGGTTCCGAACGTGGCCATTTTCAGGCCTTGATAAAGGGGGAACCAGCGCGGACGGTGGGCATGGATCGAGCTACTCGCCTCACACCCAACTTTACCAAGTTTTCACACCTGAAAACGGGCGCAACGCAATGGTAAAATCAGGCCCTCTTGTGTTCAAATCCCACTCCAGGACTTGTTGACCGTGGAAGGAGTGTTGATGATGCGGTTCCCACAAGTTGATAATCAGCCTGCCAATTCTTCCAGCCTTTCCCTGCTATTCCCCAAATGGATAAAAACTATAAAGAGAATCAGCCGGGATACTGAGTTCACAGTTAGGAGACAGAGATCTGTAACGCTGAATCCTGTGAATAAATCTACTGAAGCCGAAGAGATTTGTGTCATGTTTCATACTTCACCAGCTGGCTTGGATCTGGTAAAAACCTTTGGTCAATCTGAAACCAGCTCCTAAAATTACAGTTTCCAATTTTTGATTCTCAAGTGCAGGCAGCAAAGCAGGGGAGAGCAAAGCTTCTCTGAATAGAAGCTTTAACCTTACTATAGTATTTATATCAGCACCGAAACATTGCCAACTTCATACTCCTGCAATAATTTTCCAACTCATCACCTTCATTAGAATCAGAAAGTCCCTTAATGGAGGCACAGTTTCTGCTCAAACGGATATTGGCAGAATTTAACAAACATCGAAGCTAATCTATTTCCTCCCTTGAAGGCTAAGGAATGAGTAAACACGGCGAGAGAATGAGGATAGCTCCATTCTGGTTATTCATGCTTTCTCAAATTCTTAACCCTGGGGCTGGATGAGGCACTTCAATAATCTAACTGTAACAAGTGAGTGGTTCCCACTACACAGGATTGCAAAATCCCACAAAACACAAGTACAGATAACTTACCAAAATGTTCCTTTCATTCTCGTATTTTTAAACGTCTTCTTTTTGCATTCTAATTTCAGCACCTCATCGCATTAACAACATTCAGTGATCTTGGCACCGATTGTTCGCGACAGCATCCAGCTGTCATTCTTCCTCTGTCAGTAGTTGTATATAACCTTTCTCCCACAATCAGCTCTCTCTCTCTCTCCAAACTTACCACAGGATAATCATGGGGGACATGTTACAGCCTCCCCATTGGTGTATTTGAAGACAGGTAGGGGTGGGTGGCACATTAAATAAAAGTGGGTGTCCTGCCCACTCCTGAGCTGTCCCCCATATTGTGCAGGGTCAAGGTGTTAGGCACTCCATTTGCCATTACGCCTATGGAGATCCTTAAGCTGCCAATTAAAGGCCACCATAGAACCTCATTCCATCCCCATCGTACCTTGGGTGGGGCCATGAGTAAGAAATGGGACCACCCTACAACTTTAACTGCTGGGGTTAAAAGGAAGGACGGGTACCTCCTTTTGGGGGTCCCATGAGCCCACTGGGGGCAGTTCTCCACTAAGATGATAACCTCTCTTTGTGCCTCCCCCCCAGCCTCTAAATCCCAACCCCAGCTCTCCTGGGTCCACAATTCTGCCCCAATTTAAACTCCTAGACTTACCTGGAAATCTGGTCTCCACCTTTCTTCTTCTGGCCACTTAATTTAACAGAAACATAGAAAATAGGAGCAGGAGGAGGCCATTGGCCCTTCGCCATGCTCTGTCATTCATTATGATCATGGCTGATCACCCAACTCAATATCCTGATCCTGCCTTCCTCCCATATCACTTGACCCCTTTAAACCCAATTCTATATTTAACTGCTGCTTGAAAACATACAATGTTTTGGCCTCAACTGTTTTCTGTGGTAGCAACTTCCACTCTCTGGGTGAAGAAATTTCTCCTGATCTCTGTCCTAAACAGTATCCTCAGACTGTGGCCTCTACTGAGTGCTGGTTGACCAGCAGTCCTTAAAAGCAGGACTTATTTTCCCTGAGGGGTGGAAGTCCCACTCTCATCTGGTTATGGTTGTCCTCAGCATATTACCACTGAGCCCATTTTAAAGTTGGTGAGATGCCGACTGATCTTTCAGCTCCACCCTTCCTTTCCAAACACCAAGGGGGTGATCTTATGAAAAAACTTCTAAGTCCATTATGAGCGTGTAAATGGGAGTGTTTCTGATCCGTTTTCAAATCTGCTGTTTTATCCACTTAGACAAAAGGCTTCTCACCTATAGGGGAAGGCTTAAATCGCCTGGACATTGGCTGAGAGCAGCAGAGGGCGCAATTGTGCATGTGCAGGTCTCTAGCAGCAGAGGCCTGTCACTCAGCCTCTGCTGCTATCAGCTTGCCTCCATAGCCGAAAGCAGGCCTCCCTCCCCCCCCCTCCCCCCACCGCCCCAGCTACCATGGGGGCCCCTGGCCGATTGCGACCTCCCCCTGACCCCACCCCCCCAGCCACGTGGGCTGATCTACCTCCGCGACATCCCAACCCACCTGGATTGATCTATCCCACCAACCCCCCTACCCACCCACCCAGACTGATCTACCCCCATGAGCCCCCCCACTCACCCAGACTGATTCCTCCCCGATCGCTGGTCCGAACCCCCCAGTCTGGCTCCGCCCCCAGTGGGCCCTGCACCCCCCCCCCTCCCCCGGGCCTTGCACCCTTGGTACTACTTGGTGCCTGGTGGGCACTGCCAGGGCACCCCCCCTTGCCCCAGACCTCCCTGGGGAGCCTCAATGGCCTCTGGTTCTACCAGAGAGTCCATCGCGCAGGTCCCCATTCCTAGGGACCAGCTGTGATTCTTGCCGGAGAGAACCTCTCCCAGCAAGGCCACAGAGACAAATAAACCCAGACAATACCGTCCCGAGCTTGCTAAACACATGATATTCAGCCTCGCATGGAAATGGATACGAAGCTAACCTCGCCGGATATCCGGTGCCGGTTAGATCACAAGAAGCAAGAAATTGGGCGCGATTTTACCGGCTCACCCTGCCCATCGGCAGGCGGGGTGCAAAGGTAAGATCGCCCCCCCACTTCCCCAACTCTTGTTCTTTCCCTGCTTATTCATTCTGGGTCACTTCCAACTCTTCTTTTCCCTCATCCCAAAATGGTTCCTGTACAAACTCTGACATCACTCTGCAAACCACTTTGTGTGATCCAAAGACTTGTGCAAAAGATATGAGGTGTTTCCAAATAAACCCTTTGAGAACATGAGGAGATCCGAGTGCCCAGTCTACTCTTCGGTTTGAATGGATTTGTCCATTTGGCAGGAGGTTTTACACTGGTGCCCACCATGGCAAATCGGGAGCACCAGTGGAGGCCAGCATGAAGCTGATTTAGATCCCATCAATTGGATACAGTGAGGACCCAACTGGAATCTTCCCCCCAGCGATCGATTCTATGCGACGCCAGGGGAAAAATCCAGAAGACGTCTGAACCAATGTGGTGTGCCAAAGTCAGGACTTACGTGAAGAAAGCCTGGGGCTTCTCCCAGATTACAGCATGGAACCCTGGAACACCACGGTGCTGGGTCGGGGGAGCATATTGTCAGTGGATCTTCAAGCTTCAGTGCCACCGAGGAGCTCCATCTTCCACCCTCAGTATTCCTGAAGATCCATCTTCTTTCTTCAACAGTGGGTCAGTGATGTTGGGCACTTTTTAAATAGGGCACCATATTTAATATTCACATTGCCAGTTCTGAAGAAGGGTCATCCAGACTTGAAACGTTAACTCTGTTCTCTCTCCACAGATGCTGTCAGACTTGCTGAGATTTTTCCAGCATTTTCTGTTTTTGTTGCAGATCCCAGCTTTTATTTTGTTTTTATGTAGCATTGCTCCATGTATTGTTTTTTATAGTTCAGAGGCATAGGAAAATAATGATATTCATGATGAATGGGCAGTTCCCATGCTGTACTCCTGTTTATTCCAGCAAAGGTAAATTGCAAACTGCTCTAACTGACCTGAACCTGTCAACAGGCTCAACATTGAAGTACTGTTTCTAACTTTTATGGAGCACAACACACAATTTTGCTTCTTTTCTATGTGGATGCCATCATCTCACATGAAAACACCATCCACCAGGTACATGGTATATACTCTTGCAACTCGGCTAACGTTGTCTACCTGATAAACTGCAGGAAAGGATGTCCCAAGGCATGGTACATTGGGGAGATCATGCAGATGCTACGACAGCAGATGAATGAACACCGCTCAACAATCACCAGGCAGGAGTGTTGTCTTCCTGTTGGGGAGCACTTCAGCAGTCACGGGCATTCAGCCTCTGATCTTCGGGTAAGTGTTCTCCAAGGCGGCCTTCATAACACACAAAGCAGAATCGCTGAGCAGAAACTGATAGCCCAGTTCCGCACACATGAGGACGGCCTCAACCGGGATATTGGGTTCATGTCACACTATCTGTAACCCCCACAACTTGCCTGGGCTTGCAAAATCTCACTAACTGTCCTGGCTGGAGACAATACACACCTCTCTAACCTGTGCTTAACCCTCTCTCCACTCACATTGTCTGTACCTTTAAGGCTTGATTAATTGTAAAGACTTGCATTCCAACCATTATCTTGTAAATTGAGTTTGTGTCTTTATATGCCCTGTTTGTGAACACAACTCCTCATCACCTGAAGAAGGAGCGACACTTCGAAAGCTAGTGCTGCCAAATAAACCTGTTGGAATTTAACCTGGTGTTGTGAGACTTCTTACTGTGTTTACCCCAGTCCAACACCAGCATCTCCACATCATTTCTACACAAGAACAGAAACACTCTCATCCACTTTGTGTCATTAGCATTGGAATTGCAACTCAGTCTGTCACCCATAATTGTCGGAACTTTTTGTCGGCACAGTAGCACAGTGGTTAGCACTGCTGCTTCACAGCTCCAGGGACCTGGGTTCGAATCCCGGCTCGGGTCGCTGTCTGTGTGGAGTTTGCACATTCTCCCTGTGTCTGTGTGGGTTTCCTCCGGGTGCTCTGGTTTCCTCCCACAGTCCAAAGATGTGCGGGCTAGGTTGATTGGCCATTCTAAATTTCCCCTTAGTGTCCCGGGATGCATAGGTTAGAGGGGTTAGTGAGTAAATATGTAGGGATATGTGGATAGGGCCTGGGTGGGATTGTGGTTGGTGCAGACTCGATGGGCCGAATGGCCTCTTTCTGCACTGTAGGATTCTATGATTCTATGATATTCCTGAAGGTCAGCACAGGGTCACAGGCCCTCAGGTAGGAAGTGAGTGTTTAGCCTCTACAGCAGCATGTTGAATTCACTGTCTATAACAGAGGCACTGTTTTACATTAATCTGATGACCTAATTGCACATCACTATATGACTTGGGCAATCTTAAACCATTTACTTGCATTATGTCAGACTGTGACTGATGGAGGATGGTAAACTCAAACAGGATAAAGTTAAATATGGCATATAGTCATGAAGAAGTTTGGAGCCTTTCATATTTCTCCCTTGAAAGAGAAGAATAGAATGCAACCGCAAATGAGCTGTCATTAAGACAGATGAACACAGAATGCAACTGCAAAACTAAAACCATCACAACTGGGTGATTTTGGCTCCAATCCCAAACAAACGAGCTCTAAGCTTTAAGCGGCCCATCAAAACACAACAAACAAAGCAGGATTTATGAAGCAAGTGTTCACAGGATGCCTGAGTCACAAAGTGCGATCACTTCTTTGTCACAAAGCACAACCCTACCCAAAAACTTAAAGTCTATTTATTAGTCACAAGTAGGCTTACATTAACACTGCAATGAAGTTACTTTGAAAATCCCCTAGTCGTCACACTCCAGCACCTGTTTGGGTACACTGAGGGAGAATTTAGCATGGCCAATGCACCTAACCAGCGCGTCTTTCAGACTGAAAACTTCTGACAGAATTCAACGCAGAATAGTGTTAAATTGTATTTTGTGCTTTCAAAAGCATTCTTAAGTCATATGAAGTGATCAATGAGCTGAAAACCACATCAATTGCAAACATTTATCTGTGTGGAGCTGCAGAAACCGCATCAATTGTGAACAGCAACCATTCAGCTGACATCAGTGGTGGTAAAATTCTTGTCGACAGCATTCACTTATGCTCCAAATTGTGCTTACAGCAGTGGCTGCGTACGTTTTCAGGGTTCATTGTGAAAAAACTAAGTCCCAGCTCGAACTGTTGTACTTGGAAACTTTAAGTGTGCCTGCGGGAAGATAAATATTAGGTCGAGTTCCTATATAATTAACTCAATGAAGATGGACTCCTTCTCACATGCATATTATAAGGGACATGGAACAGAAAGAAAAGAAAGAAACATCTTCGGTGTGGAGCAGATGAATATTGGAGGATGTGGGCGAACCAAGAAAAGGAATAGAATGAATTTGTATTTATACTGCACCATTCACTTTGGTAAGATTACCAAAGCTCTTGCAGCTACCAAAGCACTTTGAAAGGGCAGTGACTACTGTACTCGAGGGAAATGTGGCACCAAAATGCTCAAAGAATGGCCCCACAAGCAGTAATCAGATAAACAACCAGACAATTTGATTTGGTAATGTTAATTCAGGGATAAGCGTTGGCCAAGCCATGCAGAGAATGAATATTCTCCTGGAATCTTCTATAAGCACATCAACAAACAAATGGTGTCTTGGTTTAGTGTCACATGGGAAAGGCAGCACCATTAACAATGCAGCATGAACTACCCTGCCCACGGCACTTTCTCGTGCAATCGTAGAAGGTGCAACACCTACCCCTTTATGTCCTCTCTGTTCACCATCCCAGGTCCTAAACACCCCTTTCAGGTGAAGCAGCGCTTCACACGCACCTCCTTCAATCAGGTCTATTGTATTCACTGCTCCCAATGCGGCTTGCTCTACATCGGTGAGACCAAACGTAGACTGGGTGACTGCTTTGCTGAACACCTTCGGTCCGTCCGCAAAAGGACCCTCACCTTCATGTCACTTGCCACTTCAACACATCACCCTGCTCTCCTGTCCACATGTTCGTTCTTGGCCTTTTGCAATGTTCTAGCAAACCCCAACACAAACTGGAGGAAAAGCACCTCATCTTCCCATTGGGCACTTTACAGTCTTCTGGACTGAACATTGAGTTCAACAACTTCAGAGCATGAACTCTCCCCATGAACTTCACCCCATTTCCATTTATTTTATTTCATTTTGTTTAATCTTTTCATCTCATTCCTCCATTTTTATCATCCTTCTTTCTCTCTTCTATTTTCCTACTTTTCCATTCCCGCTCTCCTTCTTGTATGCTCCCCCCCCCCCACCCCCCCACCAACTCCCCAACTCCCCCCCACCCCCAACTCCCTTCAGGCCAACTGCCTTAACAATCTGCACCTCTGTTCTGCCATTCACACATTCTGATCTCTTAATGGACACTTTTAGCACCTCTATCAGCCAACTTTATCCTCATTTACATTCCCTTTGTCCTTTTAAAGTGTCCTCCCCTCCCCCCCATCCTCATACCATAAATCTTTTCTGATTTTCTTTGTCCTCAGCTCTGACGAAGGGTCATCCAGACTCAAAACGTTGGCTCTATTCTCTCGCCACAGATGCTCTCAGATCTGCTGAGATGTTCCAGCATTTTCTGTTTTTGTTTCAGATTCTAGCATCCGCAGTATTTTGCTTTTATCTAAGTGACAAATTGGAATTTAACCCTGAAAAGTGTGAGGTGATGCATTTTGGATGGACTAACAAGGCCACAGCTGGAGTACTGTGTGCAGTTCTGGTCACCACACTATAGGATGTGTTTGCACTAGAGGGGATCCAGAGGAGATTCACCAGGATGTTGCCTGGGGTGGAGCATTTCAGCTATGAAGAGAGGCTGGAGAGGTTGGGGTTGTTTTCTTTAGAGCAGAGAAGGCTGAGGGAGGACCTGATTGAGGTGTGCACAATTATGAAGGACATAGATAGGGTAGATAGGAAGAAACTTTTCCCCAGTGGGTGGTTGGAATCTGGAACTCTTTGCTCACAAAGGTGCTGGAGGCAGGAACCCTCACAACATTTCAGAAACATTTAGATGATCACTTGAAATGCCATAGCAGACAAGGTTACGGATCAAGTGTTGGATAATGGGAATAGAATAGATAGGTGTTTGATGGCCGGCACAGACACGATGGGCCGAAGGGCCTCTTTTGCTCTGTTTTGTTTTGTATTTTTATTCCAATTCAATCAAATCAAGTCCAATTCAGAGTCTCAACAAGTTGAGACATTCCTGATCCAAGCTGACAAGACAGGGCTCTCACCTCCTGTCCTGGGCTTGATCTACATGATCCAAGCTGATTGGAGTAGACATTGCTCCTCCTCCAAGGCTTGATCTCATTCGCATCTTTGCCAAAAGCCGAGATGCCGCTTTTAAAAATTGCTTCAAATGAAGCTAAAATGTAACCTAATGACTTCAACCAAGCACAGCATGTCGATACTACACTTGATCTTAGCCAAAAGGCCGAGAAAGACGCATGACTCTATGAGCTCTCCTTCGGTACCTGGTGTCAGCCTAGATGAAGTGCTTGAGTTTCCGAAATGAGACTTGAATCCACAAACCCATGAATCAAGGCAAGATTCCCACCACTGAGTCACGGCTGAATGTCCCACCCCCCACCTACCCACCCACCACTGCCAATACTCCGGACAACGTTAAATGCATCAACAGTAAATGCTGGAAATACTCAGCAGATCAAGCAGTGCATGTGGAGAGAGAAACAGAGTTAACATTTCAGATTGATGGCCTTTCATCAGAACTGGGAAAGGCTTGAGACATAACAGGCCTCAAACAAACCTGTTTGTGAACTCAACTCCCACTCACCTGATGAAGGAGCAGCGCTCCGAAAGCTCGTGCTACCAAATAAACCTGTTGGACTTTAATCTGTTGTTGTGAGACTTCTTACTGAGGCTTCAAACAAGTGAAAGGTTACGGAGGTGTGAGAAACAGCACACAGGGGAAAGGCCTGTGGCAGGGATGGAGAGGTTAATGACAAAACATTTCATGGTGCAGGTCAAAGAGAATAAACAAAAGACAAACAAACGAACAAACAAAAGATTTGTCAGAGGGGGTGTGAATGGCAGAATCACGAAAAGCTGCTGTCTGCAAGCAAATGTGATACAGGGAGATATTCCAGGCAGTGTTGAAGTTTCTCAACCTTGCAATTTGAATCATTTCAGTGTTCAGTTTGAACACTGTGCCTACAAGAACATTAAGAAAGACTCTGGAATGACAAAAAACCCACCTAACAATGCTTACAGTGCCACAAGCTATCCATCATCATGTGTTGTACCCGGCTGCCAGAGTGAGCTGAACAACTATGGGTAACAAAGAACTGCGAATTTTATATTTAAAAAACGGAATAACACAGATCCTGGATAACAATCCAACAAAATTATATCAACTCAGTATTGTGCTCCATCAATGTTAGAAACGGTGCTTTAATCTTGTGACTGACTGCAGTCCACAGATAACATTTGCTTAGTCCCAATACAATTGGAATCAGAGTTTTCTACACAATAAAAAATAGATTGTCAGTTGCCATTTTAATTCCTCAGTCTGATCTCTGTCCTTGGCTTTCTGCATTGTTCCATCAGAGCTCAATGCAAACTCAAAGAACAGCTTTCCATCTTTCTATACCTGCAATGTGCTCGCTTCAATACTGGCTTTATGAATGATATATGTCAATTATAGCTCCTTATTTTCACCCAGGTGGTAGGATGACTGTGCCAGTGCTAACAGGGATGAAAAGAATGCAGTGATGGTGTTTGGAATCTACATCAGTTCACCATGCGAGGTAGATAGTCTACACTCTTGACATAAACTGTTCTTATATCTTCACCCTGGCCAATGGCACCTGTTTGGAAATTTTACACACTTTCTTTCGAACAGCCAATCCCACAACTCTACCAGCTATTTGTACACTTGCCGTATCTCTTTCATTTGTCTCACTGAGCCTCCTATTGTCTCCTGCTAATTTCACTTCTTTCTCAGCACTGGGTGGGTCGGAGGTGGGGGGGTGTGTCTAAACATACTTTCTTTTTTATCAATGCCATTGATTAGCAAGACCTCCATGTTGTAAAAGATTTTGCAACTGAAATGTTGACTTTTTTAATCTCCCGATGCTGCCTGACCTATCATGTAGCAGCATTTTCTGTTTGTTTCAAACTTCCAGCATTTGAAATATTTGGCACCTGTACTCCATATGTTATTTGCTCTCCTGTTTCCCCTATTTAACATAACTTCCAATCTTTTTCCTAGTGGGATGAATCTTCCAGCTCTTCTCCTAAACAAAGGGATTAACCAGGGTAGGTTTAGCTGACATGGCTGGGGCACCCTTTCCAATCTTGTTTGGTCCTCCAGTTTTCTTGTCCAGTAGTTACTTTTGGAACCAGTTCTGCCGTATCAAGTGGCACAATAATGTGCACACCTGAGAGTCGTACTGGTTGCATCCGTCACTACAGTTACTCTTTGTTTGGAGAGTGCAGAGATTACAACATATGCACCTGCTTGCCCAGAGTCCTGCTGGAAACAGTCAAAGATGCCAAGCTGCATGACGTCTTCAGCAACCCAGCAGACGGAGCGCAGCGTCGATACACGTGGTCACGCTCACAGTCCAGGTCCACCGACGTCAAGCCAGTGTTCTTTTCTGACCACTGTCTCCTGCTGGCCGACTTTCAGCTGAAGGAAAACCAGAAAGTGGGCAGGGGGTCCTGGAAGCTAAATGTAGAACTGTTGACCCCAGAGATCCTCGAGGAACTCAAAAGGGTTTACCACGGTTGGAGAACAGTGAAACCCTTCTTTGAGTCTCCATCGCTCTGGTGGGAAACCATCAACAACAACATCAAGAGGTTCTTCATCCGCAAAGGGGTTCAGAAGGCCAGGGAGAGGCGGGGAGAAATGTCCTGACTCCAGAAAAGCATGCAGAATCTGCTCCAACTGTAGTCGATGGGGGTTGATGTCAAGGAGGATCTCCGGGAGGTGAAGAGCCAGCAAGCCTCGCCCTTTGCCTCGGAGGCCTCCAAGGTCATCTTCCGATCCAGGGTCCGCTCCGTGGAGCAGGATGAAACGTGCTCGCGTTTCTTCTTCCAGAAGGTGCACAGAGAAACCTCTGTGATCAGCAGCCTGAAGGAGGAAGATGGCTCTGTAAGGTCATCGCAGTCTGACATTCTGAGGATCTGCAAATCCTTCTATGCCGGACTGTATGACCTGAAGCCAACAGACAGCACGGCCTCCCAGTCTTTCCTGTCGTCTATCTAGCAGGTCTTAGACAACGGCGAGCGGGAGAGTCTGGACAGACCGGTATCTCTGGATGAGCTGACAAAGGCCGTCGAGTCCTTTCAGAAGAGTAAAACTCCCGGAAGCGACGGCTTACCGGCTGCGTTTTACTCGGCGTTGTGGGAGTTGACGGGCCCGGACCTGCTGGAAGTATACGAGAGTATGCTTCTGGAAGGTAGCATGTCAGAATCCATGAGGAAAGGCATCATTACCCTCATCTACAAGCAGAAGGGGGAAAGGGAAGAAATTAGAAATTGGCGACCTATTTCACTATTGAACGTGGACTATAAAATTCTAGCCAAGGTCATCGCCAACCGGGTCAAGTCTGCTCTGGGGTCAGTGATCCATCCTGATCAAACCTGTGCTGTACCCGGCAGGAAGATCTCTGATAGCCTCGCGCTACTCAGGGATATGATCGCCTACGTGCAGGACAGGCAGGTGGATACCTGCCTCATCAGCCTCGACCAGGAGAAGGTGTTTGACAGAATATCGCACAGCTACATGATGGATGTGCTCTCCAAAATGGACTTTGGGAAGGGAATCCGCAATTGGATCCAACTGCTCTACACAGACATCAGTAGCGCAGTCTCAATCAATGGGTGGGAATCAGATTGGTTTCAGATCAGGACTGGAGTCAGGCAGGGCTGCCCTCTCTCCTCCGTCCTTTTTGTGTGTTGCATTGAACCCTTTGCCGAGACCCTCAGAAGCGACCCAGGCATCAAAGGGGTTACAATCCCAGGCAGCGGAGGGACGCAGGTCAAAGCCTCCCTGTACATGGATGATGTGGCTGTCTTCTGCTCAGACCCCTCGTCTGTTCGCAGGCTCCTCCAAGTCTGTGAGCAGTTCGAGCTGGCCCCGGGGCAAGAGTGAGGCCATGTTCTTTGGGAACTGGGCTGACAGATCCTTTGTCCCCTTCACCGTCAGGGCAGACTACCTTAAGGTGCTGGGGATATGCTTTGGAGCGGCAGGGGCATGCGCCAAAAACTGGGAAGAGCGCATCGCCAAAGACAGGCAAAAATTGGGCTTGTGTGAGCGACACTCCCTCTCTATCACTGGAAAAAACCTGGTCATCCGGTGCGAGGTACTGTCCGTGTTGTTGTACCTGGCGCAGGTCTGGCTTATCCCCAAATCCTGCGCAGCAGCAGTAACCCAGGCCATCTTCAAGTTTATCTGGAGATCAAAGATGGATTGTGTCCGGAGGGAAGCGATGCACAAATCTCTAGAGAATGGAGGGAAAAACGCTCCCAACGCTGCCCTCATCCTGATGGCCACCTTTGTGTGCGGCTGCATCAAGCTGGGCGTAGATCCTCGGTACACTAACAGCAAGTGCCACTACTTTTTGAGGTTCTACCTGTCCCAAATGTTGCGGAGGATGGGTCTGGCCACACTGCCGCGGAACGCTCCAAGTAGTTGGACCGTACCGCAGCACCTGTCCTTCGTGGAGAAATTTTTCCGGAAACACACCTTTGACCACATGGTGATCAAGCAGTGGTCAGCACGTAATGTCCTTGAGGCCCTGAGAGAAAAGGAGATGGCGGATCCTGTCGGATGGATCCCTGAGCAGACTGTCAATGTCATCTGGCAGAATGCCTCATCACCAGAACTCACAAACAAGCACCAAGACCTGGCTTGGCTGGTGATGAGAAGGGCACTTCCCATCAGATCCTTTATGCACGCTCGAGGTCTCAACATCACCGTATGCTGCCCTCGAAGTGGCTGCAGGGGTGATGAGACGGTCGCACACCTCCTTGTGGAATGTGCCTTTGCAAAGAAGGTCTGGAGTGAGATGCAGTGGTATTTGTCGAGGTTCGTCCCGAGCAGCTCGGTGACGCAGGACTCTGTGCTCTACGGGCTGTTTCCGGGGACGCACACCGAGACAAACATCAACTGCTGTTGGAGGGTCATCAACTCGGTGAAGGACACACTTTGGGCCGCCCAAAACTTGCTGATCTTCCAGTTGAAAGATTTGTCCTCGACCGAGTGTTGCAGACTGGCACATTCCAAGGTCCAGGACTATGTGCTCAGGGACGCGCTCAAGCTTGGGGCAGCCGCCGCAAAGGCACAATGGGGAAAGGCCACCGTGTAAAGCCTTTCAACCGAGGCAGACCGAGGGCCCAGTAACTGCAGAACACCCTCGGCCTGCATAACTGTGTGCTAAACTGGAAAATAACAGCACACAGTAAAATCTGATGCATGTATATAGTTTCAAGTACTGAAATGTAATAAATGTAATGTAATGTAAATAAGCATCGTATAGTACTGTAAAAATGACTTTTTTTTGTACTGTTTGTAATTTCTGGATATGTCGTTTTGCAATGGTTTATTTGAGAGTTTCTTTTATGAATAAAGTATATTTTTGAAATAAAAAAAATGCACCTGCTCGCTTCTCGGCCTTTTGGCTAAGATCAAGTGTAGTATCGACATGCTGTACTTGGTTGAAGTCATTAGGTTACATTTTAGCTTCATTTGAAGCAATTTTTAAAAGCGGCATCTCGGCCTTTTGGCTAAGATGCAAATGAGATCAAGCCTTGGATCATGTAGATCAAGCCCAAGACAGGAGGTGAGAGCCCTGTCTTGTCAGATTGGATCGGGAATGTCTCACTTGTTGAGACTCTGAATTGGACTTGATTTGATTGAATTGGATTTTTTTTTAATGCACCTCCTCTGCATACTGTCATACTAATGAAGGAAAATACACCACATTACATCCAGAAATATTGGACTTTAACTAAGGCCTGAGTTCACACCAGCCATTGGCTGAATTACTGTAGGTCGATTCTCTAAGAGACAATGGAACCCACCTTGTCACCAGACAAGCTACATCTAATAAAAGTATCCAGGAACTAATTGTGATCTCTAGTTAAGACATAATAGCCATCTCATCAAGAAATTTCCTGTGTAATGCACAGACGGAGTTTTGTGGATTAGCCTTCCCATTTGGAATATGCAAAGATTGGGTTAAAGGGCAGCTGAAAGTTGCCCCAGGTTGTTTCTCAGTGTGTGCGTTCTGTGAAAACAAGTTCTGGAAGTTTGAGACAAAAGTAAAAGCCACCTAAATACCACTGCAACTAGTCATTTTGCAAGTAGAACTCAATCTGTCTGTCTCTCTCTCTCTCTGATTGTGGGAGTCAGACAAGTCAGTAAGGACCACAGTTGAAAAGAGAACTAGAAAGCTTCTCTGCAAACTACATGATCCTGGAATCGCAAAGCCAACTATTTGCCTCCTGAAGTCAACTCCAATGGAATTTCAAAACTGATTATTCATCCACTGAAGTCACATCTACTAGAATCTCAAATCACATCAGCTGCAACACTCACTCAATCATCTATACCTCATGAGTCAAGGACTGTTTCATATGCTTATTTTACTTTTTAACTCATTTTGACATAATCTGTATGAATGTCTTTTACCATTTTCTTGCCTTTAGTAATTAATAAACTCACTCCATCTTCAACTCAAGAAAGCCTGGTTAAAATTGGTTCCTTTAAAAATGTAAATATTGAGCTTGGGAAAAAGGTATCCGTAAAAAGGATTCTTTTTCGATTAAATCCATGGAGGGGGTTGAATAAAGACAAGGGGATCCAGTTCATCCCTCCTCATCAAGTATTATGACAATTTGGGGGTATACCAGCCGGATGGTGACAAATTTAGGGGTCTCACCCAGATCGACAACTTTGGGAGCCTCACCTGTTGGGTTGTAACAATAGTAATCTCGAACTGCTGAGAAATTTAAAGCCTGAATACTGATAATGCTATGTAGATGTTTCCGTTGGGCTCTCGGGTTCAAACCCATTCTAGATGGAAGGGAATAAGATCTGCTGTGTCTGCTAGCTGTAAGAGTTCTGAGCTTCTAAAGAGTCTCTTTGCCGTCAATGAGTACATTTTTGCAAATGTAGTCTCTGGTATAGTGCGTGGACCTGCAGAGTTTCACTGGCTGTCTTGTCTGGAGACAATACACATCTTTTTAGCCTGTCTTGATGCTCTCTCCACTCCCATTGTTTTGTTTCTTAAAGACTGGATTAGTTGTAAGTATTCGCATTCCAACCATTATTCATGTAAATTGAGTCTGTGTCTTTATAAGTTCTGTTTGTGAACAGAATTCCCACTCACCTGAAGAAGGGGCTTAGAGCTTCGAAAGCTTGTGTGGCTTTTGCTACCAAATAAACCTGTTGGACTTTAACCTGGTGTTGTTAAACTTCTTATAGTGTAGGAAATGCAGCAACCAATGTGTGCACAGCAAGCTTGTACAAACAGCAATGTGATTATGGCCAAATGATCTAATTTTCTGAGAGATGAATTTGACCAAGCCACAAGGACAAAACCCCCTCTCTCCTTCAGAATAATGCTATAGGATTGCTTATGGCCCTTCGAAAGGGCCAGCAGCATCTCACCTGAAAGACCTCCAACAGCCCAGCATTCCCTCTGAATTGTACTGGAGTGTCACTCTTTACATTTGTGTTTAAGTTGAGCAGGCTATCCAACTGAGGAAATGTACCATACTTGTGCTAAAGAGGGCATTTCTCCGAGATTGGGGCTAAGACTGTTGTGGCACAGTTTCAGCATTTCACCATATTGTACCTAACCTGGGTTTGGGTGAGCATGATTCGAGATTGCCCGAAATGGAAGGTGTTCCATTTTCCAGCTTTCTTATCACTCAAACATCACCAAAAGTGTAGGATTAGACTTATTTCCACACAGGTTGCAGTGATGCAATGTTGCACAATACCAATGCGTCACTGCAAATATTTTAGAAATCTGCACTTCTGCCGTTGGTCCTGTGCAAGGAACATGCCGGGCCAAAGTCAAAGATATGGCAAAGGAACTGGAGTATAAAAAAGGTATTCCTGCAACTGTACAAGGTACTAGTGAGATCACATTTAGAATACCGTGTACAATTTTGTTCCCCTTATTTAAAGAAAATATATCATTGGAGGCAGTACAGAGAAGGTATACTAGAATGATCCTGGGTATGGGGGGACTTCCTTTTGAGGAAAGATTAGACAGGTTGGATCTTTACTTCTTGGAGTTCAGAAAAATACGAGGTGATATAATTTAAACATAAGACCCTGAGGGGGTTAAACAGGAAAAATGTTGGGAGGCTGTTTCCACTCAGAGTGTAGGACCAGAGGGCAAAGTCGCAGAATAAGGGGGTACTAATTTAAGATGGATTTGAGGAAGAATTTCTTCTCCCAGAGAGTGGTGCATCTTTGGAATTCTTTTTCCTGGGAAGCTGTAGAGGCCAACTCCTTGAACATTGTCAAGGTTGAGATTGATAGGTTTTTAATCAGTAAGGGAATTAAGGGTTACGGAGAGAAGGCAGGAAAGTGGGCTTAGTGTTGGGATTTTTTGTGTCCCCAGTAGTGTGTTTCAGGATGGTGGATGCGGCTGTCATTGGCTGATGGCGGGAGCCTCTCATTCCCTCACTATCAACGGGCTTTCCTGTTTTATACACCTCCCCAACCCCACCTCTTCCCCTCACTCCCACCCCCCCAACCCCACCCGACACCCTCCCACTCCTCACAACCACCCCCCAACTCCACCCCCTCCCCCAACCCCTCCCCACCAACCCCACCCCACCCCACCTGCCCCCCCCCCCCCCACTCCGTGCAATCACCCCTCCAACCCTATCCCCTCCCCACAACCCCTCCCCTCCCCCCACCCCAACCCCCACAACCACCAGCAGGAAACCTGCTGGCAGGGCCGGAAGATCCTGTCGGTGAGAAGGGCTGGAAAATTCCGACCAATCAGTGTTAGATCAGCCATGATCTGATTAGATGGCGGAGCAGGTTCAAAGGGCTGAGTGGCCTACTCTTGCTCCTATTTCTTATGGACGTATGGGGCACAAGTTTAAACATAGAAGTGCCTACCAGGCTTTCAGTGTCTGTTTGTTTGAATTAGGCAGGCCTGAGAGAAGATGTAGATTCCTTTACAACGACTGACTGAAGGGGAGGAATACACATATCGATGGAAATCGAGGCGCACAATGAACTGCCAGTCAACAGACCATTATCCAATTACTGTTGACAAGTGAGGTATGAGGTCAGAGAGACTAGCAAAGTCATGAAGTTCCAGCAAACTATTTGTGAAGAGCGATCTTAGAATTGCATTAGCAATTCCATAGTCCGCATGAAAGCTGCAATTCATACTTGGGCACATTCAAAAGGAAATTGTGTGAGAATAAGAAAAGATATTGTTTGGAGCAGTAGGGAATAAGAGCCAGAAGAAATTACACACGAGGAAGTTATGATCTGATTTACGTGCTGTGCATTTTCAAATAAATGTTGCTGAGGGCAAATACTGACCTTTGACCTGTTATTTCATGTTCGATCTATTCCCAAGCCGACAGTCACAGCTAGTTTTATTCCTGGCCTCTTCCTCGCCAGTCTGCTTTCCTCTCAAATCACCACCTTTGATCCCCACTACTGGAAGAACTCTTCCCTTTTACAAATTCACTTTCAAATTTCCAAATGCCTTTGCCCGAGGCTCGCCAACTATCAGGCCACCTGGAGAGATACAGCCCAGAAGATGACCATTTGGCCCATCGGCCTGCTCTTTGAAAGAGTCCTCCAATTGGTCCCACGCTCCTGCTCTTTCCCCGGAGCCCTGTAAATTTTTCCTTTTCAAGTATCTATCTAATCTCACTTTGAATGTAACTGTTGAAATGACTTCCACCAACCTTTCAGAGACTGTGCTCTAAATCATTGCAACATGCTGAGGAACACAGACAATAATATTTCGTTTGATTCCTATGTTGTGTTGGCTTGGCTGATCTTTACATCAGCTGGCATAGGGGAAAACACATCATCAACTATTCTTGCTCCTGACCACTGTTTAGAGACTGCTGCTGAGAGTGCGTCCATGTGAATGCCTCAGGATCAACTATGGAATGCCAGAACTCATAGTCTAGACTTGTACTTCAACAATTTCCACAGGTGGAAGATACAGAAGACAGCAGTCAATTATGGGACATCTGCGGCATAAGGCGGAAGACTAAGCTGAAAAAAACAGTTCTGACTGTGATCAAACTAATGGTTTAAAAGTAACAAACTTGCATTTCTATAGTGCCTTTCACCACCTTCAGATGTTCCAAAGTGCCTTACAACCAATGAAGTACTTTTGAAGTGTAGTCACTACTGTAAAGTAGGAAATGACTCAACTCTGTTCCTCCATTTGTACTGGTGCTCACTGAATTCAGAATCTTTAACCTTGACATCCATAAGCCATCCCTGTAGTGTTCAATGGTTTAACTGATCTGTGTTTGATAATGTTGCCCAGCAATCTATGATTGATTAAACCTGCGAGAGCTAAAGTAAGCAGAAATACCTGAGAAGCCAGACTGCAGACAGAGGGGTAGAATTCTTGTGATTGCTGAGATATTTTATAGCACTTAATTAAATTCATCTCTGCCTTGTTCCCAGATAAATCACAAATATAAAATATACAACAAACTAGTAAATCCATAACAATCCCATTGTTACATTCAGGTTCTGTTTACCATGGTTAAGGTCAGAGAACATGGTTTACAGATTCAGAACACCAATATACCCACAATGCATCCAAGGCCACAAGGAGGGCTTAAATAGGGAAAATGGAGATCCACTGAATCCACAGAATTCATACAGTGCAGGAGGAGGCCATTCAGCCCAACAGGTCTGCACCGACTCTCCAAAAGAGTCTGTCTAGGCCTATCCCCAAAACCCCACACATTTACTTTGGCAAATCCGCCTAAACAACGCATTTTTGGACATTAAGGGGCAAGTTAGCATGGCCAATCCACCTGACATGCACATCTTTGGACTGTGGGATGAAAGTGAAGCAACCAGAGGAAACCCACACGGACATGGGGAGAATGTGCACACTCCACACAGAGTCACCCAAGGCCAGAATTGAACCCGGGTCCCTGGCACTATGAGGCAGCAGTGCTAACCACTGTGCCACAATGCCACCCTTGCTAATTTTTTAAATTTACAAATAACTATTCAAGGTGATTCTGCCAATTGATTATAGCTAAACTTCCCCAGATAATTTAGGAATCTTTAACAGCTGCAATAATAGTGGTGTAAGGAGTGCATCTTATTGATGGTGCTCACTGCGGCTGCCGTGTTGTCAGTGATAGAGGGAATGAATGCTTAAGGTGGTTGATAAGGTGCTAATCAAGTGGTATACTGGATTGTGTCAATCATCTTAAATATCGTTAGAACCACACTTATCCAGACAAGGGGGGCAGTGTTCTATCACACTGCTGACTTGGGCCTTGTAGATTGTAGACAGGCTTTGGGGAATCAGAAGGTGAATTACTCTCCAGAGGATTTGCAGCCTCTGACATGCTCTTGCATTTTTAATCCAGTTCAATTTGCAGTCAGTAGTAGCACCCAAGATGTCGAGAGTGAGAAATCAGTGATGGCAATGGCATGGAATGTCAAAGGGAGATGGTTAGATTGTCTTTTGTTGAAATGGTCACTGCCTGGCACTTGTGTGGTAGGAATGTTATTTGCCACTTGTCAGCCCAAGCCTGAATGTTGTCCAGGTATTGCTGCAAATGGTCATGGACTGTTTCAGTACCTGAAGAGTCGCGAATGGTGCTGAACGTTGTGCATTCATCATCAGCCAACTTCATGACTGAGAATATTTAATTCTATGTAAAATCACATACTAGAAAGCAAAAGAGAGGGAAAGAAAGATGGGATTGAGAGAGTGAGAGATTAAAGAGGCAGAAATAAAATGAAAATAATTGTATTTTGCATTTGTTTTACAAATCTCCATCAACAATTACGTTTTGATGGGATGACACTCTATAGTTACAAACTAGCGTGGTTGTTTGTAACAAAAACTTGTTATGGGGTGAAAAATTTACTCAGAAGCAGCTGAACTTTTTCTGGCCTGCTTAGTGGATAGTGATAGGTAAGTACTAAGGATTGTTCTGCAGAATGGACTAAGCGGGCCACATGGTCTCATTCTCTGTCATAATGATTTTAAATTCAAACACTTCATGTATTTTAATACTGCATTTATTAGTGAGGTAAGAGTGTAGTGAAGCTTGTTGATGAGCAAGGTAAAACCAGGCAGCAACTTTTTTAACCATGCATGTGTGAACTCCAAATTCTTCTGTCCAATTTACTCCAAAATAACAGTCAGCTCAGATAGCTTCATTAT
Source organism: Mustelus asterias (assembly GCF_964213995.1). Classification (NCBI taxonomy): domain Eukaryota; kingdom Metazoa; phylum Chordata; class Chondrichthyes; order Carcharhiniformes; family Triakidae; genus Mustelus; species Mustelus asterias. Next base: position 62,066,545 of record NC_135804.1, on the reverse strand, counting down.
AATTTCTATCACAAAGTCCAGGCTTTTCTTTGTGTTCGGGGTTCCCACACACTCCGGACATTCTCTCTTCCACCTTCTTCCTTCGGGAAAAAGATACAACAGTCCGAGGTCACGTACGAACCAACTCAAGAACAGCTTCTTCCCTGCTGCCATCAGACTTTTGAATGGACTTACTTTGCATTAAGTTGATCTTTCTCTACACCCTAGCTATGACTGTAACATTACATTCTGCACTCTCTCCTTTCCTTATCTATGTACAATATGCTTTGTCTGTATAGCGTGCAAGAAACAATACTTTTCACTTTTTACTAATACACGTGACAATAATAGATCAAATCAAAGTGTTTGTGACTATTTTTCGCACTGGTTATAACACACAAAGTCCACAGTCAATTGGGAAATAGGGTGGCATAAGAACAGCAACAGTGTTAGTTCTGAAGGGACCAATAATCACCCCTGTTACCCATTACACTGAGCAGCACACTATTGGCAGCAACAAGGATTTTTGAATTTATGTAGCACCTTCAGCTCAGTAAAATGTCCCAAGGTGCTCCACAGGAGAGTTGGCACCAAGACAAAAACGGAAATATTTAGACAGTTGAAGAGCTCTTAAAATGTACCTTAATGGAGCAGCACAAGTGGAGAGGTAAAGGAGTTTAGAGAAGGGATTCCAGATATTAGGGCCTGGATATCTGACAGATTGACCACCAATGTGTGCAGAAGCTAATTCACAATCCACAAGTGACCAGACTGCTAGGCATTGTGCCAGTGATCACTGGTTACAAATCTGCCAGAATATCCAGACATCCTTCAACACAGGAAATGCTAGGGGCATGTATGAAGGGAACAAAAAGGCAACAGATCCATCAGCAAAGAAAACAGTTCCATTGAAAACGAAGGCAGGGAGGGTCCTCACTGCGACTGCAATAAACAGTTGGAGAAATGGGTGAAACACTAACTTAACTTGTACTCCAAGGAGAACACTGTCACTGAGGAAGTTCCAGGCACCAGAGAAAGCCTGCTTGTCATGGCAGAGTTGGATATTGAACCCACAGTGGAGGAGTTGACCAAAGCTAATGACTCGCTTGCCATGGGCAAAACGCCAGGTGCTGATTCCACACTTTTTGAACTTGTCAACCACAAGAAGCCAGCACTCCTGCAGCATCTTCACAAACATCTCTGTCTTTGCAGGAGGGAGGGGCAGTGCTCCAGGGTGTGTGTGTGATGCAAGGATTGCGACCCTGTACAAAAACATGGGCGACCACAGTGATTGCAACAACTATTGAGACAGCTCCCTGCTGAGCATCATGGGAAAGTGTTTGCCCATGTTGCCCTTATTAGATTGCAGATCCTGGCCGAACGCATTTACCCCAAATCTCAGTGTGGTTTCAGAGCTCGAAGGTTTACAATTGGCATGGTCACCTCAGCCCAGAAGGCTGCAAAAGGAATTCCGTGTACAAAAGAGACAACTACATATTTACCTCATCGATCTCACCGAGGCATTTGACGGTGTGAGCTGAGGCGGTCTATCTAAGCTGCTGGAGAACATTGACTGCCATTGAAGCTGCTCAATGTGATCTCCTCTTTCCAGGACAACATGGTGGGTATGGTCAACAATAACAGAGCAACATTGGATCCCCTTGAGATCCGCAGTGGGGACAAACAGGGTTGTGTTCTGGCACTGACACTCCTTGGCATATTCCTCTCTTTGCTGCTGTCATAAGCCTTCAGGTCATTCACAGAGGGGTCTACATACATTCCAGAACTGACAGAAAGCTGTTTAACCTTGTCAAGCTGAGGTCCAAGATGCTCACTCACTCCCTCCTCGACTCAGTGACACTCACTCACTCATTTCCTCCCCCAACTCACTCACTTAGTCTCTCCTCCACACAGTCACACGTACTCGCTCATCCCTCCTCCACACTTGGCTACTGTGATAACCTCCACAAGGTCCTGATTGGTCTCCCTTAGGGCTCGTTGAGCATGAGTTCCCCTGGAAACAGGCAGTGGCCTGTCCAGCTGGCACTCATTACCTGAGCCTTTTATAAGACAGGCCCAGGGCTGGGCCTGCTGAACAGCAGTTCCAGGCAGGGACTAATATGTGTACACCACAGTAGTGGTTTTACTTTGTATTTTGTTACAAACTATGTTCCTTTCCAGTCCGGCTTCCTGAGTCATTACAGCTACATTCACTCATGCCCTCCTCTTAATCTACCCTCCACCCCACCCCCAATTCCCCACACCAGCCCAACCTGGATATCGCCATCTTGCTTGGACATGGGAGAGCTGGAGTGGGGAGACTGTCAGGGCTGATTCACAGCCCCCAGCTGGTCACCCTTGGCCCTGATCTTGGTTCTCCTCTCTGAATCCAGCGTCATTGAATCCCGCAGTCGAGGCAGCAACAAGCAGGCAGATAATCCATTGCAAGATGGTGCTCTGAAAGCTGCATGTGTGAGCAGCAATGTGGTTGACTCTTAACTACCCTCTGAAATGACCTAGCAAGCCATCCAGTCAAGGGCAATTAGGGATGGGTAACGAATGCTGGCCTTGCCATTGATGCCCACCTCCCATGAATGAATGAACAAAACTTGAAGTTCAAACCTTTAAATCGTTCTACAGATACACAGGCTTAACATCAACCCAAGAAAATCGAGCTGTCACACCAACCTGCATCACTGAGCAATGTCTAGCCATGCATTATTATTGAGTATTCTGAACTGAAGGTTGCTGACATCGTTCACCTCTTTGGATGGAACATTGCTCTCATTAATCTTAAATCTAACAGCAGACTGAAAAGAGAAAATCCCAAATATCAGGTTACACACAAAACTCAAAGTCCATCATGTGGTTGCGATCACAACGCCATGGTTTTGTGATCACAATCAGCCCAGCTTGACCAGAGGAAATGGATAAGGAGGCATTTCCTAAATGTGCAACATAACAAGGTCAAACATGGCCACACTTAGAGGGTGGACAGGGAAAGAACTATAACTACACAGAAGCAGACGCAATGTGGCACTGGCTGGAAAAAAGTGGCCACTGCCTTCAGTGAACCAACCAAGATGGCACTCAATAGATGGACTTGGCTGGCCACTGTTGAAACACAATGTCATCAACAGCAGTAACAAAAGTGGTTACTGCAGAAAGCAAAAGCAGCAATTCCGGAAACAGGACTGACAGGAACACCAGCATGTTCTACCCAGTAATCTAACCAGAGCGGTACTGTGGCACAGTGGTCAGCACTGTAGCCTCACAATGCCAGGGACCCGGGTTTAATTCCGGCTTTGGGTTACTGTCTGTGTGGAGTTTGCAAGTTCTCCCCATGTCTGAGTGGGTTTCCTCCGGGTGCTCTGGTTTCCCCCCACAGTCCAAAGATGTGCAGGTTAGGTGGATTGGCCATGCTAAATGGCCCCTTAGTGTCAGGGGGATTAGTGGGATAAATACATGGGGTTGCGGGAATAGGGCCCGGGTGGGATTGTTATTGGTGCAGGCTCAATGGGCCAAATGGCCTCCTTCTGCACTGTAGGAATTCTACGATTCTATGAATTCTATGAAACAGGATATGAGAAGGCAATGTAATTCACCACCGGATTGCACAACCGCAAGCATGACCACAAACAATTAACTCAAATCATTAACCATGCGTTTATGCTAATTATTGGTTACCTCACACATCCGTACAAAACACATTGGCCCATTTCACCCGAGGAGCAGCAATCATCATCAGATTGCTCCTTGCTTCCACTTTTCAGCACGATGATTCTGCTCTGCATTTCTGGCTGGGTCGTCCAACTCCTGCTTCTTCATGAAAGTGGAGTGAACTGCATCCTAATAGCGCTGGAATGTTGGAGGGAAGGTAGGCGCAGAGGAATGACAAACCAAGCCCCATTTTCATGGCACTAGCTGCCAAAGCTGGTAAGTGTTCACTAACCTGATGAAAGTGTTAGACCATTTTTCAGGGTGTTAGTAAATGAGTGTTTCAAATTTATTTATTAGTGTCACAAGTAGGCTTACATTAACACTGCAATGAAATTACTGTGAAAATTCCCTAGTTGCCACACTCGAGCGCCTGTTCGGGTACACAGAGAGAATTTAGCATGGCCAATGCACCTAACCAGTGCGTCTTTTGTTCCGTGGGAGGAAACCAGAGCACCCAAAGGAAACCCACGCAGACATGGGTAGAATGTGCAGACTCAATACAGGCAGTGACCCAAGCCAGGAATCGAACCCAGGTCCCTGGCACTGTGAGGCAGCAATCCTGACCACTGTGCTGCCCTGTGTAAGCAAATGGGGGAATGTGTGTGTGTAAATGGGTAGGGTGGGTGAGGTAAGTGGGTAGGGAAAAAGGGTGGCAGCTGGTTAGGGTGGTTGGTGGTGGGCAGGCTAGCGGCTGGATAGAGTGACAGGTAGGTGAGTTGGTAGTGTGGCCGATGAGTGTGTTGGCTTGGGTGGGTGAATGGATAGGTGGGTCGGAAGGGTAAGGGAGTAATCAGATCAGGTGCAGGCCAAAATGGGGGTGGAGACGGTGGTAGGGGCTAGTCAAGCTAAGTATAGAGGTAGTCAGGGGTGGGAGCAATTGGGCTCTGGGGTGTCAGTTGGATAGTGCCCAGGAGTTAGTCTAGCATTTTTTGGTTTGACATTTCCTGAGTAGCTAATCAGAACTGTTTGAAGTCTCTGATTCTAACTCTGAGTTTGAGACATATTTGGAGGGCTCTCTGGGACCAAGGGCCCACTCTAGGCCCATCTGAAGTCCAGACATTGTGGGAAATTCCCACAGATTCATTGCTTTGAATCTTACGCAAGGTCCGGAAGCACATCTTGGGAAGAACATCATTCTCCACTGGTCCAGAGACTAGAAGATCTCAGCTACTCTCTTTTGTTCAGGTACAATTCCATGAATTAAATTATCTAACCTATATCATGCATCCATGGACTTGGGAAATGACTGATATAAAAACTTAAAACAATAGGAGGAGGCCATTCGGCCCATTGTGCCTGTGTCAGATGTGTGAAGGGATGAAGTGGAACAGAGAATATCTCATACATTGAAGAGAAAGTATTTATTTCCCTTTGTATGGTTCTACCGAAGCGCTGGACAAAAAGTCTAAAATGCAGCCAATGAATAAACCAGTAAACAACACAGAAGACACCAATTAAAACCAATCAGAAATGCCAATGGCACTTCCTGGGCCTGCGCATAGACGGGTCTGAACACTCTAACAATGTACCATTAGGCTGCTGGCACTAGTGGAACTGTATCCCTGCAGGTATCTTCAGCACAAGGCTGAGAAGGAAGGATAGGGGTGGAAGCGAAGAAAAGCACACAAGCAGGAAAGACAGGAGCACCAGCATATTCCACCCAGTAATCTAGCCAGTGCTTTCCCAGGCAGAATGAGTGGCAGGGGAAAGGCCTACCAAGTGCTTTATTGCAACTAACTCCACATTTGCCCAATGTGTCAGTGTTTATCCCATCCCAACTCTAAAACATCTGGCAAACACAGTGCAGGCATTTTCAGAACACATCTTAAGTTCCTCGGAAGGAAATATTTCACAACAAATCTTCTGACTTAATACACACAGTCAGTAACTTCCTTTTCGAATCCATGAAAAAAGCAGATTAAACTTCAAGAGAGAAAAAAAAATCCCACATTTCAAGACAGTTCTGAGCAAAAACAATTCTTTGCCTCAATTTATGAAAATTTCAAGTTCCTCAAAAAAAACAGCAGGTTCGCAGGACTTATAACTGACAAGAAAAAAACCTCAGCTACTGTCAAAAACCATTTTCACACATTTAAAAATCAGTGCTGACGTAAAAGTACCAGATTCAAGACAGCTTCTGCATCATTTGTTCAGCTGGAAAGAAAAAAACTTTTCTCAGAAAATGACCCTGAGACAATATTGGTTAAAGATGTCTTCTCGGATTACAAAAAAAAATTACATATACCACACACATATATTTTTTTAAAAATCACTGCATTGAAATGGAACAAAAGGTTAAGCTTTAAAAGCTGTTATTCAAAAAAGCACAACTAAAAAAAGAGGTCAGGTATTTGAGTACCTACCAAATTGAAGGCAAAAATGAATAGAGCAAGGTTGAGGCAGCAGTTTAGAGAGAAGCCTATAAAAACCCAAGCAGAAATATGTATTTCTTTGGATAGATTAGAAAAAAAAAGATATACTTTCAACAGAATCCCAAACTGTGCTCAGAGACACAGCAAGCTCTCAGGCAAGATTAACAGCTGCTGGCTCGGTCGAAGCACCTATTCAGACTGGCAGAATGGGATTTGCTGCTATGGTGTTATCCTGCCTCGGCACCTGTCACATCTCGAGAGCAAGCAGAGGGGGCGGAGATTGTCTTCTCCTTTGGTCATGTGAGCTCCTCACAAGCACTAATAGGGTTTCTGATTGTCTATGAGTAATCGTGTGTCACGCATGGGTCCAGCAGCACATAAATATTTCAGACAGAAGGAGAGTCTGCAGCCTCTGCTCCCGGAGCCCAGTTTGCTTTAGTCCTGAATATCTGGACCCAGTTTTTGTCTTTAAAAAATCACCATTGTTGTACTGAGAAATGTAATCAGGTCTGCGCACTCATTCTTCTTGCTGTGTCAATGGCTTTCCATCCTCAGTACTGTCATTTAACCAGGGAGTTGTGTTTAATGTTTCGTTCTTTGTGAATCATAGAATCCCTACAATGCAGAAGAGGCCATTCAGCCTCATCGAGTCTGCACTGATTCTCTGACAGAACATTTTACCCAGGCCTCACCCCCGACCCACCCCCATTACTGCACACGTTCCCCATGGCTAATCCATCTGACCTACACATCATGGAACACTAAGGGGCAATTTACCATGGCTAATCCCCTAATTGCACATCTTTGGACTATGGGCAGAAACTGGAGCATTCATAGGAAACCCACGCAGACACGGGGAGAACATAGAAACATAGACATAGAAAATAGGAGCAGGAGGAGGCCATATGGCCCTTCAAGCCTTCTCTGCCATTCATTACGATCATGGCTGATCATCCAACTCAATGGCCTAATCCTTTTTCCCCATAACCTTTGATCCCATTCAATGTTTTGTCATCAACTACTTGTTGTGGTAATGAATTCCACAGGCTCACCACTCTTTGGTGAAGAAATGTCTCCTCACCTCCGTCCTAAATGGTCTATCCTGAATCTTCAGACTGTGACCCCTGGTTCTGGACTCCAGATTACTGAATCTGTAAAATCAGGCCCTTTGTTTCCTCTCTGCCAACCAGTTTTCTATCCATCTCAATACACTTCCCCCAATCCCATGCGCTTTAATCTTGCACGATAATTTTTTATGAGGGACTTTGTCAAATGCTTTCTGAAAGTCCAAATATACCACATCTATTGGTTCCCCCTTGTCAACTCTACTAGTTACATCTTCAAAGAATTCCAACAGATTTATCAAGCATGATTTCCCCTTCATAAATCCACGCTGACTCTGTCTGATCCTGCCACTGCTTTCTAAATGCTCTGCTATAAAGTCCTTGATAATGGACGTGCAAACTCCACACAGTCACCCAAGGCTGGAATTGAACCCAAGTCCCTGGAGCTGTTAGGCAGCAGTGCTAACCACTGAGCCACCGTGACACCCCTCTGCACCCTCTCCCTGTTCTTTGCCGTTGATGCTTTTTGTGGATGCTGTTACTCCCATCAACAGACCTGATGAGCAGACTGCCCAACCCGACAGACCCAGATAGCTGAGCAAACAGGTGGAGAGTTTTATAACGGGTTTATTTATTAATTTTGATTTGCTCCCTTCCTGTCTCATGTGCTCACCCTTGCCAACATGCAATTATACTGGTTGCAGCCACCTTCACACCGATAGCTCACCCCAACTACCCATTATTGAATTTGTATTGGCAAACCATTCAAGAGCTGGGAATATTGTAGCTGACCCTGACCTGTCTTCACACATCTGCATTTTCCTAGGGGTGGGGTTCACTGGACAACAGCCAATATAGGCTGGATTTATCTTACTTGTCACAAAGCCAACCTTTCTATTGAAAATGACTTTGTCTATTGGGCCAAATTCAAAAGACTGAACAGCAGCACTTCTTAAAAAAAAAGGACTCAAGCAGCAGCTTCTAAGATGACCAAATCTTTGCACAACTGTATCCTACAAATTTCAGACCCATTTAAACTGAGCCAAGCTGTCTACAAATAGCTTATCAGAGACACAGGAGTGTTAATGAACCAACTTCTGAACCATTCACGTATCATCCCGATAGGCTCGTGCACTCAGCGAGTTGCGAACCAAGCCATCAGATGCAATCGCTTTGGACAATGGATCATGACCGAGAAGGGAACTCCTCCAGTCAAAATCTAATCATGTCTAAACCACTGAACTGGAATAAACTAGCTATTTGGGTAGCTGGTCAGTTCATGGGGTGGGGTGGCAGGGGGTCAGGGGAGGGGGGCAGGGGTGGGTGGGTTGTGTGATGAGCCCATTCATCCTCTTTTGTGTTTTAACAAACTACTTTTTTCCAGGCAAGAGAGATCAGAAGAAGAGATGCAGAAGAAGGAGGGCTCTTAGTGAATACTCCTCCCTCTCTCTCTCTCCATCCACCTTATAGGCTAGACCCATGCCTGTTGTTTGATCAGCCACCCAACTTGGGTAACATCTAAAATATCAACCCAGCAGTTGCTGACTCCAAGGGAACAAATAAAAAGGGTCCCAACTCTGAATTCAGAAAGGCCTTTGAGCCCAGTCCAAAACCATCCAAGTTATCAATCTATCAGATCCTAACTTTTATTTGGACTCATAAACTATTTAACCCTCCCTCCCACTTTTTAACCACTTGTGTGTCTGTGTGTGAACACTTGAATGCATGTGTGTGCCAGGATTGGAGCATTTTTGTTAGCTTTATTTAGATTGGGTGTCAATTACAAAAAATACTTTGATGATGATTTGGACAATGAGAGATTGGAAGTGAGAAATCAAATTGGCCCCGAGAAGTATTTTTAAAATTTCCATATGTTTCCTTGTGGTTTACATTATTAGAATACTTGACATGCCCATCTTCACAGAACAGAAGGAAGTAACTTGTGATTCTTTAAAATTCCTCTCCATTGAAGAATTACAGAGTGTAACTGGACATTTAGACCCTGAATAGGACTGAGCATTGCGCTCTTAAAGTACTCAAAATTGGTACCAAGATTTAATGATGAGGGTGTGGAAGAATTTATTGTCTTATTAGAAAAGCTTCAAATGAGATTGAGGCCAGTGGCGGTTTAGACCCAAAGCAGATTAATGGGCATTTATTCATTATTATCCAAAGAGAGTTCGTCGAACGATTAGATGACCAAAAATGCCATCCTGAGTGCATATGAGCTGGTACTGGAGGCAAAAATTCCAAACTTTCCAAAACGACCCAAGAAAACTTGCATCAAATTTCAAAGGTTAGGAAAATTGCTTTTGAACAATAGATACAATAGAATCTTAAGATAGATTCCACATGTGAAATGAGACGTGATTCTTCTGAGGAGTGCAAAAACTCATCTACTCCTCCCATGAAGACCCAAATTGAAGAACGAAGGGTCTCCAAAGCCAGGCAAGCAGTCATCAGAGCACATGACTATTAATTAACACACAGGTCTGCAACTCAAGATAACCAGGGGTCTAGTAACTCTTACAGGCAGGGGAAAATTGGATGTTGACAATGCAGAAATAAGCTCGAGACAAAAGTAGACTAGGGAAGGAAAAAGAGATCAGTCCCCAAATTTTAATAGAAGGAAATAAGATGATAAACCAATGAAAGCATTCTCAGTGTGTTTTCAGTGACAAAAGTCTGGGAACCTCAGTGCAGATTGTTGGCAATCCAAAGGACTAATAGGGATATTACAGTCAAAACTGTGATTATAAACATGAATGTGGTAGGCCTATGCTCCAATGTAGCAAAGGTCCAGAATACCTACCAGAACTTTTTAAGGAATGGGCAAATGACTCCTTTTGTATTCTGTCACCCACCTCCTCCATTCACTGCCTCCACCCACCTCTACCCATCCCCCCTTCACCGCCTCCCCATGGCCATCGCCGGCATCCCCTGCTCCCCCATCCACTCCCAGCCACCACCACATAAAAAAGAACACCTGCCATCCTCCCATGAAGCTACCACTCGGATTGCCCCTTGGCACAGGTTGACACTGTTAGGTTGGCATGGGCATGGTGCAAACATGTGCAAAGAAGCAGTGCAAGGTGGCATTTCCAGGCCACTGTCTGGCCATGTCCCTCTCCCCCAGGGGCTATACTCACCCTTATGGCCCCGGGGAGAATTGTGTCTCGGTGAACCTGTTGTAAACCACAATGGCATGTTGTCAATATATGGCGATGGGGTGACAGAGATTCAAATGCATTGAAATTCATGTAAAACAAGTTCACGCTATAGTGAGTGGAGAAGATACGAGAACATGATCTCGCCGTCAAGATCTGTGACTTCCAGATCTTGAGCCCCTGCTGGCATTCACATAGCCATGTATATCTCAGGCTCAGATAGATAAATGTTTGCTCAGTAAGGGAATCACAGGTTATGGGGAAAAGGCAGGATAGTGCCCATGTGGAATATTGGATCAGCCATGATCTTATTGAATGGCAGAGTAGGCTCAAGGGGCCGAATGGCCTACTCATGTTCCTATTTCGTATGGCTTCATAATCTTATGATACATAATGGGCATTTAAAAGTGGAAAGGGGATAGAAGGCACCAGATTTTCAAAACTTAAGCCCTCCTCGGGTCAGACCCCAATAGCAAAAGGGATTTAATTATAATTAAGCATTATTCAAAGAGGGTGATGAGAAACTTGCACAGGTAATGGCTGTTGCAAATAATGCCAGCTGCAGCAGTTGTACGATCAACGTGTGGATGTCTGAATAAATTCCGTTTTCCTGCATGAAAATTGTAATGAAATACTCCATCACATTTTGTCTGCTACAGAATTGTTATAAAACCATGGTTTATATCAAAAATGACTTTATTTATTGAGTAGGCTGAAATCACCGGTTGAGTTTTAAAAGAGTGAACATCAGCATTTTTTTCAAATAACAAACAGCAGTTTCTAAGATGGCCAAACATTTGCAAAACAGTACCCTATAAATTCCAGTAGGATTAAAACAGAGTCAGACTGTTTAGAGCACTTGGTATGACCATATTTAGGTGAGTGGGCAGCTTGTAAGAGCAGTTCATGTGGTGAGCTAACTAATTCTCTTTTGTGTTTTAAGAAACTGATTTTCTCCATCTTTCTGGCCCATATTGCCCATTGATCAGCTCAGTGAGCTGATCAAACTGGTGTCCTGCCAAAAGTCATCTTCTCGGCAATGTTTTGCTGGCTCAAATGGGAGTGAAGTTGTTTCTGGCCTCCCAGACATTTCCCCCCTCAAATGGGGACCAGGTATTATGGCCACACCTGGAGGAATCAGAGGCCATTGAAACCACTGGGTGGTTGGGAGCATGGTTGGGCAATGCTCATAGGGCAGTGCCACCCTGGGCAGTGTCAAGGAGGTGGGGCCTGAGTGGGGGTGGGGTCTTATTGGGGTGGGGCAATGACATGGGAGGCAAGGGGGGAGCTCTGCAGGGGTGGTGATCGGCTTGGGGAGACTCTGCAGATGGGTGGTGATTGGCGGGGTGGAGAACTCTGCTGGGGTGATGATCTGTGTTGGGGGAGGGGGGGGAAATTTTGCAGACAGGGTGGTGATCAGCGTGGGGGGCGGGGGAAGCTCTGCAGACAATGGGACCTGATTAGAAGGGTGGATCTCTACAGATGGGTGGGGGGGTGATCGGTAGGTTGGAGGGGAGGGACCGGCAGAGGGAGCGATCAGCAGGGGAGGGGGATGCGATGATCGTGGGGGGAGGAGGGGTGGTAGGAGATCGCCTAGTGCACTGAGAACAGGGCCCAGGGCCCCTCCCCCCTCCTACCCCCACTGGTGAGAATCGTATCTGGGCTCTTTCACTGCACTGAGGGTCACCAAAGAAACTAGCGCCATTCTCTCCCATTTTCCCGCTTATTCACTACTTCAAATTTTTTTTGTAAGATCGCGTTCTTGAGTGGGCACTCTCTCTTTCACTCTCCATCCATCCTGCAAGCTTGAGCCTTGCCTCTTTTTTGGCCAGCCACCCACGATGGGCAGTGCTTAATATATCAATATGGCAGCTGCTGACCCCAGGAGAATAAATAGAAATTGTCTGTTGACATCTTTAAGTTGTCACAACCCAGAATTTGGAAAATGCATTGAGCCCGGTCTGAAGCTATCCAAGTCATCAGTATACTGGTTCCACATACAACTGCCTCATTTTGGACTCTTAAACTATTTAACTTACCCTTTGAAACTTAGTTGTGCATTCACATGTGAGTATGTATGTGTGAGAATGGAGCGTGTTTATTATTTTTATTTAGATTGGGTGTTAAGTACAACAAATACTGTTCTTTTCTTTTAAAATCTTACAAGGAAACCTCCCTGCAAACGTCTTTCACAGTTACAGCACTTAAACATTCAGAGAATTATAAAGAATGTTTTTTTAAAAACGTGTTGTGATCAAACAAGCAGTGCAAAGAGACGGGAACCATTCTGCCACTCCTCATCTGACTGTAACACACTGCTCGAGCCCAGGGGTGCGGACACCAATTGCACTCGCTCAACTTTTGGATTGTTATATTATGCATGAAGAGCTCGGAACTAAGGAACTAATTGTCATGAATATATATCCCGGGGTGCCGAGTTCATTGTTGCAGTGCAATCTATCGGTCCAGCAGCCCCATGGAGAGCTGAAAGAAAATACACTGGATAAAGCTCCAGTATTTCAAGTTTGAAGTGTGATTATTTCTAATTTATGGGAGCCAGAAGACATAACGCCTACTGCCACCTCCAGGCTAAGACCAGCTAACACAACGCTGGCTCATCACAATCTATATGGTTTAGTAGCTCGACACCAAGCAGTTAATTTACCAATTAAGCTAAAAGGTGGCACAGCTCCTGCCTAATTGAATCACTTGTATCTCCTTGTGACAGCATTTCCTTATGTGTGATAGCATCAGTGTTAATGGTGCGCCATTGCTAAAGTGAACCTCACTCAATTTTTCACAACTTCCCTGTTTCCAGTTTTTACTTTTAAAAATATAACTTTTCTGAATGAATTGGGCAGTTTGACACATGTTTGACTCAGTTAATGGTAGGGCGTTGGGGAGAGTTACAGAACAAAGAGATCTAGGGGTGTGGTGAACCATTGTTGGTTACCACCAGGAGTGCTGAGCCATGGTCTGGCCAGTACTATGAGTCTGTAGATATGTTGCTGTTGGGGTTAGGGTTGGGCTGTTCTACCTGTTAATATAGTCCTATGGTACACCCCAGTTGGCTCCGCCTCCTGGGAGAGGTATAAAGGTCACTGCACTGCCTGGTGACCCTTTAGTCTGGGATTGTATATTGTATATAGTAGCTCTGTTATTGTTGGCAATAAAAGCCTTTATTTCCCGAGTACATCCTGCCTCCTGTGTGATTTATCGCGCATCAATTTTATTGCCAACAAGTAAATTCTTTTTTTGGAAAAAAAAAACAAAAGAAAACATGGAGCAAATGCTTAAACCCGAACGGCTTACGTTGGACCCACGTGCGGCGGGAGTATCGAACACTTTCGACCACTGGTTGAAGTGTTTCCAAGATTACCTCGACGCCTCCACAGCGGTCACCGACGACGCCGACAGACTCCGGGTCCTCCACGCGAGGGTAAGCGACGCTGGATACCTAGCGATCCGTGAGGCCCTCGACTACAAAGGGGCCCTCGAGCTTCTCAAAAAGCAATACAACAAACCGCCGAATGAGATCCATGCTCGACACCTTCTAGCCACTCGACGGCAGCAGCCCGGCGAAACAACGGAACAGTACGTGTGCGAACTTCAGCAGCTAGCCAGAGCCTGCAACTACAAGTCAGTGTCGGCAGCCCAGTACATGAGCGACTTAGTTCGAGATGCGTTCATGGCGGGAATCGGCTCGTCGTACATCCACCTTTGGCTGTTGGAGCAAGGTAACCTCGATCTCACTAAAACCATAGAGTTACCTGACGCTCTAGAAACAGCCTCCAAAAGTCTGGAGATGTACCCCGACGACCGCGTGGAGACAGTGTGGCAGGGGCAGCCGCAGACTCCACTTTATTCAGCGGGACCGAAAAACTGCGCGATTGCGTTTCCAGCCTCGGACCTGACGACGGCAGCAGCTCCAGGTGGCCCGCGGTGTTACTTCTGTGGCGGGGTGAAACACCCTCGGCAGCGATGTCCAGCTAAAGCGGTGTTGTGCCCCGCCTGCGGCAAGAAGGGACATTATTCCAAAGTATGCCGTATCAAACCTCCATCCAAAAACAGCAGTGCGGCGTGTGACTCCCCAGAGCCGGCCTCCTTGTCTTCCGCGTCTTCAAGCTCTTCTACCACGTGCGATTCCAGGACGTCGCCATTCCGAATGACGGAGTCGCAAGACACGTGCGACCTGCAGGGGCCGCAGGTTTTGGCGCCATCGTCCACGTGCGACCTATGGGGGCAGCCATTTTGGTCGGCACCGACCGCGAATGACCAGCAGGGGTCGTCATCAATCATCTCAGCTGCCTGCAGTTGCACCCACGAACCAACGGTGGCGTCGATCATCCTGGACCAGGCCAAGCCTCACAGACTCGACAAGTCCATGATGGACATACAGGTAAACAGACGCCAGATTTATTGTTTGTTTGACAGCAGGAGCACGGAGAGCTTCATTCACCCTGACATCGTGAAGCGGTGTGGTCTCCAGATTCGGACTGTCAAGCAGACAATTTTGATGGCGTCAAGGTCCCGGTCTGTCACTGTGCTAGGGAGCTGCGTGGTCAATCTGACGGTGCAGGGCACGGTTTACGAGAACTTCAGGCTCCTTGTGTTACCGCACCTTTGCGCGCCGATACTCCTAGGACTAGATTTTATGGTCCACCTGAAGAGTGTAACCCTGCAGTACGATGGGCCACTCCCTCCGCTTTCAGTGGGAGACCCGCAGCCTCTAAATTGCCCAACGCGCTCCACATGTAGTCTCTCAACGCTCAGGATTACCACACCCTCCCTATTCCAGAATCTCGTGCCAGGCTGCAAGCCCATCACAACAAAGAGCAGGCGTTACAGCGCTGAGGATTGGATCTTCATTCGATCTGAAGTTCAGTGGCTCCTCAAGGAAGGGATCATCCAACCTAGCGCTAGTCCTTGGAGAGCGCAAGTCGTGGTGGTTAAGAATGGGAACAAACCCCGGATGGTCATAGACTATAGTCAGACCATTAACAGATACACGCAGCTGGATGCGTATCCCCTCCCGCGCATATCTGACATGGTCAACCAGATTGTGCAGTACCGGGTGTTCTCCACCATCGACTTAAAATCTGCTTATCACCAGCTCCCCATTCGCCCAGAGGACCGACAATACACGGCCTTTGAGGCGGATGGTCGCCTGTACCATTTTTTAAGGGTTCCTTTTGGTGTCACGAATGGGGTCTCGGTCTTCCAGCGTGCTATGGACCGAATGGTGGACCAGAACGGGCTGCGGGCTACCTTCCCGTACCTGGATAATGTCACCATCTGCAGCCATGACCAGCAGGACTACGATGCCAACCTTCTTAGATTCTTACGCACTGCATCTCGCCTGAATCTGACCTACAACAGGGAGAAGTGTGTATTTCGCACGCGCCGCCTAGCTATCCTCAGATACGTGGTGGAAAACGGGGTCCTTGGCCCTGATCCAGACCGTATGCGTCCCCTCCTCAAACTCCCCCTGCCCACTAGCATCAAAGCACTGAGAAGATGTTTAGGCTTCTTCTCATACTATGCACAGTGGGTTCCCAATTACGTGGACAAAGCCCGTCCGCTCATCAAGTCGACCTCCTTTCCCCTAACAACACAGGCTCACTTAGCCTTTGCAAGAATAAAAGCCGACATCGCGAAAGCCACGATGTACGCTATCGATGAGTCCATCCCCTTCCAGGTGGAGAGTGATGCATCTGATTTCGCCCTGGCCGCCACACTTAACCAGGCGGGCAGGCCCATCGCCTTTTTCTCTCGCACCCTCCAAGGCCCTGAAATTCGACATTCGGCGGTGGAAAAGGAGGCCCAGGCCATTGTGGAGGCCGTTCGGCATTGGCGCCATTACTTGGTGGGAAAACGGTTCACTCTGCTCACGGACCAGCGGTCCGTGGCGTTCATGTTCAACAACACGTTACGGGGTAAGATCAAGAATGATAAAATTTTGAGGTGGAGAATCAAACTCTCCACCTACAATTATGATATCATGTACCGTCCAGTGAAGCTCAACGAGCCCTCGGACGCCCTGTCGCGTGGAACATGCGCTAGTGTGCAGGAGAATCGATTACAGGCTCTCCACAATGACCTCGGCCATCCGGGGGTCACTCGGCTCTTCCACTTCATAATGGCCCGGAATCTACCCTACTCGGTGGAGGATGTCAGGTCCATAACCATGCCGGGTATGCGCGGAATGCAAACCGCACTTCTACCGACCTGACAGGGCACACCTCATTAAGGCCACTCATCCCTTCGAAAGACTGAGTGTAGACTTTAAGGGCCCCCTTCCCTCGACAGATCGGAACGTGTACTTCCTCAATGTGATTGATGAGTACTCACGATTCCCTTTTGTCATTCCCTGTTCTGATATGACCGCTGCCACGGTTATCAAGGCATTTCGTGATCTTTTCATCCTGTTCGGTTACCCCTGTTATATCCACAGCGATAGGGGCTCGTCGTTCATGAGCGACGACTTGAGGCAATACCTGCTCTCATATGGGATTGCCTCTAGTAGAACCACGACCTACAACCCAAGGGGTAACGGACAGGTTGAACGAGAGAATGCTACAGTCTGGAAGGCTGTCTTACTGGCGTTGAGGTCTAAAGGTCTTCCAGTCTCCCGTTGGCAAGAGGTACTCCCTGATGCGCTCCACTCCATACGCTCACTCCTGTGTACGGCAACCAACGCTACTCCTCATGAGAGAATGTTTTCATTCCCTAGGAAGTCTTCCTCTGGGACCTCATTACCGTCTTGGTTGACGTACTCAGGACCTGTCCTCCTGCGGCGGCATGTTAGGACCCGCAAGTCCGACCCTTTGGTTGAACAGGTCCATCTCCTAGAATCATAGAATCATAGAAACCTTACAGTGCAGAAAGAGGCCATTCGGCCCATCGAGTCTGCACCCCACCCCACCCAGGCTATACCCGCATATCCCGACATATTTACCCACTAATCCCTCTAACCTACACATCTCAGGACACCAAGGGCAATTTTTAGCATAGCCAATCAACCTAACCCGCACATCTTTGGACTGTGGGAGGAAACCGGAGCACCCGGAGGAAACCCACGCAGACAGGGGGAGAAGGTGCAGACTCCACACAGACAGTGACCCAAGCCGGGAATCGAACCCAGGTCCCTGGAGCTGTGAAGCAGCAGTGCTAACCACTGTGCTACCGTGCCGCCCTCCACGCCAACCTCAGTATGCCTACGTGGCATATCCTGACGGGCGAGAGGACACGGTCTCGATTCGAGATCTGGCGCCAGTAGGGGGCTTGGAAACCCCTGTCGCTCCCACACCCCCAGTTAGGGACCCCCCAACCATTATCTCCCCTCCTGACACGGCGCGGGCAGTATCGGGACCACCACTTAACCCCCTTACTCCCGTGTACAGCTTGCCTGAGTCCAGGGGATGGTCGCCACTTCAAGGCGTGCCCGAGTTCAGCGGATTGTCGCCACCTCGTGGTCTACTGGCCCGTGAGGCACTGGAGGAGTCGCTGGACACCGCCTTGGAGAGAACGTCACCACGATTCCCTGAACCGGTGCCATCGCCGGTGTTGAGGAGGTCACAGCGACGGTGCGGTCCCCCAGACCGTTTGAACTTATAGACAGATGAACAATTGTTCTGTGCTTTGTACCCCGCCGGCCTTTGTTTTCAAAGGTGGGGTGAATGTGGTGAACCATTGTTGGTTCCCACCAGGAGTGCTGAGCCATGGTCTGGCCAGTACTATGAGTCTGTAGATATGTTACTGTTGGGGTTAGGGTTGGGCTGTTCTACCTGTTAATATAGTCCTATGGTACACCCCAGTTGGCTCCGCCTCCTGGGAGAGGTATAAAGGTCACTGCACTGCCTGGTGACCCTTTAGTCTGGGATTGTATATTGTATATAGTAGCTCTGTTATTGTTGGCAATAAAAGCCTTTATTTCCCGAGTACATCCTGCCTCCCGTGTGATTTATCGCGCATCAAGAGGTACATGTTCATAGCTCCTTGAAAGTGGAGAGAGTGGTGAAGAAGGCATTCGGCATGCTTGGTTTCATCGGTTAGAACATTGAACACAGGAGTTGGAATGTCGTGTTGAAGTGGTACAAGACATTGGTGAGGCCACACTTGGAATACTGTGTGCAATTCTGGTCACCCTATTATAGAAAGGATATTATTAAACTAGAAAGAGTGCAGAAAAGATTTACTAGGATGCTACCGGGACTTGATGGATTGAGTTATTAGGAGAGGCTGGATAGACTGGGACTTTTTTCTCTGGAGCATAGGAAGCTGAGGGGTGACCTTATAGAGGTCTATAAAATAATGAGGGGCACAGATCAGCTAGATAGTCAATAACTTTTCCCAAAGGTAGGGGAGTCTAAAACTAGAGGGCATAGGTTTAAGGTGAGAGGGGAAAGATACAAAAGTGTCCAAAGGGGCAATTTATTCACACAAAGGGTGGTGAGTGTCTGGAACAAGCTGCCAAAGGTAGTAGTAGAGGTGGGTACAATTTTGTCTTTTAAAAAGCATTTAGATAGCTACATGGGTAAGATGGGTATAGAGGGATATGGGCCAAATGTAGGCAATTAGGATTAGCTTACGGGTTTTTTAAAAAAAAGGGTGGCATGGACAAGTTGGGCCAAAGGGCCTGTTTCCATGCTGTTAACCTCTATGACTCTATGGTGCTGATATTGTTTGGTACTTCAGTGTGTATATCAGAACTTACTGGGCCATGTTGATATATTGAATTTGGGGCTCTCAACTACGTGGACATTGTAATCATGATAGAACCATAGAATCCTTACAGTGAAGAAGGAGGCTATTTGGCCCATTGTGTCAGCACCGACCACAATCCCACCCAGACCTTATCCTCATAACCCCACATATTTATCCTGCTAATCCTCCTGACACTAAGGGGCAATTTAGCATGGCCAATCAGCCTAACCTGCATATCTTTGGATGGATGATGATGTTTGCCAATGGTCATGAGGATGTCCTGCATCACTTTGAGTGTGGTGGTGGGCTTCTTCAGCTTTTTACTTTGTGGCTTCACTTGCTCATTACTAAATGTGCTAGTTGGGCCTTGCGTGGGATCTAGTTGACTTGCATGGGTTTCCAAACTCACTGTGCTTCTATTTCATGCCTCCACCCACTCCCCCAGTTCCAGAGTCCACACATCACCCCTTATAAAAACACTGCAGATGCTGTAATCTGAAATAAAAACAGAAAATACTGGAAAACCTCAGCAGGTCTGACAGCAAGTGCGGAGAGAGAATAGGGCCAACGTTTCAAGTCTGGATGACCCTTCGTGAACTCTGGAAGAATTTGCTCTGCCTGTGTAAGATAAGGGAAGGAACTGCATCATCCACATCTGTACTAACCTGTGTGTTACATAGAAGTAATTCTCTCACCACCAAAGGTGTAAGTGACCTTTTCCAAAATCTTGAGTGAGCCTTTGTGAAGAATATTTCCAATTTGCTTCCCATTCTTCCTTACTCAGGCAACTTAAAATCTCTTTTGCATCTCTTTAAGGCTTTCTGTGACTTTTTTGGCTTGGTACCAAGCACGGTGGAAAAGGTGGAGATGCGTCTGTCAGGTTCTGATGGGAATTGTGGGTACGGTTCCTTGAGTTTGTTAACATTGCCATATTTTGAACGCAGCATGATTTTAGAGACCTTTCATTCGACAGTTGAAGAGAACAGCATGCTGTAGCCGCAGGAGAACCAAGAAATTGATCCTGGTTTGTTGATACCTTGATGGTGCTCAAATTCTCAGTCTTTACAAATGCAACAGGAACATAACTATGCATTCAGTCAGGAATTAGAAAAAGACATTTGTGTTTTCCAACCAGTTGCCCGTTTACGAGATCAAAGATATTCCACTGATATTCCCACTGTCAGTAATAGAATGATAGACACAAATTTAAGCAGGGATTTGGTGTACTAGAAAACTGTTGTGCTCACCTTTTAGTCAAAACATGAGTAGTTAAACCATACATAGCACAAGCTCTTGGGTTCGAACCTCAGTCTGGATAGAATTAGTGGATCTCAGTCAACCATATCTATTTTGGGCTACGATGTTTGGTCTCAGTGTCCTTGGACTAGAAATGGGGAGAAACATTGAGGGGTCAGCGAGAAGATCATCCTTCCATGACTCCTCCTGGAATAGCATGTCTGGACAATGATTGGAGACAGACTTGGGTTCTGCAAACATTCCCACGCCTTCCCTCACTCGCCACAATTAAAAATCTGTCAAAGCTTATTGTGTAGAAATCCAGTGAGGCTTGGTCATCTGGATGAGCCTCTGCTGGGTTGAGAGATCCTATGGACCCCAGTGACAGCACTCAGAGCTGAAGGACCAAAATTGCTCGGAAAAGCAATGTATGCAGGTTATAACAATTGTAGTGAGATGAATCCCAATGCCACTTGATTCGATAGCAAAGCTTTAAATAGGTTCAACATAGCTTCCTTGCTTTTGCACTCAATGCCTCTGGCTATGAAGCCTGAGATCCCATATGCTTTGCTAGCCCCTCTCTCATTATGTCCTGTCATCTTCAAAGATAGATGCACATGCACCCTCGAGTCCCTCTGTTCCTGCATACTCTTTAGAATTGTATCATTAAGTCTATGTTGCCTCTTCCTCTCCCTTCTGCCCAAATGTATCACCTCACATCTCTCAGTATCGAATTGCACCTGTCACTTGTCTGCACATCCTCTTAGCCTATGTCCTGATGCAGGAAATTGATATCATTCCCACTGTTCACCATTCTTCCAAGTTTGGTATCATCAGCAAATTTTGAAATTCTATCTATCCTGTATTCCACGATCCAAATTATTTATATAAAATTAACAAAAAAGCAGTGGTCCTAAGCAGTGACCCGTGGGGAACATCGCTGTTTACCATCCTCCAGTCTGAAAAAAAATCTAGCGTAATGCGCTGCTTTCTGCCCTGAAGCCATTTTTTAAAATCCAATTAGCATGAAGCGCAGAAGGTCCATCCTCTTATACCCCAGATGTAATGGCCAGGATTTTCCACCCCCTGCCCTCCTCCACCCCCCCACCCCTGGGGTCTTCTGGCACCTCTGAAAGTTAATGACCTCTTGGTGTGCTCTCCAAACTTTCCGTTCCCACCCAGCGACTTTGTGATCAATGGTTAGCGTTGCTTGGGTGGCCCACTCCTGATATAAGGGTGGGGTCCTGGTTCACCTGCCTGGCCATGAATTGAAGGAGCTGTTTCCGAGTGTCTGCTTCAGTTGAGAGGCACAAACGGTGCCGTGCCCTTTGCTGCAAGGACATCTGAAGCGACAACAAAGAACAGCACTGAGCAGCCTGAAAGCTGCTGGTGACCTCTTGCAGGAACGCAGCGATGCTGCCTTTGTAGGTTGGTGCTTTGTAAATGTGGAGAAATAGGACCAAGCTTCTCGCAACCAGCACCATTTCAGCAGAGCCCAGGAAGGGGTTGCTGTCTTGTTCCTTCCCCCACCCCCACATTTGTCCACAGACCCATATTGCAGCCATTTATCACCCTAAATTTGACCAGTCCTTAGTGTGCTGTTCCTGCTAGTCTTGATGAACCAGCTAATGGAGAACGATTCCATTTGAGGACCTCCAAATACTTTCAGAACCGTTGTGACACGCCCATTTAATTGTCACTTGCCCTACAAATTTGACCTATAAGCACTGCTGCCTCACAGTGCCAGGGACCCGGGTTCGATTCCCGACTTGGGTCACTGTCTATGCAGAGTCTGCACGTTCTTCCCGTGTCTGCGTGGGCTTCCTCCGGATGCTCCGGTTTCCTCCCACAGTCTGAAAGACGTGCTGGTTAGGTGCATTGCCCGTGCTAAAATTCTCCCTCAACGTACCCGATCAGGTGCTGTAGTGTGGCTACTAGGGGATTTTCACAGTAATTTCATTGCAGTGTTGATGTAAGCCTATTTGTGACGTTAATAACTAAAACTGAAAGAAAACTTGAAAACTTTAAAAAATGTCTTCAGTTGTTGACAGTTCCTCATGCCACTTTAAAACTGAGCTGCCTTCCAAAACTCACTGTAAACAGTGCACTTACATGACAGAATGTCAAAAACACACCGATTAGTAATTCTGGTGTAAGTCAAGCCAATATTAGAAAACCTAGGTTTCTGACATACATCAGGCAATCAGTACAGAAATAAATATTATGCATTATCCAGGCTCCAAATCAGTGCATGCAAGTACATTTCACAGATGTCTAATATTCTGCAGAAGCCTTGGGCCTTTTCATTTTCCTGATAAATATTATCTTGAATGTCTCACTTACCAACAGGATCCCTCTCCAACAACCCTTTCCCTCCCCCTTCCCTGCCAAGTCAACAGTTCCAGTGAACATTACCAATACTTACAGCAAAATAGATACTGTATAGAACAGACGAATACATGGCTGGGAGGGAGTCACTCAGCTGCAACTCTAGAAAGAAATTCTGATTTCTTCATAAGCTATGAATTCTACCCTTCAGCACTTCAGAATTGAGCCTGCTGTCATTTACAATTAATTTTCAACTTTATATTTAACTTGAAGCTATCCAATATGTTCTACAATATATATATATGTATTTCAAATATTACATTTGTTTCTTAACAACTCATAAAGGGACATTTGGTCCAACAAACCCAATTCTTCCTATCTGGCAAACATCAACCTTAGAGAACTGGATTCCCATCATGTTCTCCCCAAGCACTGCCATTCCAGAAACAATGTTGGCAATCCATTTACCTTGCCCACTTCACCATCCTTGTATTGGTGCTTATGCCATGACTCTAATTGGGAGAGATTAGACTGTACAGTAGTGTAAAATGGGCCATAGCCAAAGTCAGAATTACCCTCTCTGATGCCCAGTTCCTGACTGTGTGATGGGAAGGATTGTATACAGTGTACATGCTACAATAGCCATGAAGTTAGCTTTGTGGATACTGCAACGTTTGGCATAGGCATGCAAAATTCTAACTTTTTTTTTCAGAAACAGATTAAGCAGTCTTCTATCAGAGGAGATTAAACCCCTCCCCCACCTCCCCCCATTGACGCAGAAATTGCAGTCAGTATTGTAGCATAATGGAACCTCTTGTTCTCTCAATTCCCTTTTTCTAGGGATAAATAATAGTCATTAGAACATAAGAAACAGGAGCAAGGAAACAGGAACATAAGAAACAGCAGGCCATTCCTCCCCTCGAGCCTGCTCTGACATTCAATATGGTCATGGCTGATCTGACTGTGGACTTCATTCCACTTTCCTATCTGCACCCCCGTAACCCATGTCTACTTTGTCATCTAAAACCCATCTAACTCAACGTTGAATATATTCAATGACCCAACCTCCCCTGCTCTCTGGGGAAGAGAATTGCAATTTTCTGAGAGAAAGGCGGCACGGTGGCACAGGGGTTAGCACTGACAGCGCCAGGGACCCAGGTTCAATTCCAGCCTCGGGTCACCTT
Organism: Mustelus asterias; assembly: GCF_964213995.1. Taxonomy (NCBI): domain Eukaryota; kingdom Metazoa; phylum Chordata; class Chondrichthyes; order Carcharhiniformes; family Triakidae; genus Mustelus; species Mustelus asterias. Next base: position 62,042,789 of record NC_135804.1, on the reverse strand, counting down.
TTGTGTGGAGTTTGCACATTCTCCCCGTGTCTGCGTGGGTTTCTGCCGCGTGCTCCGGTTTCCTCCCACACTCCACAGATTTGCAGGTTAGATTAATTGGCCATGCTAAGTTGCCCCTTAATGTCAAGGGGATAAGCAGGGAGAGAGCCTGGGTGGGATTATTGTTGGTGGAGGCTTGATGGACCGTATGGCCTCCTTCTGCACTGTAGGAATTCTATGGTTCTATGATTCTATGGTTCTAAGAAACTATACTTCATTGTCCCCTTAAATGAGAGATCCTATATTTAAACTGTGCCCCCTATTTCTAGATTCCCCCACAATGGGGAACATCCCTTCAGCAATTACCCTGTCAAGCCCCCACAGAATCATACATGTTTCAATAAGATCACCTCTCATGCTTCTAAAATTCAATGCTATAGGCCCAACATGCTCAACCTATCCTCACAAGACAGTCTCTTCATCCCAGGAATCAGCCCAGTGAACTTTCTCTGAATTGCTTCCAATGCAAGTATATCCCTCCTTAGGTAGGGTGACGAAAACTGTACACTGTTCTCCGAGTCTGGTCTCAGCAATCCTGTCCGAGAGTCCAAGAGGGATAACTGTTAAACATGCATTCCCAGAAATCCTGGGATCTCAGAGCAGGGATAATAAATCACAGGCACAGTGTACAAATGCTATTCACCTTCTCATTGTAGGACCCTACCCAAATGGCAAGTAGTCTCTTAGCCTGATTGGCATTTAATTTGGCATCATGAGGCTTACGTGTGGCATTTTTTGGTAAGCGATTTCAACTTCCTGTTGGGGTGTATTTTTGGGTGTTTGTTTGTGCATGTGGTTATTCTGTTATTGGGCTGGGTGCTGCCACACAGTTTGCTATGGCTTCTCAACACAGTGGCTGGTGATGCACTTGCGTTTTGTACACTTCCTTTAATTCTCTCCCCCCCCACCCCACCCCCCCCCCTCCCCCCCCAACCACCGAACCAAATAATTCATAAATTGGTGTGCAATCTTCAGTTTGAAACTGACATGTTTTTAAACTGTAGGGGTACTTAGCATTGGCCTGCGGGCTATTCTGAAGTTCAATGGGTGTAAATAGTAGCCAGATATCAGATTAGAAGGGTTCCAGATTCAATCTCTGGTCTGTGCTGAAGTAGGGTGGCTGAACCAGGGTGATGATGGAAATCCTACAATTTGCCTCAATCGCTCTCAGCTTGAGAAAAGAAAATGATCAGTCATGGAGCCCAGCACCTGATAGATATCCGTGGCCTTGTTGAACAATGCCCCTCAATGGATAATTGATCAGCACCAGATTCAGGGCTTACCCTCCAAAGAAAGATCGTCAACCAAAATATTGTTGAGGATCAACACATGAAGAATGGCCCTAGGGCGAGATACAAGAGGATGGCCGATACTTATGAAGTTGTATTTCAGCAATGAATGACGTACTGGACAAGGAAAAACTAGGTGAAGAAAATGAAAGTACGCATATTCCGGTCATAAGTGTGGATCTGGAAGACATCACCAGCTATAGTTATAGAGTCATAGAGATTTACAGCACGGAAACAGGCCCTTCGGCCCAACGTGTCCATGCCGTCCTTTTTTTAACCACTAAGCTAGTCCCAATTGCCTGCATTTGGCCCATAATCGCTCTACACACTCATCTTACCCATGCAACTGTCTAAATGCTTTTGAAAAGACAAAATTGTACCCGCCTCTACTACTACCTCTGGCAGTTTGTTCCAGACACTCACCACCCTCTGTGTGAAAAAATTGCTCTCTGGACCCTTTTGTATCTCTCCCCTCTCACCTTAAACCTATGCCCTCTAGTTTTAGACTCCCCTACCTTTGGGAAAAGATGTTGACTATCTAGCCCTATCCATGCCCCTCATCATTTTATAGACCTCTATAAGATCACCCCTCAGCCTCCTACGCTTCAGGGAAAAAGTCCCAGTCTATCCAGCCTCTCATTATAACTCAAACCATCAAGTCCCGGTAGCATCCTAGTAAATCTTTTCTGCACTCTTTCTAGTTTAATAATATCCTTTCTATAATAGGATGACCAGAACTGTACACAATATTCCAAGTGTGGACTTACCAATGTCACTTGGTAAATATAACAGGACTGAACCAATACCAACCTCGATTGCCTTTCAAGGGTAATCTTCATCAATTTGATCAATTCACTGGTTTTCATCATTTTTCTCCAACTCTTTAGAAAGTAATACTTAGAGTTTATGCACTGATATAACTTTCGGTTGCACATTTGTTGGTGTTAGTGTAATGTCCATTCGAAACAGTGTGCAGTCTAATGAAAAGCCATTAACCTAATGGGCGAGATTTTACCACCTCACCACACCCAGAGAGCTGGGAAAATAGCCTTCAAAGCTGTAAAACCGATTTGCACACAGCGAAAAATGATTTGTGATTTTCCTGGCCCCTTTTAATGGCACAAACCAGAAAGGGCATGAAGTCGATTAGCATATTTAAAGTAGCATTCAAATATGCATAACCCATTCAAATCCCAGCACACAGAATCTTCCAGAGTTTGGATACGGTGCCAAAATTACCAGAATTATTACTGTCTCCACTAGCGCAAACCTGGCATGATGGTCAGGCTGGTGCGGGGGGGGGCGGGGGGGGGGGCAGGGGTGGTTTGCTTGGAGGCCATTGAAGCTCTCCCGGGCGGTCAGGGACATGGCCAGGCAGTGCCCATCAGGCGGTGCTTACCTGGTGGTGCCAACTGGACACCCTGGCAGTACCCACCATGCACCCTGGCAGTGCCAGGTGAGCACCGCCAGTGTGCCAGGAGCAGTGCCGGGGGGCTGTGATGGGGGGGCTATGCAAGGACATTTGTGCAGGGGTGGATGGTGGCGAAGGCCATGATGGGGGCATGTTGGGAGTCTGGCAGGGACATCCACCGGGAGGGCACTGATACCCCGATACAGGTGATCCATGTCGGGGAGGGGAGGAGGGGGGGAGCATGTTGTTGACGAGGAAAGCGTCCCAATGTCTGTAGGGGGATGGGGTCTCCCAGTGCACTGTGGCATTTGGGTGTCCTTGCAAAATGGTCCCCGAGCACTCTGCAGCAGGCTCACTGGCATGTTTAGGCCCCACCCTCCTCAGTATCAGCACAAAATAGTGACTGAGTGTCGAAGGATTGCGATGCAGTGTGCGTCCTAGAGACTAGCGCAGTTCACCCCATTTTCTTGCCGTTATGACACTCGCTCTCCACAGATGCTGCCTGATCTGCTGAATATTTCCATCAGTGTCTGCTTTTATTTCAGATTTCCAGCATCAACAGTATTTTGAACAATTATACCTATTGATACACAGCTTCAGGACTATCATTTCTTCTGTTTATAACACTTGTAAATGGTAAAATTGGAAATTAATTAATGTTAAAAGGTTTTTTGTGGTGTTCATAGTCCAGGAAGGTGGATTGAAAATGTTTACCAATCATACTCGATTTCTGGGTTGCTGTACCGAAGGACTTATGTTCCTTTATTGCTCTTTTAATTTCAGCTTGACTGTTCTAGAACAGTGCCTGTTACTGTACAAAAGCATGTACAATAGCATGCACTCTGCTGAGATTCAACTCCAGCCTATTTCAGACACTGATAATAGATTGTCAAAGGAAAGATGTTGGATTCTGCTGGGTGTGTATGTGTGTACGTATCTGTGTGTGTCTGAGTGTGTGTGTCTGTGGATGTGTGTCTCTGTCATGTGTGTGTGTCAAACTGTGCGCATGTGTCATCTGTGTCTATGTGTGCCTCTGTTTGTTCATGTGTCCATGTGTATGTGTGCCCGAATGTGGGCATGTATGTGCATCTATCTGTGTGTGTGCATGTGTTTGTATGTGTGTATGTGTCAGTGCATGTGTGCATCCATGTGTGTGTGTCCATGTGTGTGTGCCTGTATGTATGTGGCCACATGTGTGTGTATCCATCTGTGTGCATATGTGTTTATGCCTGTGTGTCGGTGTCTGTGCATGTATGTGTGCATGTGCGTTTACATGTGTGTGTGTATGTGTGTGCCTGTGTGTTTGTGCATGTGTGTTCGCATTTGTGTCTTTCATGAAAAACTGAAAATAAGCTTTCCTCCAAGCATATCGTGATGTTAGATTACTCACTCGAAGGAATATCTCTCTCATGTTATATTAAAGATTTATTTTCCCTTTGCTCTGCCTCAATTTTTTCATCAAACCAATTTTTGAAGAATTTTCTATTTTCTATGATAAATATGTTGCAATCACCATAACATTGTTCAGTCAGAGAATACAGGGCTGTGTAACAATAGTGCTATTTATGCCATACAGGGATAATGCTGGTTTACAATGCCCGGATTTTAAAATGGATTTTCCTGGTGCTGTGCGGATTAAATTACACAACTCTTGTCTGTCACTATGTAAATGTGTGCCCCTTATAGTCTGTACATTCTTTTACTTGGTATGCGCTTTTGAATTTATTCCTTTTTTAAGCAGTAATTTTGAAATGGGGATGGAATGATATGCCAGATGCAACATTTGGAGATCGGAATCTGGGGGCAAAATTTCCAAGACTTTATTTTCGGCACACTCCTGCCCTGAGAGTCAAGCAGAAATGCCACAAATTAGGCCAGAAATTGGATAGGCCAGGACTCAGCATTTGCCAAGTGTTTCTGATGGGCCTTACTAAGGCACAAAATCTCTACCCAACTCAAACAAGTCTGGTGGGTCTTTCGCACAAAGACAATTGGTGCCTAATCGAGGGACCTGGCATCAAGAAGTGTGTGTGCGTGTGTGTGTGTGTGTGTGTGTGGGGAGGGGGGGGGATTCTGTAAAATCTTCCGCTCCTATCCTTGCTGCTGACCCCCTCCCCTGTCTCCATGACCACCATTCGGGCAGCACGGTAGCACAGTGGTTAGCACTGTTGCCTCACAGTGCCAGGGAATCAGGTTCGATTCCCAGCTTGGGTCACTGTCTGTGTGGAGTCTGCACGTTCTCCCCGTGTCTGTGTGGGATTCCTCCGGGTGCTCCAGTTTCCTCCCGCAGTCCGAAAGATGTGCTGGTTAGGTGCATTGGTCATGCTAAATTCTCCCTCGGTGTACCCGAACAGGCGCCGGAGTGTGTCGACTAGGGGATTTTCACAGTGACTTCACTGCAGTGCGAATGAAAGCCTACTTGTGATTAATAAACTTGAACTTTAACTCTACCATCACCCTCGTGCCAGCACCTGTGCTTGAGGGTCCCTTTTCAATCCAAAGTCTCTGGTGGCTGTAGTACCAGCCACAGCCATTGTATCCCTATTGGCGCTGCTGATTATAGGAGGTTGCAGACTCTGATTGGCCGACAGCTCTTGGTGGGTGAGACTTCCTCTCAAGGGTATTTGATCCCAGGGGAAGCCTGCCGCTGCTCTATTAAGTATCTGAGTGGCACTTCATTCAGTGGGTGTGCTCCAAAAGAAGCAACACTGGGGTTTTGCTGGCTCTCTAGGAGCCCTCCGTATACACAGGATCTGCTCGGATGAGGAGGATCGCAACAGACACCTTCAGACGCTGAAAGATGCCCTCATAAGAACAGGATATGGCGCTCGACTCATTGATCAACAGTTCCAACGCGCCACAGCGAAAAACCGCACCGACCTCCTCAGAAGACAAACACGGGACACAGTGGACAGAGTACCCTTCGTTGTCCAGTACTTCCCCGGAGCGGAGAAGCTACGGCATCTCCTCCGGAGCCTTCAACATGTCATTGATGAAGACGAACATCTCGCCAAGGCCATCCCCACACCCCCACTTCTTGCCTTCAAACAACCGCACAACCTCAAACAGACCATTGTCCGCAGCAAACTACCCAGCCTTCAGGAGAACAGTGACCAAGACACCACACAACCCTGCCACAGCAACCTCTGCAAGACGTGCCGGATCATCGACACAGATGCCATCATCTCACGTGAGAACACCATCCACCCAGGTACACGGTACATACTCTTGCAATTCGGCCAACGTTGTCTACCAGATACGCTGCAAGAAAGGATGTCCTGAGGCATGGTACATTGGGGAAACTATGCAGACGCTGCGACAACGGATGAATGAACACCGCTCGACAATCACCAGGCAAGACTGTTCTCTTCCTGTTGGGGAGCACTTCAGCGGTCACGGGCATTCGGCCTCTGATATTCGGGTAAGCGTTCTCCAAGGCGGCCTTCGCGACACACGACAGCGCAGAGTCGCTGAGCAGAAACTGATAGCCAAGTTCCGCACACACGAGGACGGCCTCAACCGGGATATTGGGTTCATGTCACACTACTTGTAACCCCCACAGTTGCCTAGACCTGCAGAGTTTCACTGGCTGTCTTGTCTGGAGACAATACACATCTTTTTAGCCTGTCTTGATGCTCTCTCCACTCACATTGTTTTGTTTCTTAAAGACTTGTTTAGTTGTAAGTATTCGCATTCCAACCATTATTCATGTAAATTGAGTTTGTGTCTTTATATGCCCTGTTTGTGAACAGAATTCCCACTCACCTGAAGAAGGGGCTTAGAGCTCCGAAAGCTTGTGTGGCTTTTGCTACCAAATAAACCTGTTGGACTTTAACCTGGTGTTGTTAAACTTCTTACTGTCTCTAGGAGATGGCCAGGATGCCTATCCCATAAGACCATAAGAAATTGAATAGGAGTAAGTCATTCGGCCCCTTGAGTCTGTTCTGTCATTTAATAGGATCATGGCTGATCCAACATTCATCACATTCACTTTCTTGCCCTTTCCCTGTAACCTTTGATTCTCTTCCTGATCAAAAATCTATCTTCAATTTGATTTGATTTATTATTGTCACATGTATTGGGATACAATGAAAAGTATTGTTTCTTGCGCGCTATACAGACAAAGGATACCGTTCATAGAGTACATCGGGGAAAAGGAAGGAAGAGAGGGCAGAATATAGTGTTACAGTCATAGCTAGGGTGTAGAGAAAGATCAACTTAATGCAAGGTAGGTCAATTCAAAAGTCTGATAGCAGCAGGGAAGAAGCTGTTCTTGAGTCCGTTGGTACGTGGTCTCAGACTATTATACATTTTCTCTATGGAAGAAAGTGGAAGAGTGTATGTCTGGGATGCATGGGGTCCTTAATTATGCTGGCTGCTTTTCTGAGGCAGCAGGAAGTGTAGACAGAGTCAATGGATGGGAGGCTGGTTTGTGTGATGGACTGGGCTACATTCACAACCCTTTGTAGTTTCTTGTGGTCTTGGTCAGAGCAGGAGCCATACCAAGCCGTGATACAACCAGAAAGAATGCTTTCTATGGTGCATCTGTAAACATTGGTGAGCGTCGTAGTGGACATGCCAAATTTCCTTAGTCTTCTGAGAAAGTAGAGGCATTGATGGGCTTTCCTAACTATAGTGTCAGCAAGAGGGGACCAGGACAGGTTTTAGGTGATCTGGACACCTAGAAACATGAAGCTCTCGACCATTTCCACTTCATCACCGTTGATGTAGATAAGGACATGTCCTCCACTACGCTTCCTGAAGTCGAAGACTATCTCCTTCGGTTTCTTACATTGAGAGAGAGATTATTGTCGTTGTATCATTTCACCAGATTCTCTATCTCTTTCCTGTACTCCATCTTGTCATTGCTTGAGATCCGGCGCACTGTGTCATCAGCAAACTTGAAAATGGAGTTGGAGTGGAATTTAGTTACACAGTCGTAAGTGTATAAGGAATATAGTAAGGGGCTGAGGACACAGCCTTGTGGGGCACCAGTGTTGAGGATGATCGTGGAAGAGGTGTCCTTGCCTATCCTTACTGATTGTGGTCTGTGGATTAGAAAGTATAGGATCCAGTTGTAGAAGGAGGAGCCGAGCCCTAGGCCACAGAGCTTGGAGATGAGCTTTGTTGAGATAATGACATTGAAGGCTGAGCTGTAGTCAATAAATAGGAGTTTGACATAAATGTCTTAGTTATCTAGGTGTTCCAGAGTTGAGTGCAGGGCCAGGGAGATGGCATCTGCTGTGTACCTGTGTGGCAATAGGTGAACTGTAGTTGGTCCAGGCAATCTGAGGTCTATCTCAGCCTTAAATGTGTGCAGCGGGCAGGATTTTATGGCCTCGCTCGTTCCAAAACCGTAAAATCCCACCCGAGTCAACGGACCTTTCCATTGTCCACCCCTCACCCGCTCTGATTCCTGTGGCGGGGGGGGCTGTTAAATTCCGGCCAATGACTCTGTCCCCGCAGCTCTCCTTGGCAAAGTTCAAATGACTCACAATCCTCTGAGAGAAGAAATTCCTCCTCACCTCTTAAATTGACGCCCCTTTATTCAGAGACTATGTGCTCTGGTGCTAAACTCTCCCATGACGGGGAGCATCCTCTCAGCATTTACCCAATCAAGCCCCTTAAGAATCCTATACATTTCAATGAAATCGACTCTTATTCTTCCAAATTCCAATGAGTAGAGTCCCAACCTTATTATCCTTTCCTCATAAGACAATCCCGCCCTACCGGGGATCATCCCCTCCACTGGATTCCATGCTAGGGTTAGAAAATGAGGTTTGACCCATGGGCAAATACTTGATGCCACTTAACAGTGATATGCAGATGCGATCAATGTCAAATTTAGCAGCACTGGTTTGAGATTTTTATCAAATCCCAATGAAGATTGAATTTGATGGTTTGTACTTGGCTGGTGATATATATTTCTATCTCTATTTCCAGTCCTCCCTGTGTCACAGCTGTAAAACATGTTACACATTTTAGTTATTAACCGGCAACAAATTAATTGTTAATTAAGGCTTTTCAGTTAGTTTCAAAATTCAACCCATGTCTATTTTTAAGCAAAAACTTAGAATAAAAAAGTAAGATGAGGGAAGACATTCTGAGTTTGGCTGTTGTGTCTGGTTGGCCACTGTTGGTAATTAGAATGTTTACATTTTTCAATTATCATCAAGACACAAATGATCAGCCAAGGCTTTCAACTTTCTTCAGGATTAAACAAATATGTCTTTGTAAAGACATAAATCTTTGTCAGATGAGGGAAGATATTTGTCATTTTTTAATGCTTATAGGAAACAAAATCAAAGTTGTGTATCTCTCACTCAAAAACAAGTGCACACACAAGAATATCACCTCTCTGTTTAAGAAATACAATGGATGTTAATTGAATCAAGGACTCAAATTTGCCCCTTAGAGTCATAGAATCATAGAGGTTTACAGCATGGAAACAGGCCCTTCGGCCCAACTTGTCCATGCCGCCCTTCTTTTTTTTAGTTAGTTCCAATTGCCCATGTTTGGCCCATATCCCTCTAAACCAATTTTACCCATGTAACTGAATAAATGCTTTTTAAAAGACAAAATTGTACCCACCACACTACCTCTGGCAGCTTGCTCCAGACACTCACCACCCTCTGTGTGAAAAAAATGCCCCTCTGGACACTTTTGTATCTCTCCCCTCTTAAACCTATGTCCTCTAGTTTCAGACTCTCCTGCCTTTGGGAAAAGATGTTGACTAGCTAATCTATGCCCCTCATCATTTTATACACCTCTATAAGATCACCCCTAAGCCTCCTACACTCCAGGGAAAAAAGTCCCAGTCTATCCAGCCTCTCCTTATAACTCGAACCATCAAGTCCCAGTAGCATCCTAGTAAATCTTTTCTGCACTCTTTCTAGTTTCGTAATATCCTTATATAATAGGGTGACCAGAACTGTATTCCAAGTATGGCCTTATCAATGTCTTGTATAACTTCAACAAGACGTCCCAACTTCTGTATTCAATGTTCTGGCCAATGAAATCAAGCATGCTGAATGCCTTCTTCATCACTCTGTCCACCTGTGACTCCACTTTCATGAATCTGTACCCTTAGATCTCTTTGTTCTATAACTCTCCCCAATGCCCTACAGTTAACTGAGTAAGTCCTGCCCTGGTTCGGTCTACCAAAATGCATCACCTCGCATTTAACTGAATTAATCTCCATCTGCCATCCATCAGCCCACTGGCACAATTGATCAAGATTGCCCCTTTGCTACTCTTTAAGTAATTTTGGAGATCAAGTTAGCAGAACCTGCAAGAAACTAAAGAAAAATATCTCAGAAGTCCAACATATTTAAGAGATAGTGTCGCAACCTCAGCGAGGGATTAATGCTGTATAATTAACATTCAGTTGATCGAATATAAAAGTGAATTACTGCCGAAGCTGGAATCTAAAATAAAAACAGAAAATGCTAGAAAATCCTATTAGCTCTGACAGCATCAGTGGAGAGAGAAAAGAGCTAACGCTTCAAGTCAGAATGACCCTTCGTCAGAGCTGAAGAGAACTGGAAATAGGATGAGATTTATACTCTTGTGGGGAGATGGGGGATGGAGGTGGGACAGTAGCAGTGATGCAGAAGGCCAGCGATAGGTGGAGATGGAAGAGATAGACAAAGATGTCATAGGGTGGTGATCATGGCTGAGAAGGGTGCTGATAACGGCCCATTACTGATCAGAATGTGTAAATGGAAGAACAAAGTTAAGCAGAGTGTCAAAGGGCAAACTGAGACATGTAATAGATGGCCCTAGTTGTGTGCAGGAGGGGAGACAGTGGTTAGGGGAAAAAGAAGGAATGCAGGGTGAAAATGTGGATGGAAAAATGAATCAATGGAAGAAATGAAAATAAATGGATAGAAATTTTAAAAAATTTAATGAAAGTGGAGGAGAGAGTTTACAGTCTGAACTCAATGTTTAGTCTGGAAGACTGTAAAGTGCCCAATCGGAAGATGAGGTGCTGTTTCTCCAGTTTGCGTTGGGCTTCACTGGAAAACTGCAATAGGCCAAGGACAGATATGTGGACAGGAGAACAGGGTGGTGTGTTGAAGTGGCAAGCAACAGGAAGGTCTGGGTCCTGCTTGCAGACCTTCTGCAAAGCGGTCACCCAGTCTGCGTTTGGTCTCTCCAATGTAGAGTATACCTCATTGGGAATAGCAAATACAATAAGTCAGATTGAGGTGACAAAAGAGGTGAAGGTGAAGCGCTGCTTCACCTGAAAGGGGTGTTTAGCCCCTTGGGTGGTGAGCAGGGAGGAGGTAAAGGGGCAGATGTTGCACCTTCTATGATTGCATGGGAAGGTGCCATGGGCAGGGGTGAGGTGTTGTGTGCGATGAAGGAGCGGACCAGGGGGTGTCCAGGAGAGAGCGGTCCCTGCAGAATGCTGACAGGGTGGGGGAGGGGAAGATGTGTTGAGTGGTGGCATCATGCTGGATTTGGCGGAAATGACGGAGGATGATCCTTTGAATGTGGAGACTGGTGGGGTGAAAAGTGAGGACGAGGGGGACCCTATCCTGGTTCTGGGAGGGAGGGGAGGGGATGAGAGCAGTGGCCTGGGAGATGGGTCAGATACAGTTGAGAGCCCTGTCAACCACGCTGCATGGGAAAGCACGATTTAGGAAGAATAAAGCCATATCGGCAGCACCATTTTGGGATCATTGGAACTGATGTGGCAGAGGTAAAGGAATTGAGAGAATAGGATGTGGGGTGTGAAGAGCTGTAGTCAAGGTAGTTGTGGGAGTCGGTGGGCTTGTAATGGACAGTCTATCACCGGAAATGGAGACAGTGATTTCAAGAAAAGGAAGAGAAATGCCAGAGATGGACCATGTGAAGGTGATCGAGGGGTGGAAATTAAAAGCGAAATTGATACATTTTTTCAGGTCCAGACGAGAACATGAAACAGCACAGAAACAGTTTTGATGTGCCAATGAAAGAATGGGAGGGGGAGGCATAGGATTGGAAGACGGAATGTTCCACATATCGCATAAAGAGGCATGCATAGCTGGGATCCATGTCGGTACCCATGGCCACACCTTTTATTTGGAGGAAGTGAGTCGAGTTAAAGGAGAAAGTGTTGAGTGAGAGAACCAGTTCAGCCAGACGGAGGAGAGTGATGGTGGATGGGGACTGTTCAGGCCTCTGTTCCGAGGAAGAAGCGAAGGGCTTTGAGGCCAGCCTGGTGGGGAATGGAGGTGTAGAGGGATTGGACATCCATGGTGTGGAGGAGGCAGTTTGGGCCAGGGAACTGAAAGTCGTTGATATGGCGTAGGGCATCAGAGGAATCGTGGATGTAGGTGGGAAGGGACTGGACAAGAGGAGAGAGAATGGGGTCGAGATAGGAGGAAATGAGTTCGGTGGGGCAGGAACAAGCTGACATGATTGGCCGATTGGGGCAGTCCTGTCTGTGGATTTTAGGAGGGAGGTAGAAGCGGGATGTCCGGGGTTGGGAAACTATGAGATTGGAAGTTGTGGTGGGAAGATCTCCAGAGGAGATGAGGTCAGTGACCGTCCTGGAAACAGTAGCTTGATGCGCGGTGGTGGGGTTTGGTCCACGGGGAGTAAAAGGATACGTACAAGGATTGGCAGTCAGCCTCTGCGAGGCAGAGGTCAGTTTGCCAGACGGCCCTATACTTGTCCGACCTCGCATGCCCCACCACCGCTGCCAGCGAGAACAGAAAATTTGGTGCTCAACTGAAACTCCATTCACTGTAGCAGCACCAGAGAATCCCAGCCGTGCACGAGGTCGGAGAATCCCAGCCGTGCACGAGGTCGGAGAATCCCAGCCGTGCATGAGGTCGGAGACTTCCAGCCATGCACGAGGCCGGAGAAACCCAGTCACGCACGAGCTCGGAGAGTCCCAGCGTGATCTTTTAATAGCAAAGTTTTTTCGTAACATATATATATCGAACTTCTATCTGTCCGTCTGACCTGACAGTTCTGGAACCAACGTCGGAGGTAGTTCCAGAACACAAAGTCCCCAGCATGAGGTGCCAGTCATAACTCATTCTCCGACTATTCTTTCTTTCCCCATGAGAAGAGGGCACAGCCTCAGCATTTCACTGCTCAATCGCATCTGAAATCCCAAATAAAAACTCTGGATAAGAGTAGCTTTCTCCCACTGTGGTAACAACAGGAATGCATGAACAGTCAGTTATCAGCAGCTCAAACCTGCATCTGTCAAAGGACTAAATCCAAAACAGATTCAGAGCATGAAATAGCCATCTTTCACTAGCAGACCATTTCAACTCCTGTGTGATTGGAAATAAAAACAGAAAATGCTGGATCAACTCAGCAGGTCTGGCAGCATCTGTGAAGAGAGAAATGTTTCAAATCTAGATGCATTTAGAACGGAACAATCTCATTAGTGACAGACAGCATGGTTTTGTAAGAGGGAGGTCGTGCCTTACAAATTTGGTGGAGTTTTTTGAGGAAGTGACAAAAACGGTTGATGAAGGAAGGGCCGTGGATGTCGTCTATATGGATTTCAGTAAGGCATTTGACAAAGTCCCACATGGCAGGTTGGTTAAGAAGGTTAAGGCTCATGGGATACAAGGAGAAGTGGCTAGATGGGTGGAGAACTGGCTTGGCCATAGGAGACAGAGGGTAGTGGTCGAAGGGTCTTTTTCCGGCTGGAGGTCTGTGACCAGTGGTGTTCCACAGGGCTCTGTACTGGGACCTCTGCTATTTGTGATATATATAAATGATTTGGAAGAAGGTGTAACTGGTGTAATCAGCAAGTTTGCGGATGACACGAAGATGGCTGGACTTGCGGATAGCGAAGAGCATTGTCGGGCAATACAGCAGGATATAGATAGGCTGGAAAATTGGGCGGAGAGGTGGCAGATGGAGTTTAATCCGGATAAATGCGAAGTGATGCATTTTGGAAAAAATAACATAGGGAGGAGTTATACAATAAATGGCAGAGTCATCAGGAGTATAGAAACACAGAGGGACCTAGGTGTACAAGTCCACAAATCCTTGAAGGTGGCAACACAGGTGGAGAAGGTGGTGAAGAAGGCATATGGTATGCTTGCCTTTATAGGACGGGGTATAGAGTATAAAAGCTGGAGTCTGATGATGCAGCTGTATAGAACGCTGGTTAGGCCACATTTGGAGTACTGCGTCCAGTTCTGGTCGCCGCACTACCAGAAGGACGTGGAGGCATTAGAGAGAGTGCAGAGAAGGTTTACCAGGATGTTGCCTGGTATGGAGGGTCTTAGCTATGAGGTGAGATTGGGTAAACTGGGGTTGTTCTCCCTGGAAAGACGGAGAATGAGGGGAGATCTAATAGAGGTGTACAAGATTAAGAAGGGTATAGATAGGGTGAACAGTGGGAAGCTTTTTCCCAGGTCGGAGGTGACGATCACGAGGGGTCACGGGCTCAAGGTGAGAGGGGCGAAGTATAACTCAGATATCAGAGGGACGTTTTTTACACAGAGGGTGGTGGGGTCCTGGAATGCGCTGCCAAGTAGGGTGGTGGAGGCAGACACGCTGACATCGTTTAAGACTTACCTGGATAGTCACATGAGCAGCCTGGGAATGGAGGGATACAAACGATTGGTCTAGTTGGACCATGGAGCGGCACAGGCTTGGAGGGCCGAAGGGCCTGTTTCCTGTGCTGTACTGTTCTTTGTTCTTTGGCTCTTCTACAGAATTCAATGAGTGCTGCTCAACTAGCACTCCATCCACCGCCTTAAATATTCATTCTCTCCACCCAACATAGACACTTGTTCAATTTTTACCCGAGCAGTGTGCCTTTAAATAGTTGCCCTAAACTGGACTCAGCATGGGCTGTCACCTCACCTGCTCATGCTAATTGGTCAGGAGGTTGCTTCCTCATGAAGTTGCTGAAACATAAAGCCACAGGCAAACATACTGCAGCTTCCCCAGCTCCGAGTGAGCTCCCCTGCTGCCAACATGTGGTACATTCAATGGCATTACCATCACTGAATCCCAACTATCAACGTCCTGGGGGTTACTATTGACTAGAAAATGAACAGGACTAGCCATATAAAGACTGTGGCTACCAGAGCAGAACAGAGGCTGGGAATTCTGTGGTGAGAAACTCATCTCCTGACTCCGCAAAGCTTGTTCACCATCACTGGAGTTCAGACGAATGATGGGGGATTTCATAGAGGCTTATAAAATTCTAACAGGGCTAGACAGGGTAGATGCAGGGAGGATGTTCCCGATGGCGGGGGAGTCCAGAACAAAGGGTCACAGTCTGAGAATTTGGGGTAGATCATTTAGGACGGAGATGAGGAGACATTTCTTCACCAAAGCGTGGTGGAATTCATTATCGCAGGAAGTAGTTGATGCCAAAACATTGAATGTATTCAAGAGGCAGTTAGATATAGTACTTGGGGCAATGGGATCAAAGGTTATGGGGAGAAAGCAGAATTAGGCTATTGAGTTGGACGATGAGCCATTATTGTGATGAATGGAGGAACAGGCTCAAAGGGCCAAATGGCCTCTTTCTGCTCCTATCTTCCAGGTTTCTATCTACAAGGCACAAATCAGGTGTCTGATCGAATACTCTCCACTTGCCTGGATGAGTGCAGCTCCAACAACACTCAAGAAGCTCAACATCATCCAGGACAAAGCAGTCCCATTTGATTGACACCCCATCCACAGACATTCATTCCCTCCACTAAGTGACAAACAGTGGTTGAAGTGTGTACCGTTTAGGAGATGCACTATGACAGCTTGTCCGTCAGCAGCACTTTCCAAACCTGCAAACTCTCCTGGAAGAGCAAGCGCAGCGGGCGCCTGGGAACACCACAATTTGCAAGGTCCCCTCCAAGTCACACACCATTGTGATTTGGAAATATATCACCATTCCTTCATTGTCGCTGGGTCAAAATCCTGAAACTCCCTCCCTAACAGCACTGTGTATATACCTACACAGCACAGACTGCAGCGATGCAAGAGAGTGGCTCACTATCACCTTCTGAAGGGAAATTAAGGATGGGCCCTTACTATTGGTCTTGCCAGTGATGCCTACACCCCACGGATGAAACTAAAAAATACTGTGGCTGAGTTTTTATTCAAAAAGTTAATTATCTTAGTGTGAAGTACTGTGACGAGGAATCAATTCAATTTTTAAAAATATTTGTCTGGATTCAGCCAAGATGCCTGTACAAATAGATGGTCAAAGGCTTAATTCTCAGCCTCTGTTGATCCCAGAGTACCAGCAGTTGGGATACTTCAGTTGGCCCTGGTTAGGATTGGAGAAGGTATTTGCTTCTGATTTGCATTGGTAAATAATTGGCTCAATTGATAGCTTTGGGCTGGGGGAAGTGAGATGGAACCCAATGCCAGGGTTTTGAACTCTTGATTTCAGCTGATACTCATGGGCTATGCTGAGTGCTACATTGGCAGGTACCATCCTCTTCTCCATTCCACTTCAGTTTGCAAGCCTTGCTGGTGCAGAAAGGCTGCCCTGTACAGCCAGATAATCATCCTCACATTTGTGCATTGTTAAATTTTGTCGCACTGTACAATTACAATCAATATAAAACACACATGATTCAACATAGAGAATGGCATTTTAACTGATGTATCAGAGGGCCACTGGTTATCAGTTTCTTAATGTATTTTGGGGGGGAGAAGTGGGGTGTGAGTGTGTTTGGAAGATGCACAAAAATGAATACATGTAAATAGGAATGCTGTTGCATCCCATTTGATGGAAGGTGCAATGGAGGGGGAGGCGGGGTGGCGCGAAGCTGGGATCAGGCTCTTGAGTTGAATGATCAGCCATAATCATAATGAAGCAGGTGGAGCAGGCTCGAAGGGCCGAATAAACAAAACACCCCTGGTATTTATAACTAGAAAGGCACCTGCTGAATAAACAGCTAATTGCGCAAATCATTGGTTGGAACCAGCAGGGTTCTGGTCATCAGGGTCAGCACATTAACATGGAATCACTGATAAATGGCCCAGTCGTGACCCCACGAACCTTGCCTAACCTTGGTAAATGTAGATCTTGTCACCCTCCCAACATCCTCCTGCTCCTATTTTCCATGCTTCTATGTTTCTATAAATCAAAAAGATCAATAAATCAAAGAAAAATGTGAGGGGTGACAATGGGGCACTGTAATTCATCAAAACATCAAAAGGGAACTTATAAATCATAATGTCATTCCCGGAGTGAAACTGTACCCCAGCCCCTGGAATGCCCAATGGTCACGGAAGGCCTGCAATGCACTGGTTGACACAATGTGCTCACTTTCCAAGTCCACCTGGTCATGAACATATCTGCAGGAGAGGGGCAGGGAGCCAGGTCTTTGATTTGATTTGATTTATTATTGTCACATGTATTAGCATACAGTGAAAAGTATTGTTTCTTCTGCGATACAGACAAAACATGCCATTCATAGAGGTCGCACAACCCCCTCTCGACTGACCACTGCCTAGACCTGTTAATGGCCAACTTGGCTAGGTGGGAGTAGGCTTGGAAGGTATTATATGTGCATTAGCTATAAAAAAAATCTTAATGGCAACATTTTGCCAAAACAAAGACATCTAGATTCCTAAATATAGGTACTGAATTTCTGAAGTAAACTAAATGCTGTCAGGACCTTTACTCAATTGAAAACATATAATCAAGTAACATTTTCAATGTCTTCGGTGTGTCAACTGTGACATCTTTGATTTTCCAGTCTCCACAAAGCCTGTTCTCCAGTCTTAATGAGACAAGAGGAAAAGCTAACCAGACACCACGGTTCCATTTATTGGGTTCAATCAGCTAATTAGGACAAAAATTCAATCAGTCATTGCAGTTCGTCACTGCTCAAAAGAATTGCTGATAAATGAGGCTAATGAGTAGAATGTACATCTTGTGATTGATTTTATGTCTCAATATCATCGCAGAAAACCATTAAAGAACTTTTAACACACCAATAACCCTAAATCAAATGTATATTGTTAAACTTTTGAAAAACCTCCAGTGATTCATTTTAAAATTGAAGCTATTTCTTCAAGTTTAGAGTTAGCCCGAATCTGAGATTATCTTTAGACCAAGAATTAAAATTGAAAAATCTTTAATTACTGCTGATTGCAACCAAAGTGCTTCAAATTAACATGAAGATTGCAATGTGTCAACAACAGAGCAAAACATTTCGAATTGCTTAGAGTTACACGACTGCATTTTAAAAATGGTCCACTTGAGTCACCTGCATTATTAAATTTGATCTTGGAGAACTAACGGTACTGAAAGAATGTGCATTTATATAGCGCCTTTCACAAACTCGGGATGTCCCAAAGCACATGACGGCTAGTTAAGCGTAGTCACTATTGTAATGTGGGGCACACATTAATCAGTTTGCACAGAACAAGCTCTCACAAACAGCAATGAAATAATGATCAGCTATTCTGTTTTAGTTATGTTATAAGTCACTTAACACGTTACACTTAATCAAACAAGGCTGGCAATCTTGCACAAAATGTTTTTACAGCAGGGCTGATTTTTGTATTCATTTCTCAAAATGGCACGTCAGAAAGCCAGTGTTATTTGTCCTCATGTAGGGCATCTTTTGGAACAGAACCACCAGTCTGGAGTAAAGCTTATTGAAGTCTGTGTAATTAAACAATGGAAGAGTTCTTTTAGCTTAAGAAGCTGACAGAACTAAGTAGTCTTTAAAGGGATTTTCCAAGGCTGAGTATATTTCATCATAATATGTGGTGTTTAACGATCTGCATAAACAAGTGCGTCAATGTCTGTCCTTAGCTTGCTGCAATGTTCCAGTGAAGCTCAACGTAAACTGGAGGAACAGCATCACATCTTCCGGATAGGCACTTTACAGCCTTCCAGTCTCATCATCAAACTCAATAACTTCAGATGATTTGCTCTACCCCACCTCGACCCCTTTGTTTTCATTCTATTTTATTTAATATTTTATTGTTCTCTACCTTTTATTTCTTTATTGTCTTTCTTCATTTTTCTTCCCCCCCCCCCAACTCTTTCCCCTACTTCATCCCCCCTTCCCTTCCCTTTTCTGTCCCCGCTTCCCCTTTTCTACATTCTACCTCTGCCCCATTCCCACCACCCCCCCCCTTCCCCCAGCCACCCACTGCCAACATCTCCATCTGTCACAGCTTACAGCTTCTCTGCTGTTTGGCCATTCACACACTTTATTCTCTCTGTGGACAACTATTAGCAGTCTTTTCCCCTGGTTTCTATGGCTATGGCTCATCTTTCATTCCCTCCCCTTGCAGTATAAATATCTCCCACTTTCTATGCCTTTTAGCTTTGACAAACGGTCATCTGGACTCGGAACGTCAGCTCTTTTCTCTCCTTACAGATGCTACCAGACCTGCTGAGATTTTCTAGCGTTTTCTCTTTTGGCGTCAATGCGTTGGGCCTGTAACAATTCTGGGCCTGTATTTTGGACCACCACTTTCAAACTTTCATAGAATCCGTACAGTGCAGAAAGAGGCCATTTGGCCCATCGAGTCTGCACCAACCACAATCCCACCCAGGCCCTACGCCCATATCCCTACACATTTACCCGCGAATCCCTCTAACCTACGCATCTCAGGACAGTAAGGGGCAATTTTAGCATGGCCATTCAACCTAACCCGCACATCTTTGGACTGTGGGAGGAAACCGGAGCACCCGGAGGAAACCCACGCAGACACGGGGAGAATGTGCAAACTCCACACAGCCAGTGACCCAAGCCGGGAATCGAACCCGGGTCCCTGGAGCTGTGAGGCAGCAGTGCTAACCACTGTGCTACCGTGCCACTGATAGCAGGATGTGGAGCAAATGTGACATGAATTCCAGATTTATTAACGACAGGGTAATTCTTAATCTTGGGCAATGCATGGACAATAAATGCACTTTTTGGATCAGAGTTCAATCACACAGGTCGTAACTTTCTGGCCATTCACGCCGAAGCGATCTTCTGGTCCCACTGATGGCGCACCCCCGCCACGGGTTTCCAGCTGTGGATGGTGCAACTAATGAGAAACACCATTGACCAACAGCTGGGCCAGAGGATCCCGCTGCATAACACGTGACAGGGCGCATGGAAAATCCTGCCCTCACATTGAATAGGTCCCACATTTTCAATGTGTGACAGTCAAGAGGAGGTTAGTTCAAACAGCACTGTTTTCCTTTTTCCACCTTTCCAGAAACAAAAAGTGTTTAAAATTAGTTTATTTTAAAGGATATTTGAAAGAATAAGCGCTAGTGTATTTTTCCCCAACCCCCTCGATTTTTGTGTGATCCAATTTTGCTAATAATCCCACAGAAAACTTGAGTTGGGATTAACTCAAAGGTTAATTTATTTCACACATTCAGAGTCCATGATAAGCATGTCCGCATGCTCCCACTCTCCATGCATATCGTAAAGAGGAAGGGAGGGGTTACAGTATAGAATCATAGAATCCTTACAGTGCAGAAAGAGGCCATTTGGCCCATTGAGTCTGCACCGACAACAATCCCACCCAGGCCTATCCCTGTAACCCCACATATTTACCCCATTAATCTCCCTGAAGCTGAGGGACAATTTAGCACGGCCAATCAACGTAACTCACATTTTTGGAGTGTGGGAGGAAACCGATGCATTTGGAGGAAACCCTCGCAGACACGGGGAGAATGTGAAAACTCCACACAGACAGTGACCAAGGCCGGAATTGAACCCGGGTCCCTGGCGCTATGAGGCGGCAGTGCTAACCATTGTGCTACCCCAAACTAGCACAAGAACCACAGTAAGATTGAATATTGGTTCATGTCAGTTCCAGAATCCCAGTGCCAGAATCTAGTGAGGAATTTTTTCACCGAGGGTTTTGAGTTCAGGTGGCTGGAGACTTTTCCAGATTCTCTTTCCGGGTGGTGTTTATATTGTAAGGTGAAGTAAGCTTGCCCAGATTGAGTCGCTTCTGTAAGTGATGGTGCAAATTCTTCCTGCAAAGTCGGGATAGATGGGCAGGATGTCCTGACTGGATAGAACTGGCTTGTTTGAGCGTTGCCAGGCAGATAGCAAAACAAGTAACTGAGGACGCAGCTCAGAAAGATAATGTCAAACTGTTTCAAAAGACTAGAGTTTTGGCTCATGTGTCTGACCTTCTCCACAATGATATCAAAAAAGCATGTTTACCCAACGTTTGGAATTGACTTTGTTTTCAGGGCAAATAATGTCTCAGCCATCATGGGTTGAACGGGGGTGCCATTCGTGTTGAGGATCTGGCATTTGGAAAAACATTGGGGTGGATTTTCCCATTCCACCCACCATGGGAATTGTAGCAGGCGCGGAGTGGACCATGAAAAGGTCCATTGACCTCGGGCGGGATCTTTCGGTTTCGGGGTGAGTGCGGCTGGAAAATCCTGCCCATTGTCTCAATCGACCAACTTGACTCCACTCGTAAGATTGGCCAATGGCATTTGAGAAATCAGAATTCAGAATAGCTCCTTCTGAAATTGGTTTGAACCAGACCCAAGTGCTCTGTTAGTTGTACCTTGGGCATAACGAGATACGACATTCCTGAAACTGAGAGGAGAATTATTTTGTTCTGGAGACTGCGGGGGGTTAATTTCCAAACGCAGGGTTAACCATCTTAACTGCCTTTGTTTAGCAGAAAAGTCCAGTTTAAGAACATGAAATAGTAATAAGGATTTTAAATATAGACAGGGTTGGGTTTCTGTTTTGTGTTGGCAAGACCCAAAAGTTATCTGATCCACAATATGTTAGACTCAAAAGTGTGTGCTTTTCAAATATGTGCTTCTGACAGAGAGCCCTTGTTGCAGCAAATCATGGTGTGTTTTCCAACATTTCTCACTATGTAGCAGTACTGCAGTCAGCCCTCAATTGAAGCAGCTTTACTTTGGCACACGTCCTTTTTCACTTGTTCTTCCAGTTATCCAGTGAAGGAATTCTTCAATTCAACTCTACTATGCATTTAAATGAGGTTAAAAAATGCTTCAGATGGTAAGCCCTTGGTCATTAGTCCCAACGAGAAATGGTCTCCACCGCCCCCCCGGTTATTCTCTTACAAGTCATGGGTGTCACTGGTTGGGCCAGCACCTTTATAGCCCATCCCTAATTGCCTCTTCAGAAGGCGGTGGTGAGCCATCTTCTTGAACTACTGCAGCCCATGTGAATGAAGTGGGAAAATTATAAAAATGGTTACCTGGGAAGAGACATTAAGCGGGCACTGGCTTTTAGCACAGACAACTACTTAAAGTTAAAACATGCAATAACCAAAATACTGCAGGAAGCCAGTCAGAGCTTGAGGCACTTTAAAGATAAGGACAGACCCAGGACAATAAGGTCTGATAATAAGATCAGCCATAGATGGGAACATAAATACATAAATGCAACAAAAACCAATCACTGTATGTATAGACCGAAACCAGCCATTGATAGTCATTGATAGAGGAAATGTATCCATTCTATGAACAATGCGATATTAAATGCCCATGTCTGTACCTGTCTGATTGCAACGATGTGTTAACTATCGATCACCATGATCTGTCTACTCAACTATAACGATGTGTTAAATGGCTAATGTCCGGACTATCCATTGTCTGAAAGGTATAAAAATGATCAACTACTATTGTATGATTGAGAAGGTAGCTGCCAAGTACTGCGGAGTGCCAGTGCTTTCTCCCCGAAGCTTCGTGTCCGAAATAAAACTGTGTTATTGAACCTCCAGTCTGACTCCGGTGGTAATTTCCCACAACATGATGAAGGTACACCCACAGTGCTGTTAGAGAGGGAGTTCCAGCACATCAAAACACAGGCCGATTCTTGGTGCCTCCCCAATATCTGTTTACTTATAAGGGCCCAGAAGTCAAATCTTTAGCACAAGAAGCCAAGCATCCTTTAACCAGAGCACAAACGTTACTAACTTTATTGTCAAAGTCTGCAGCCTAACTTGCTCAAACTCAGTTCCTCTTGAATACCGTAACACAGGAAAATGAGGAATTGGCGTCACAGTTGTAATTCTCACAGTTACACTTTTGATTTCAATTACACCATCATGGATAGTTAGGCAATT
Source organism: Mustelus asterias (assembly GCF_964213995.1). Classification (NCBI taxonomy): domain Eukaryota; kingdom Metazoa; phylum Chordata; class Chondrichthyes; order Carcharhiniformes; family Triakidae; genus Mustelus; species Mustelus asterias. The sequence goes on along the minus strand of NC_135804.1, from coordinate 62,020,019 downwards.
GCCAAGGAATAACCAGCACAAACCACCAAGAGGGAAAATTGGCCCTTAAGTTATTAAGTCATATTTATCTCATGCTGTGTTGCATGTGATGAGTTCTTCCAATCTATGCCGTTTGCCTTCTCAATCTATCATACTCTCCTGCCCATGTCTATCTATCCCCATTCACTCCCCCTCTTAATTTTACCTGATAGTAGTCTGTGTCAGTATACTGTGTGTGTATGTGTGTGTTTACATACTGTGTGTGTGTGTGTGTCTGTATACTGTGTGTATATGTGTGTCTGTATACTATGTGTGTGTCTGTATACTGTGTGTATATGTGTGTCTGTATACTATGTGTGTGTCTGTATACTGTGTGTGTGTGTGTCTGTATACTGTGTGTATATGTGTGTCTGTATACTATGTGTGTGTCTGTATACTGTGTGTATATGTGTGCCTGTATACTATGTGTGTGTCTGTATACTGTGTGTATATGTGTGTCTGTATACTATGTGTGTGTCTGTATACTATGTGTGTGTCTGTATACTGTGTGTGTCTGTATACTATGTGTGTGTCTGTATACTATGTGTGTGTCTGTATACTGTGTGTGTGTGTGTGTGTCTGTATACTGTGTGTGTGTGTGTGTGTCTGTATACTGAACTTGCTGTATTCTGGTCACTCAGCTCTCATCTTGACATTGCTTTCAAACCTGCTAAACAAGGCTAGTGTGTGTGTGTCTGTATACTGTGTGTGTGTGGCTGCATACTGTGTGTGTGTGTGTGTGTGTGTCCCTCTCTTTCTGGTGGATGTATCTCAACCTAACTGTTGACTTTCCTCACACTGACTGGCTGGGATTTTCAGCCCCCTCCCCTGTTTTTGAGGGGGGAAAGACTGGCGAAAGGGGTGGAGAATTGAGGAGGAGTCCCAAAACGGTTTTCACGCCAGCAGGATTTCCCCACTCGATTGTCCCCCTGCAACCCCATCAATGACATAATGGGATTCTCACCATGAAAGGTAGCATATACTGTTATATCATTAGGAAAGGTTCCCCACTCTATTAACCCCCACATTACATAATCCAAATTCTCTCCCCGGCGGTGTGATGTCACGTCAATGGGATTTACAACAGCTTTTTACAAAGGGGGACCTGGCCAAGAGGGGCGTACAACCCTGGGAGGGAGAGGGACATGACTGGGCAGTACCCTGGCAAGGCCTGGGCACTGCCACTGGCATTAACCCAGGGTGCACTGCCGGGGGCAATGCCAGGGAAGGGGGCTTCTGATGGGGAGGTTCCTGGTGGTGGGGGGGAGTGTGCATTCCATGATCTACGTGTGCATGACGTTGGCCATTTTAGTTTCTCTGCTCCCCTCACCCAATCTAACCTGACTCCCTCTGAACTTGCTGTATTCTGGTCGCTCAGCTCTCACCTTGACATTGCTTTCAAACTTGCTAAACAAGGCAAGTGCTGTTAGCTAACATATTGGCAATATCTTCCTTGCAGAGGTTGAGTGCAAACTCTTAAACAGTTCTTTCTATTGCCCCTGGATCATGATCCTACCTACCACCAAACATCAGGCCATCAGACCAATGACTCCTGACCTCTAACCTATCACAGCAGTTGGCACTGCTGCCTCACCGTGCCAGGGACTCGGGTTTGATTCCGGCCTTGGGTGACTGTCTGTGTGGAGTTTGCACGTTCTCCCCATGCCTGCGTGGGTTTCCCCCGGGTGCTCCGGTTTCCTCCCACAGTCCAAAGATGTGCGGGTTAGGTGAATTGGCCATGCTAAATTGCCCCTTAGTTCCAAAGGTGTGCAGGTTAGTGGAATTAGCAGGTTAAATGCGTGAGGTTACAGAATAAGATCTGGATAATATGTTCTGTCAGAGATTCAGTGCAGACTTTTTAAAAGTTTATTTATTAGTGTCACAAGTAGGCTTATATTAACACTGCAGTGAAGTTACTGTGAAAATCCACTACTTCCACCTCTCCAGGAACTTGATGGGTTGAATGGCTTCCTTCTGCACTGTAGGAAATCTATGATTCCTGACCTTCCCCTTTGTTCTACCTGAGCCCCCCCAACTTTCTCAACAGCATAAAACATCTCATATTACTATCTCTCCTCAGTTCTGGAGAGTCATACTCACACAAAACGTTAGCTCTGTTTCTCTCTCTGCAGAAGCTGCCAAGGCTCGCTGGGTGGAATTTTCCCGTCCTCCCCACCATGGGAATTGTAATGGGTGGGACACGGACGATGCAAAGGTCCATTGACATTGGGTGGGATTTTACGGCATTGGAGTGTTCATGGCCAGAAAATCCCACCCATTGACTATTTCCAGCACTTTGTTTTTGCTTGAGTTTCAGACAACTCACAAACATACCCATATCCATCGTAATTTTACGGTAAAATTGATAGATAGATTTTTCTTTCATTCCCCTTTGCAAAAGGCAGAAAGCACAGTGAACATTGAGTGCTAATGTGTTTCTATTTCAACTATTTCAATGACTTTGTGCAGCTTGTAAATATTCGAAACAGTTAAGTAGGTTGGCCTCTGGTTCCACAAAGCTTTTTTTGATTAAGTATGCACTACATGCAACTAAACTAAAACCTGCAACAGTCGGGAAATAAGTAGCAGATCCACACTAAATCAGTTCAAGTGTCAGAGAAATGTTGAGGGATGTGTGTTCCTGGAGCAAACTTTTCCATTTGAGTCTTCATGTTGATGACAGGTTATTGAGTTAAATGACATTGCAAGCAGGTGAATGATTGTGAATTGCTGCTGAGTCAACTTAAATTGAGCAACATAACAGACTAACTGCTCCAATTCTGCAGACTGCCCCTAATTTTCTCCAAGAATGGATGACAGATGATGGTTAATCCGAGGTTGCTGTTGTGAGTGAAGTGATGTGAAGATGCCGGCGATGGACTGGGGTAAACACAGTAAGAAGTCTCACAACACCACCAGGTTAAAATCCAACAGGTTTATTTGGTAGCACAAGCCACAAGCTTTCGGAGTGCTGCCCCTTCATCAGGTGAGTGGGAGTTCTGTTCACAAACAGGGCATAGAAAGACACAAACTCAATTTACAAAATAATGGTTGGAATGTGAGTCTTTACAGGTAATCAAGTCTTAAAGGTACAGACAATGTGAGTGGAGAGAAGGTTAAGCTCAGGTTAAAGAGATGTCTGTTGTCTCCAGCCAGGACAGTTAGTGAGATTTTGCAAGCACAGGCAAGTCGTGGGGGTTAGCCAAGTTCTGATAGCCAACTGATAGCCAAGTTCCGCACACATGAGGACAGCCTCAACCGGGATCTTGGGTTCATGTCACACTATCTGTAACCCCCATGACTTGCCTGGTCTTGCAAAATCTCACTAACTGTCCTGGCTGGAGGCAATTCACATCTCTTTAACCTGTGCTTAACGCTCTCTCCACTCACATTGTCTGTACCTTTAAGACTTGATTACCTGTAAAGACTCACATTCCAACCATTATTTTGTAAATTGAGTTTGTGTCTTTATATGCCCTGTTTGTGAACAGAACTCCCACTTACCTGATGAAGGGGCAGTGCTCCGAAAGCTTGTGGCTTGTGCTACCAAATAAACCCGTTGGACTTTAATCTGGTGTTGTGAGACTTCTTACTGTGTTTACCCCAGTCCAACACCAGCACCTTCACATCATGGCTACCATCGACACTGCAAACTGCCGGCTCCAAGTGGAGAGGATCTCCAAGAAGATCGCGCATATCGACACAGACATCAAGTTTCTACAAAGATGCAAGAAAGCAGACAAGATACTGAAAGGACTACAGATCACGAACCCACTCAGGTCAACCTATAACGCTGAGAGAATTTGCCGTTACACCTCTCTCACACTCCTCAACCACCTCATACACCAACTCTACAGCAAACACCGCATCCTGGAAACCAAGATAGAGTCCATATTCTCAACTTGCGCTCAGGACGCAGACCAGCTGTGAAACTCTGCCAAGCAGACGAGACAAAGGAACTACACCATCTACATGCACACCAAGAACAGGAAACTTAAGAAGCTCGGCAGCACCACCAGTGGCAACCAAGCCTTCCCTGGTAGAAAACAGTACCACTGCAGGGAAGTCCATTGTCAACTTGTCAGACTACACACTTCAACCAGATGAAATCGAAGTTCTCAGCCGAGGGCTTAATTTCTGCCCCACCACCAAAATAGACCCCATCAGTCTCGCAGCAGACACAGAAGAATTCATCAGGCGAATGAGGCTGCGGGAGTTCTTTCACAAACCCCCAGAGGCCAACAGCGAACACAATGAGACAGCCAATGAACGAGAACAGCCGACAGAGAGATCCGCAGTGCAGCAATCAAAGAGGAAAGAGTCGAATTGGACTCCTCCGGAAGGCCACTGCCCTCGACTTAACATGTATGCCCAAGCCGTCAGGAAGTGCGTCAATGCCAGATTCATCAATCGCACTCACAAGACAGCCCAGAAGATCACCCAAGCACAACGCAACACCATCCACGCTCTCAAGACCAACCGCAACATTGTCATCAAACCAGCAGACAAAGGAGGGGCCATTGTCATGCTGAACAGAACAGATTACTGCAAAGAAGTGTACCAACAATTGAACAACGAAGAATACTACAGACAGTTACCCGCAGATCTGACCAAAGAACACACCCGTCAACTCAACAGACTGATCAAGACCTTTGATCCGGATCTTCAGAGCACCCTCTGTGCTCTCATCCCACGTACTCCCTGTGTTGGATCTCTACTGCCTCCTGAAGATACACAAGGCCAACACACCCGGCCGTCCCATCGTATCGGGCAATGGGACCCTGTGCGAGAACCTCTCCGGCTATGTCGAGGGCATCCTGAAACCCATTGTACAAAGAAGCCCCAGCTTTTGTCGCGACACGACGGACTTCCTACAGAAACTCGGCACACATGGAGCAGTTGAACCAGGAGCACTCCTCGTCACAATGGATGTCTCGGCACTCTACACCAGCATCCCCCACGACGATGGCATTGCTGCAACTGCCTCAGTACTCAACGCCGACAATTGCCAATCTCCAGATGCAATTTTACAACTCATCCGCTTCATCCTGGAACACAATGTCTTCACCTTCAACAACCAGTTCTTCATCCAGACACACGGAACAGCTATGGGGATCAAATTTGCACCTCAATATGCCAACATCTTCATGCACAGGTTCGAACAAGACCTCTTCACTGCACAGGACCTTGAACCGATGCTGTACACTAGATACATCGATGACATTTTTCTTTGGACTGATGTTGAACAGTCACGGAAACAACTATATGATGACATCAACAAGTTCCACCCCACCATCAGACTCACCATGGACTACTCTCCAGAATCGGTTGCATTCTTGGACATATGCATCTCCACCAAGGACGGTCACCTCAGCACCTCACTGTACCGCAAGCCCACGGATAACCTCACGATGCTCCACTTCTCCAGCTTCCACCCTAAACATGTGAAAGAAGCCATCCCCTACGGACAAGCCCTCCGTATACACAGGATCTGCTCTAATGAGGAGGATCACAACAGACACCTCCAGACGCTGAATGATGCCCTCATAAGAACAGGATATGGCGCTCGACTCATCGATCGACAGTTCCGACGCGCCGCAGCATAAAACCGCACCGACCTCCTCAAAAGACAAACACGGGACACGGCGGACAGAGTACCCTTCGTCGTCCAGTACTTTCCCGGAGCGGAGAAGCTATGACATCTTCTCCGGAGCCTTCAACATGTCAGCGATGAAGACGAACATCTCGCCAAGGCCATCCCACACCCCCACTTCTTGCCTTTGAACAACCGCACAACCTCAAACAGACCATTGTCCGCAGCAAACTATCCAGCCTTCAGGAGAACAGTGACCACGACAGCACACAACCCTGCCACAACAACCCCTGCAAGACATGCCGGATCATCGACACGGATGCCATCATCTCACATGAGAACACCATTCACCAGGTACATGGTACATACGCTTGCAACTCAGCCAATGTTGTCTCCCTGATACGCTGCAGGAAAGGATGTCCCGAGGCATGGTACATTGGGGAGACCATGCAGACGCTACGACAACGGATGAATGAACACCGCTCGACAATCACCAGGCAAGACTGTTTTCTTCCTGTTGGTGAACACTTTAGCGGTCACAGGCATTCGGCCTCTGATCTTGGGGCAAGCGTTCTCCAAGGCGGCCTTCACGACACACGACAACGCAGAGTCGCTGAGCAGAGACTGATAGCCAAGTTCCACACAGTGCTCTGAAAGCTTGTGGCTTGTGCTACCAAATAAACCTGTTGGACTTTCACCTGGTGTTGTGAGACTTCTTACTGTGAATGAAGTGGCCAGAGAACCCAATCCGCCATTATGGTAAATGGCTGCTTGTAATATTTAAGTCACTGAGCGGAATGTTCTTTTTTTTCTGTCTGTGTCAAGTTAGTCAGGAAAAGTCAGGGTGATGGCCGTCACTGTATTGCTGGCTTTTCCTGCCACAATTTTCAACACATTGTCTGAAAAGATCTGGGAGACAGGTCCCACACCATCACACTGGAGGAGTGGGCTCTGAATGAGTCATCCCGGCAGCAACCTCGGCGCCAATCTAAAAACACTAAAAGTAAAAACAGGAACACAAATAATATCCCTTGAACACACTAGCCCTAGCAGCCCCCCCAAACACACACGCACACACGCACACACACGCGCACACACACACGCGCACACATACACATAGAATCACTCCCCCTCCCCCTCACTGCCCCTTGGACTCAGGAACCACCTCCCATGGGCTCAGCAGCCTCCTCTTCCGAGGAAACCCCTCCCCACAGAAGAACCCCCCACCACTCCCCTCTCCCACGGATACTGGACCCCTTCTCTGGGAAACCCCCATCTCCCCAGAAACCCACCTTGAAGCCTTTGTGCCATTGCCCTCTGGCATTTCCCCAGGCAGCGCCAGGGGGCAGTGGCTACGTACAGCACAGGTATGATCCTCTCCTCCCTGGGGGTCTGTACTTACCTATGTGCACCCCACAGTATTCCAGGTAGAGTCTCGCCAATGGGGTACAGTTCATACATATTCCCCTTGCAATAAAGGCAACATTTCATTTGCGTTCGCTAGCTGTACCTGCATTCTAACATTCTGTGATGTGTGTGCAAGGACACCCAGATCCCTCTGTACTGCAGCATGAATGGCATTGTTTGGAACCCCTATATCTAATGAGTGCTGATCCTGACACCAGCTCCCTGGTGCACAGCCAACACCAAAGTACAGCAATTATATGCTCAGTGTCTGGTCAATACATGGTAAGAGATGGCAAACAACAGATAACCAAGGATGTGGTCAGTGGCATGTAACGGGGAGCGGGAGGGACACAACTTATTGTCGGGGTGAACAAAGCTGAAGCCAACATCATGGCTCGGAGCGGGTGTTTGAGGAGTTAAGGAACAAGTAGGTTATTGGGGAGAACACACTGGAATGGAAATGGAAAACTGCACAGGCAGAAACCAGCTGGAGGCATAGAAAAATAAATCTAGTTGGTCAGGAAGCCAATGGCAGCAGTGGGATAAAGGAGATTAAAATTGGAAGTGTCGAAACTTCAAAGGAAAACCTATCAGGGGGCTATCTAGTTGCTGTACATGCCTATGTCAATATAGTCCATAAGGCGTGGAATCACAAGTAGGCCAGTCGGCCCATCAAGTTTGCTCTGCCATTCAATGAGATTATGACTGGTCTGATAATCCTCAACCTCAATTTTCCACCTTATCCCCATAGCCCTTGATTCCCTTACTGATTAAAAACCTGTCTATCTCAGCCTTGAACACACTTAACAACCCAGCCTCCACAGCCCTGTGTGGTAAAAAATTCAGCAAGAAGTTTAACGACACCAGGTTAAAGTCCAACAGGTTTATTTGGTAGCAAAAGCCACACAAGCTTGTGTGGCTTTTGCTACCAAATAAACCTGTTGGACTTTAACCTGGTGTTGTTAAACTTCTTACTGTGTTTACCCCAGTCCAACGCCGGCAACTCCACATCATGGTAAAAAATTCCACAGATTCACTACCCTAGTTAACACATTGTTGGCTCAGGGAATTAAACTGCTTCAAAAGCTATCTTGCGAGTATGTGCGGACTCAATGCAGTATTCGTGCTCACTATCAAATGCCCTTATATGGTAGAGGTGATAATATGGGTGTGCAGAATGTGAGATTTTTCACATCAAAAACACCTATTGGTGACAGTTTAAGGTATTGTGAACTTTTTATATGGAAGAATTTCAGTTTGATGGTGCTGAGACAAGATGACTATTATATTATGCTCCACCTACTGGATTGAATAGAGGATAGATATTTGAGGAAGATTGCAGCATGGTTTCCAACTGGTGTTAAGCCAACAGGCATAAAATTCTCATAGATAGCATCATTACAATGCATGCTCCCTCCCAACTCCTTAGCATCACATTAGACACAATTGAAACAAGACTGAAGACAGAACGCCTTACAGAGCTCAGAACACAGGGTCCTTGAACAAAGAGCTGTCAATCAACCAAAGCTCAAAGACACAATGGAGCATTTCAAGCATGAAGAATTTTGACACGCTTGTGTCCACATCTCACCCAGGCCTCGCATATCAATGAATATTTTGACAAGGCACAATCACATTAGCCTTAAGACTGGTCACTGCAGCTAAACCTGAGACAACTGCCCTGTCCAATAGTGACTCCCCAAACCCAGCTCTTTAGTAACCAGCAATGCCAATCAGGTTCCATCGCAACATTATCAATTCAAAAATAACCACTGATTAAAGTAAATTGGCTAGTAAAAAAATGTAAGAAATGTTTGGGGGCGATTCTCCCCAGCCGCAGCGTAATGGACCGGGAGACATCAGCAGAGGCCGTTTTACCGGCTCCCTGCTCAGCGCCACGGCCTCTACGTGTCTCCGACTCCAAGATTTTTGGTGTAATCAGCTCCTTACCGGGAATCGGTGATTTAAATATTTAAATTCGGATTTCCGTTTAATTAGCGAGCTCGGGACTGAAGTCTCTGGACCCACCAGCATCTCTCCCCCTCCCTGCTAGGAGTGGTTCACTCCAGTGGGGTTTATAACAGCTCCCCACGAACTGGCGGCCGACCTCGCTGGAGTGAACAGAGGCCATGGAGGCATCCCCAGAAGGTCGGGGGTAAGGGGGGGTGCCCCAGGGCAGTGGTAGCCGGGCAGTGGCAGCCTGGCCTTGGCACTGTCCAACGTGCAAACTGGCAATGCCTGAGGGGCACCTGAGCACTGCCCACCGGGCATCTGAAAATCCCACTTAAAAAACCAATGGGAGTTACACCCGTTTTCATGCAAATTCGGCACTTCAAATATTTTTGGAAGAATCACCCCCATTATGCTTTGATGTTAGATGGATTTCTGCTGCCATTTCACTGTTCACCTTTTCTTTTTGCCGCTTTCGATGAGCGCAGCAGAGCTTATAGTCAACCTTCTCTTCATCATGAACTTGCCTTTCTCACTTGTTTCCTTGTCCTCTGCCAAGAGTAGAAAATTTATACTGATTTTTTGCTTAAATGATGCTGACTGCCCATCCCCTTGCCTGGTATCTCATCTGATTGTTCAAAAATTCATTCATAGGGTGTGCACATCGCTGGCTAGGTCAGCATTCATTATCCAACCCTAGTTGCCCTTGAGAAAGTGATGGTGAACTGCCTTCTTGAACCCACATTGTTGTTTGGGAGGGAATTCCAGGATTTTGTATATGGACAGCTGAAAGGTGTTAAATGAAGTGCCGCAGTGAGTTTGCTAGCAAAGCAAAGCAATAGAAGGGACAGTGGCAGCCTGGATACGAAGTAAGCTGAGTGACAAGAAACAGAAAGTAGTGGTGAATGGATATTTCTTGGACTGGAGGAAGGTATACAGTGGGCTTCCCTAAATGTTGACATTAAGACTGCAGCATTTTTTGAGATATATCAATGATTAGGGGGCGGCATGGTGGCACAGTGGTTAGCACTGCTGCCTCACAGTGCCAGGGACATTGGTTCAATTCAGGCCTCGAGTCACTGTCTGTGTGGAATTTGCACATTCTCCCTGTGTCTGTGTGGGTTTCCTCCGGGTGCTCCGGTTTCCTTCCACAGTCCAAAGATTTGCGGCTTAGGTTGATTGGCCATGCTAAATTGACCCTTGTGTTAGGGGGATTAGCAGGGTAAATGTGTAGGGTTACGGGAATAGGGATCTGGGTGGGACTGTGGTCAGTGCAGACTCAATGGGCCGAATGGCCTCCTTCTGCACTGTAGGTATTCTATTGGGTGTACAGGGCACATTGTCAAAATTTGCAGATGATGTGAAACTTGGAAGTGTTGAGAACTGTGAGGAAGATAGTGATGGACTTCAAGCAAACTTGAATTGCCTTCTTTTGGGCTGCAACAACTTTTGAGTTTCCAGAAGCAGTGGGAAGTTCAATTCACATGGAGATGGATGGTTTCGACTTTGCGAATGCATTTCATGTCGCACTCATTAAACCAGAGACATTCAATTCAGAAGATGGGCCTGAATTCAGGTACAGAGCCGCAGAGCTGAGAAGACAGAATGAAACCTCCTTGTACTTACCAATCCTGGTATCACAACCTCAAGTTGGTCAATCCAGGAAGACCATTGTTCGAAAACAAACAGAAATACATCTTAGGTGTAATTATCAAAAATGGATTTCTTCCAGAACAACATCAAAACAGCTCACTATTTCTCGCTAAGGTTTTGGTGACAGACCTTGTTAACTGTGTTTGAGTTTGCACGCGACACAGCATAATGTAAATACAACTAGAAAATTAGGTCTGAAAAATATTGAACAAAGATCTGACTACTCACATTTTCATCAAGGGCTACTTGAAGAGGAATTAATTGCAGTATTATGAACTCCTCTTGTGTAAATGCTCTGAATAAACAGTCTTAAAAATGACTATTTTTAAGGAGATTTTAATAGTTTTTGAGTTTTGTTTTGTTTTTTAGTTTGTGAAGACCACTCACTTTCAGTCTTTTTCTGACCAAATCCCTGTTGCAATGAGTCATATTTGACAGGGTCACAGAATCTAAATGGTCATGCCAGATCTGAATGTCTCAACAGCAACACAAACATGAGGACAATTTTCTATTGCCCAGTTGATCCTCCTTCATCCCCACAGCTTCCGTTTGGCTACGAGAAAATTCAGACATTCAATGGCATTACCATCGCTCAATCCCTCAATATCAACATCCTGAGGGGTACCATTGACCAGAAACTGAATTGAATTAGCCATATAAATACTATGGCTACAAGAGCAGGTCAAAGACTAGGAATCCTGCAAGCAACTTGGAGGAGTGGCACGGTAGCACAGTGGTTAGCACTGCTGCTTCACAGCTCCAGGGACCTGGGTTTGATTCCTGGCTCGGGTCACTGTCTGTGTGGAGTTTGCACATTCTCCTCGTCTCTGCGTGGGTTTCCTCCAGGTGCTCCGGTTTCCTCCCATAGTCCAAAGATGTGCGGGTAAGGTTGATTGGCCATGCTAAAATTGCCACTTAGTGTCCTGAGATGCGTAGGTTAGAGGGATTAGGGGGTAAAATATGGAAGGATATGGGGATAGGGCCTGGGTGGGATTGTGGTCGGTGCAGACTCGATGGGCCGAATGGTCTCTTTCTGCACTGTAGGGTTCTATGGTTCTATGGTAACTTACCTCCTGACGCCCCAAAGCCTGTCCACCATCTACAAGCCACAAGTCAAGAGTGTGATGGAATATTCTTCAATTGACTGGATGAGTGCGGCTCCAACAACACTCAGAAAGCTCAACACTATCCAGGACAAAGTAGCCCGCTTGATTGGCACCCTGTCCACAAACATTCAATCCCTCCAACACCGATGCACCATGGCAGACGTACCATCTACATGACGCACTGAAGGAACTCATCAAGGCTCCTGAGCCAGCACCTTCCAAACCCACGACCACTACCATCCAGAAGGACAAGGGCAACAGATACATGGGAACATCACCACCTAGAGGTACTCCTCCAAGTCAACATCTTCACTTTGAAATATGTCGTCGTTCCTTCACTGTCGCTTAATCAAAATCCTGGAACTCCCTCCCTAACAGCACAGTGGGTGCACCTACACCTCAGGGACTGCAGTGGTTCATGAAATCAGCTCATCACCACCTTCTTAAGGGCAATTAGGTATGGGCAATAAATACCCACATCCCTTGAATTAATAAAAAAATACAGAGCTTATTGATGTTATTATTTTAGAAACTGGAATCTAGGGGCTAGGAATTGGTTAAACTTGCTTTTTGGGCACGAGAATCATGATTCACAACCTGCCCATGTATGTTGAGGTCAGTGTGGGTGAGATAAAAACGTTTATGTACCATCTTCATCCGAATAATTGTAGCACAGGATTGAGCAGCTCCCACGCTCGTTTCGACTCCTGAATGCTGCTTGTGGTCCTGTGGTGCCTGTGTATGACAGGAGGTCCCAGCAGCTTAGTGTATGGAGCACCTGTCACCTGTCTGCTCTTTTTAAAGGCAGTCTGTATCTTAGTGGGAAACTGCTCAAAATATCTCTGCACTGTAAATTATTGTAAAGTGAGCACTAGGGCAGGTACAGTTTATTTTTTTAGAAGTTTATTTATTAGTGTCACAAGTAGGTTTACATTTACACTGTAATGATGTTACTGTAAAAATCCCCTAGTTGCCACACTCCAGCACCTGTTCGGTACACTGAGGGAGCATGGCCAACGCACATAACCAGCACGTCTTTCAGACTGTGGGAGGAAACCGGAGCACCCGGAGGAAACCCCAGTGAAGGATGCTATACTGGAGATTAGGAAGTCTGTTTAGCTCAGTTTGCTGGACAGCTGGTTAGTGGTGCAGAATGACGCCGACAGCTGAAGTTATTCATGAAGCTTTCTAAACTTTGAGGTGCAGTGATCCTCAGGTTAAATCACCTCAAGTCCGCTCTCCCCCTCAATGGGGAGAGCAGCCGATGGTCATCTGGGACTATGGCAACTTAAAAGAAAACTGGAGATTCATGAGGTGCACGAGGGCAGAAAGAATGAATAGGAGTCCACAAGGAATCTGTTGATCCCCAAGGATTGTGCTTGGAAGGGAATGTGAACTGGTGGTTAGAAAGATTAACACCTGGAGCTTCGGCCCAAGGACCGGGAAACAGTGGCACAAGAACGCTAATGACATAACACGGGTGGTCAAGGCAAGTGAATGCTTCTTCACATGACATTTCTGACCCAGCAGGTCACAAGATTCTCACTCTGCCTAATCACCACAACCCCATCTCTCACCCAACAACTCTCCTTGTACTCAAATTCAGGCTTAACACACAGATAAGGTTGGTGCATATGCCAAACATAATTGTACATACTGTGACACACACCAAAAGCGACATGGACGCCTGCATCTTCTGAGCCCTACACAGGAAATGGTTCCCTGCATCATGATGCTAGCTGCGACGGAGCCCCTGGCATCTCATGCAGCTGAGAACATTGAAGATGATGGTATGTTCCTGCCTTCTGTCCCTTCTCAACGTACAGTGCACCCTTGTCCTGCTGCCTAGTTGTGGTGAACCATCGTTGGTTCACCACTGGGGTTTGTTACTATGTTACTGTTGGGCTAGGGTGTTGTTACTGTGGGGGTTGTACTATGTTGTTGGGTTAGGGTGTTTACCTGTTATAAGAGTTATCATGGCACATTCCAGTGGGGTCCCGCCTCCGGTGACGAGGTATAAGACCCCCTGCTCCGGCAGGACCCCTTCAGTCTGAACTGGTGTATTCGTGTTAGTAATTCCATTGTTACTTTATTAAAGCCTTCAATACCGAAGCCTTGGTTCCATGTGCTTATTGACGCGCATCAATTTAATAAAGTAAACAGAAAACTCACAACTGTGCAACAAGAAGAAAAAAACAGAGAGTATGGAACAGATTCTAAAACCGGATCGTCTGACACTGGACCCACGTGCGGTCGGTGCAGCTAACACTTTCGACCATTGGTGGAAGTGCTTTGAGGACTACCTGGCAGCCTCGGTAGCTATCACTACGGACAGTGATAGACTCCAGGTCCTCCACGCAAGGGTAAGCGACACGATTTACCTAGCCATTCGTGCAGCTCCCACTTACCAGGGTGCCGTCGAGCTCCTAAAGAAAAGATACACTATGCCACCCAACGAGATACATGCTCGTTACCTCCTCGCTACACGACGTCGGCAGTCGGGCGAAACCATGGAGGATTATACCAATGAGCTCCTGCAGCTTGCCAGGGGTTGCGACTGTAAGGACGTCTCCGCCGAACAGTATATGTACGACCTCGCCCAAGACGCGTTCGTAGCAGGGGTAGGGTCCTCGTACATCAGGCTTAAATTGCTCGAAAAGGGGAAACTCAACTTGACCCAGGCAATGGAGATGGCCGTGAGGTTGGAGGCGGCGTCGAAGAGCTTGGCGCTGTACCCCGAGGACCACGTGCAGTCAACGTGGTTGGAGCAAGCTCAGCTCCCTCCTCGCCCCGCGAACCCGCGCTCCCAGATCGATTCGACGACGGCGGCAGCTCCAGGTGGCCAGCGATGCTATTTTTGTGGAGGGGCCAAGCATCCACGGCAACAGTGTCCGGCAAGAACAGCAATCTGCAGCCAGTGGGGTAAAAAAGGCCACTACGGCAAAGTCTGCAGGTCCAAACCTAAAAACGGCAGTGCAGCTTGTAACCCTCCAGAACGGAGACCATCTCTTTCGGCGTCGCAGTACCCACGAGGTCCGACCACGTGCGATCTCAGGACGGCGCCATCGTGGCAGACAGAGGAGGAGGAAGACCACCAGGAGTCGCTGCGCTTGGCGCCCTCGCCCACGTGCGATTCATGGGGGCGGCCATCATGGTCCACGACGACTAGGAGCGACCAGCAGGGGTCCTCAGCATCCACATCGGCAGCATGCAGTGATGCCCAGGGGCCAACGGTGGCGTCGATCTCCCTGGATCAGACCAGGCATTACAGACTGGAACATTCTATGATGGAGGTAAAGGTTAGTGGCAGAACTGTGAATTGTCTGTTTGACAGTGGAAGCACCGAAAGTTTCATACACCCTGAAACTGCTAAAAGGTGTGGACTCCGGATTCTCCCTGCCAAACAGACAATTTCCATGGCATCACGGTCCCGGTCTGTACCGATCCAAGGACGATGTATGGTAACTCTTGAGGTACAGGGCACAATTTACGAGCAATACAGGCTCCTTGTGCTACCTCACCTTTGCGCGCCAATTCTCCTCGGACTAAACTTTATGGTCCACATGAAGAGTGTGATCCTACAGTACGGTGGGCCACTCCCTTCACTGGCAGTAGGGAATCAGCCGCAGTCTCCAAATTGCCCAAAGCGCCCCGCGTGCAATTTATCCACCCTGAAGATCACGACACCATCCCTTTTTAAAAATCTGGTACCTGGCTGCAAGCCCATCGCTACTAAAAGTAGGCGTTACAGCGCTGAGGACCGGATCTTTATTAGATCTGAGGTTCAGCGGCTCCTCAAGGAAGGGATCATACAGGCCAGTGCTAGTCCGTGGAGAGCGCAGGTCGTGGTAGTCAAAAGCGGGAACAAACCTCGGATGGTCATCGACTATAGTCAGACCATTAATAGATACACGCAGCTGGATGCGTATCCTCTCCCGCGCATTTCTGATATGGTCAATCAGATTGCGCAGTACCGAGTGTTTTCTACCATAGACCTTAAGTCCGCCTACCATCAACTCCCCATCCGCCCAGAGGACCGACAATATACGGCTTTTGAGGCGGATGGTCGTCTATACCAATTCCTCAGGGTTCCATTTGGTGTCACCAATGGGGTCTCGGTCTTCCAGCGTGCTATGGACCGAATGGTGGACCAGAACGGGTTGCGGGCTACCTTCCCGTACCTGGATAACGTCACCATCTGCGGCCATGACCAGCAGGACCACGACACGAATCTCCAACACTTTCTGCGCACTGCATCTCGCCTGAATCTGACCTATAACAGGGAGAAGTGCGTATTCCGTACGCGTAGGTTAGCCATCCTCGGATACGTGGTGGAAAACGGGGTCATTGGCCCTGATCCAGACCGTATGCGCCCACTCACTGAACTTCCCTTGCCCGCTAGCACGAAAGCACTGAGGAGATGCCTCGGGTTTTTTTCATATTATGCACAGTGGGTCCCCAACTACGCGGACAAAACTCGTCCGCTCATTAAGTCCACGACCTTTCCACTTACGCCGGAGGCCCAATTGGCCTTCAAGGTTTTGAAGAGCGACATCTCGAAAGCCACGATGCACGCGGTGGATGAATCCATCCCTTTCCAGGTGGAGAGTGATGCATCTGACTTCGCCCTAGCCGCCACACTAAACCAGGCAGGCAGGCCCGTCGCGTTTTTTTCCCGCACCCTTCAAGGCCCAGAAATTCGGCACTCAGCGGTGGAAAAGGAGGCTCAGGCCATTGTGGAGGCAGTCAGACACTGGCGCCATTACCTGGCAGGTAAGCGGTTCACCCTGATCACGGATCAACGATCCGTGGCGTTTATGTTCAGTAACACGCAGAGGGGCAAGATCAAGAACGATAAGATCTTGCGGTGGAGAATTGAGCTCTCCACCTATAATTACGATATTATGTATCGTCCAGGGAAGCTCAATGAGCCCTCGGATGCCCTCTCGCGCGGAACATGCGCCATCATGCAGGAGGACCGCTTGAAGGCTCTCCACAATGATCTGTGTCATCCTGGAGTCACCAGACTCTACCACTTCATCAAAGCCCGCAACCTGCCTTACTCGGTGGAGGATGTCAGGTCAGTGACTAGAAGCTGTCGGATTTGCGCAGAATGCAAACCACACTTTTATCGACCAGACCGGGCACAATTGGTCAAGGCCACTCGCCCTTTTGAGAGGCTGAGTGTGGATTTTAAGGGCCCCCTTCCCTCAACGGACCGGAATGTCTATTTTCTCAACATAATAGACGAGTATTCCCGGTTTCCGTTTGTTTTCCCCTGTGCGGACACGTCAACTGCCACCGTCATTAAGGTTTTCAGTGAACTTTTTACCCTGTTCGGGTACCCCTGCTACATTCATAGCGACAGGGGCTCGTCGTTCATGAGCAACGACTTGAGGCAATTCCTGCTCTCATTCGGGATTGCCTCTAGTAGAACCACGAGCTACAACCCTGGGGGTAACGGACAGGTGGAAAGGGAGAATGGTACAGTCTGGAAGGCTGTCCTACTGGCACTGAAATCCAGGGGCCTTCCAGTCTCCCGTTGGCAGGAGGTCCTTCCAAATGCGCTCCATTCTATCCGCTCCCTCCTGTGTACGGCAACCAATGCTACTCCCCACGAGAGGATGTTCTCATTCCCTCGGAAGTCGTCCTCGGGGACCTCATTGCCAGCCTGGTTGACGTACCCAGGACCCGTCCTTCTGCGGCGCCATGTGAGGGCTCGCAAGTCCGACCCCTTGGTCGAACCGGTCCAACTCCTCCACGCCAACCCTCAGTATGCCTATGTGGCATATCCTGACGGGCGAGAGGACACTGTCTCCATTAGAGACCTGGCGCCCGCAGGGGACGTAGCAACTCCTGTCGCTCCTATTACCCCAGTCACGAATCCACTACTCCTCATTACTTCCCCAGACGTGGCGCGGTCAGCACCGGGACCAGTGCATAACACTTTTACTCCCATGTACAGCTTGCCTGAGACTCGGAGATCGGCGCCACCATCATCATCACCACCACCACTACCACCAAACGTTCCAGGATCCCCTGCACCATCGCCTCACCAGGGCCGGCCGGCCCGGGAGTCCTTGAGGGGACAGCCAGACGTTGCTTTGGAAAGAGCGCCACCACAAGCACCTGCTCCGGTTTCGCAACCGGTGTTGAGGAGATCGGCACCTGCTCCGGTTTCGCAACCGGTGTTGAGGAGATCGCAGCGTCGGTGCGGTCCTCCAGACCGTCTGGACTTGTGAATCCTGTGATTTTTCTGTTATTGTCTGTTTATATGACCTGTTTTTCGTCCACCCCGCCACCTTTTGTTCTTAAAGGAGGGGTGAATGTGGTGAACCATCGTTGGTTCACCACTGGGGTTTGTTACTATGTTACTGTTGGGCTAGGGTGTTGTTACTGTGGGGGTTGTACTATGTTGTTGGGTTAGGGTGTTTACCTGTTATAAGAGTTATCATGGCACATTGCAGTGGGGTCCCGCCTCCGGTGACGAGGTATAAGACCCCCTGCTCCGGCAGGACCCCTTCAGTCTGAACTGGTGTATTCATGTTAGTAGTTCCATTGTTACTTTATTAAAGCCTTCAATACCGAAGCCTTGGTTCCATGTGCTTATTGACGCGCATCACTAGTATGAAGAGCAAGTTGCTGATGTTGTGATAATGGATCATTGCTTCCCACCCCATACACCTTCGCTCACAACAAACATCCCCCTCTGATTTCCTGCTTTCAGATAACCAAGAACTGCCCCCCGTCCAGGCACTGTGGCCCCAGGAAGGAGAAGAGATAAAAAGCAAAGCACTGATGAAGAAGCCCTGTGACTTGATCTGACACTCAGAACAACCAGCTCAGATACTGACACTGCATGTACCTTAATTTGGTTTGATTTGATTTATTATTGTCACATGTATTAGCATACAGTGAAAAGTATTGTTTCTTGCGCACTATACAGACAGAGCATGCCGTTCGTACAGAAGGAAAGGAGAGAGTGCAGAATGTAGCGTTACAGTCATAGCTAGGGTATAGAGAAAGATCAACTTAATGCGAGTAGGTCATTCAAAAATCTGTTGGCAGCAGGGAAGAAGCTGTTCTTGAGTCGGTTGGTACGTGCCCTCAGACTTTTATATCTTTTTCTCATGGAAGAAGGTGGAAGAGAGTATGTCCTGGGTGCGTGGGGTCCTTAATTATGCTGGCTGCTTTTCCGAGGCAGCGGGAAGTGTAGCCAGAGTCAATGGATGCGAGTATGGAGTTAGGATCAGTTCGAGATGAGTCGCCTGGGCACATGTGAATTACAGCAAGGCCAGGAAGAATGGATAGTTCACTTGTCAGCTCATTGGAAGGCAAGATGGCAGATGGGGTCCTACATCAGAGCATTCAGGTGAGGATCTCATGGGGGGACAGCATGCAGGAGAACACTGAATGACCATGCGGCCCGTGATTCTGGGTGCATTGGCTGGTGTGTTAAGGGACATGGAGAAATTCATCTCCAACATGGCAAAGGGCATAATGTTGAGCTCACTCTCTCTGCTGTCTCTGCTCCATTTCCCTGTCACAGTGCCGACTCAGAGACTGCCACTGTCATCCAAAACATAATCATCTTATAAAACCTCATGGAAGTAACAGTAGGTAAATGTACTCAGGTGCCTTCCCCACCGTACTGAGTTAGCTGATTTCAGTGGGACAGTGGTTGTAGTATGATAATCAATACATGCAAAGGAGATGGGCTAAAAGGGTCCATGCAATACCTGTTGGAAAGTACATCTCAGGTTTGGTTTGGATATCGTGAACATTTCGAAATGATGTTGAAGAGTGAGCAAGGTAAGTGGAACTGAACTCTGAGAGTTAACCCCTACAGAAGGAAGTACTTGCTAAAAAGCAATGATGTGGAGATGCTGGCATTGGACTGGGGTGGGCACAGTAAGAAATCTCAGAACATCAGGTTAAAGTCCAACAGGTTTATTTGGAATCACGAGCTTCTGGAGCACTGCTCCTTCACCAGGTAAGTGACTCACCTGATGAAGGAGCAGTGCTCCGAAAGCTCATGATTCCAAATAAACCTGTTGGATTTTAACCTGGTGTTGTGAGGCTAAAAAGCAAGCCATGAATCCCGGACCTGTGAACTGGCACCATTTACTCCTGGTGCTGTGGTTACATGCAAGGCTAACTGCAGACGGATATGTGAGTTCTCCAGTACTAAACAACACGCACTTCATCAAATGCCCAGAGAAAGAATCTCTGGAGAAAACATCAAGGAAGTCACATCTCTGTGTAAAACAGTTAAAAACATATTTTGATGCCTGATATTTTGACACCACAATCAGATAAAATCAATATTATGCACTTTTATAGAAGCTACTAGTACACATTTCAGGAAATATCAATTAGGATACAGTTTCATACCACATCATTTAATCAATCTGTTAAACATTTATTATTGTTTTCAACTGAAAGTGTTTGCAAATGCTGGATGGGCTCTGGAGAGATGTAGTGTGGATTCTGTAAATTCAATATTCCTGTTATATTTAACCTGAGTTATAAATTTCACATGATCCAAGAAGAAAATACAAAATTTAATAGTCAAGTGCTCTGTGGACACTTGCAGCTCTCCATTATTGTTCTTTCATTACATGTAAGGCTACACATGATTGTTATATTATTTTAATGAGGGGATAGGGATTGCAGATGAGGTAGAGGTAAGGGCATCAAAGCGAAATCTAATCCCATTATTGTTCATCATCCACACATAAGCGCCTTCCGACTGCCGCACTTGGACAGCGATGAGAGTGGGAACCCAGGCACCTTTAAAACTCTATGATCAGGATTTAAATGAGATAACTGGACATCCATTGCTGTCCTGGTTGACAGCTCAGTCAGTGCGGATTGCGTACTTCTTACTCCACACCCAATCCTATTACGTCCATCTTTCTCTCAGGGCTTTCCATACAACCATGGAATGGTTGTGCATAAGTAGGCAATTTGGCCCATCAAGTCTGCACTGACTCTCCAAAAGAGCATCCCACCCAGACCCTCCCATCCTCCCTATCCCTGCGACCATGCTTTTACCATGACCAATCCACCTATCCTACATATCGTTGGACACTAAGAGGCAATTTAGCATGACCAATCTACCTAACCTTCACAACTTGGGACACTAATGGATAATTTAGCATGGCCAATCCACCTCACCTGCACATCTTTGAACTGTGGGAGGAAATCAGAGCACCTGGAGGAAACCCATGCAGACACGGGGAAAATGTGCAAACTCCACGCAGACAATAACCCAAGGTCGGAATTGAACCCGGGTCCCTGGCACTGCATTGCTGACCATTGTGCCACCATGCCTTCCCCTTCTTCCTCGTCTCCACATCCCTCATGGCTATCTTTCATTGTTCCCCTCTGGGTATAATGACTCCTTCCACCCCAATCTCCCCATTGACCACAGCTTTGTGTTCCTTCTCACCTAATGCATCGCCCTTCCATCCCCCCTCTCCCAACCCAGCAGCAAACCCCCACAAAACAAGCCCATGGTTATACTCGAGATTCCTCTTGGCAGTCTTGGGTTACCCTACAGGAAAGTGCTCTATCGTTTTACCTTGTGGACCCTTTGAGAATTTAATCTCACTGAGATTCTCTCATCTCATTCTCATCTCACCCGCCACCTCCCTGATATCCCTCCAGAATGTCTGCACACTGGTAAACAAAGCCTTTGACGTGTACAAACTTATTGTTGATGATTGACATTTTTGGAACACCTTGCCTATTCCCGAAGTATTCTTATTTGGTTAGATTTTTCCAGCCATTGCCTCATCTTCCAAATAATATATATATTTATGTTATGTATGTTGGGGCATGCCCCTTTAAGAGAACAAGTCAGGTGACTCAGGACTCAAGCTCTACCCTGGGTGGAGCTTGTCGAGTAAGAGTTTTAACAACACTTGGTTAAAGTCCAACAGGAGCTGACCGAGCCAGTCTTGTACCGACTGTGCTAGGATAAAGACTTGTTAATAAACTATTCCAGTTAGTTTACTACCACTGACTTTGTGGTCTATTGTTAATCTCAATATCAGACCTCACACATAATAACTTACATATTCAACATTAACTCTTTATATACCACACCAATGTCTTCAGGAGGGGAGGAAGGTGGAGGAATCAGCCAGGAGGCAAATGAGGATTTAATACCTCTCCTTCAATGAAGTGAGTGTTTGAAACATCCTCCTTCCTACTTCCCCACAGCTAACGTGGGCAATGCTGGAACATATCTTCACCAGTCATGAGCTGTCAGCTACAGAAGAAAAACACTTTAAAAACATATTCAGAAAACTGACAGAAAGTAAATTAAATTCAGGTGCAGTCAGAAAACCATGCTCAGAGACATGGCAAGCTTCAATCTTAACTTGTTGATAACATTACTTATGGACAGAATTCAAACTGTTTTTTTGTGTGTTTCGTGATGTTCACTTTAAAATGCCATATATCTGATTTTCAATCCAGTTTAATAGACTCTCATGAGTCCCTCACCAAAGCAATGTGTCCTTTACTTCAACGTTATCATTACGGTCACAATCAGCAGTTTACTTCATAATAAAGATGCTTGTGGCTTGTCTGAATGCTGCAAGATTTGCTATTCTGTGATTGTAGCAGGGCACAGTACTTTTCTCTTTCTGTCTGTTAACTATGGAAGGAGAGTATTGTTTGCATACACATCAGTTACTGTGCATCAAAGTATTTTATTGTACATGAAGCCCAAGAGACAGAATCAGATACTGTAGAAATATACGCCCCCCTCTTCCTTATTTGTGGTTTTATTTCTGCTTGTCAAGGTGAGCGATCCCAGTACCTTTATGCTTTTTATTTAAACTCTGACAATGCTGAGCACATTCACTGGGGTAAAATGCCCCTTGCTGCTTCATCAGCGAATGACCAAACAAAGGTGTTAGGCTCGCTGACCAAATGCTTGGTCAAGAAGGTAGTTTTTGGGATCATCTTAAAAGAGGAATAAAAGGTAGCGAGGCAGAGAAAGTTAGGGAATGAATTCTAGAACTTAGGGCCCTGGCAACTGAAGGCATGACCTTCCTGGCAGACCAGTTAAAATTGAGCCTTGTTCTGCTATTAACACATTCTGCTCTCATATCTTTCTACCTATCAGCACCTCCTTTAGCCTTTAACATGACCACTAACATTCCTTTTGTCTTGTGTCCATGACATGCTTGTCAAATCTCTCAAGTTTCCACCTATCCCTGACCTATTTTATTTTACCTGCTCCAGCCCCTTCACAAATATAAGATACATGGAATCCATAGAATCTCTATAATGCAGAAGGAGGCCATTGAATCTGCACTGACCACAATCCCACCCAGGCCCAATTCCCGTAACCCCATATATTTACCCTGCTGATACTAGGGTCATTTTAGCATGGACAATCAACCGAACCTGCACATCATTGGACAGTGGGAGGAAACCAGAAGACCTAAAGGAAACCCACGTAGACATAGGGAGAATGTGCAAGCTCCACACAGACAGTGAGTGGCCCAAGGCCGGAATCGAATCCGGGTCCCTGGTGCTTTGAGGCAGCAGTGCTAACCACTGTGCCACCGTGCCGCCCATCATGTTTCTACCTTTCTTCAATTTTGATTGGACATGGTCATATGGACTCGAAACTTGGGATGGAATTTCCTGCCGGTGGGATTTTTGAACAACTTGCTGCATTTTCCAGGGCCAGCATTTATTGCTTATCCCTCATTGCCCTTGAGCTGGTAGTGGTGAGCCGTCCTCCTGACCCACTGAGGTCTTATTTCAGTTAAAATTGAGAATTTAAAATACGTCAGAATTGGACAAGCACAGATGTGTCAGTGCGTAGTGAAGCTGGAGGAGTTGACAGAGGTAGGGAAAAGCAAGGCTATGCAGATGTTTACAGGGTTGAGAATTGTAAAATCAAGATCCTGTTTAAACGGAGCCAATGAAGGTCAGTGAGAACAGGGGTGAAAGGTAAAAAGGAGGGATTAAAGTTTATTCATTAGTGTCACAAGTAAGCTTACATTAACACTGCAATTAAGTTACTGTGAAAATCCCCTAGTTGCCACACTCCGGCACCTGTTCGGATACACTGAGGGAAATTTGGCATGGTCAATGCACCTAACCAGCATGTCTTTCAGACTGTGGGAGGAAACCAGAGCACCTGGAGGAAACCCACGCAGACATGGGGAGAACACGCAGTCTCTGCACAGACACTGACCTAAGCCGGGAATCGAATCTGGGGCTCTGGAACTGTGAGGCAGCAGTGCTAAACAGTGTGCCACCAATTAAGGACATGGGGCCAGAGTTCTGGATAACCAAGGTACAATGTTGGATACAATATGGGAGTGTGTTGGAATAGCAGAGCCTGGTGGTAAGAGAAGCATTGCAAAGGGTTTTAACAGCGAACGTACTGAGGCAGGGGCAGAGTCAGGCAATGTTGTGGAGAAATACAGTCTTAATGGTGGCACAAATGTGTATTCAGCAGCTGAGATCAGCAGACGGAGTACCCTTCATCGTCCAGTACGTCCCCAGACCGGAAAAGCTACCACATCTTCTCCGGAGCCTTCAACATGTCATCGATGAAGACGAACACCTCACCACAGCCTCACTTCTTGCCTTCAAACAACCACACAACCTCAAACAGACCATTGTCCGCAGCAAACTACCCAGCCTTCAGGAGAACAGTGACCACAAGACCACACAACCCTGCCACAGCAACCTCTGCAAGACGTGCCAGATCATCGACATGGATGCCATCATCTCACGTGAGAACGCCATCCATCAAGTACACGGTACATACTTTTGCAACTCGGCGAATGTTGTCTACCTGATACGTTGCAGGAAAGGATGTCCCGAGGCATGGTACATTGGGGAAACCATGCAGCCGCTACGACATGAATGAATGAACACCGCTTGACAATTACCAAGCAGGAGTGTTCCCTTCCTGTTGGGGAACACTTCAGAAGTCACGGGCATTCAGCCTCTGATCTTCGGGTAAGCGTTCTCTAAGGCGGCCTTCACGACACACGACAGCGCAGAATTGCTGAGCAGAAACTGATAGCCAAGTTCCGCACACTTAAGTAAGGCCTCAACTGGGATCTTGGGTTCATGTCACACTATCTGTAACCCCCACGACTTGCCTGGGCTTGCAAAATCTCACTAACTGTCCTGGCTGGAGACAATACATATCTCTTTAACCTTTGCTTAACCCTCTCTCCACTCACATTGTCTGTACCTTTAAGACTTGATTACCTGTAAAGACTTGCATTCCAACCATTATCTTGTAAATTGAGTTTGTGTCTATATATGCCCTGTTTGTGAATACAACTCCTCACTCACCTGAAGAAGGAGCGACACTCCGAAAGCTTGTGCTACCAAATAAACGTGTTGGACTTTAACCTGGTGTTGTGAGACTTCTTACTCTGCTTGCCTTCATCAGCCAGGGCACTGAGGACAAGAGTTGGGAAATCATATTGTAGCTATATAAAACCATGGTTCGGCCGCATTTGGAGTAATGCATGCAGTTCTGGTCACCAGAAGGATGTGAAAGCTTTGGAGAGAGTGCAAAGAAGGTTCACCAGGATGTTGCCTGGTCTCGAGAGTGTTGTCAATGAGAAGAGGTTGAATAAACTGGATTGTTTTCACTGGAAAGACAGGGGCTGAGGGGAGACTTGAGAGGCATAGACAGAGTGGATAGTCAGGAGTTTTTTCCAAAGGTGGAAGTGCCAATTACAAAGGGGCACAGGTTCAAGGTGAGAGGAGGAGAGTTTAAGGGAGATGTGCGAGGGAGGTTTTTCATGCAGAGAGTGATGGGTGCCTGGAATGCGCTGCCAGAGGAAGTGGTGGAAGCAGGCATATTAGCATATAAAAGAAGCATCTGGATGTGTACATGAATAGGAAGGGAATCGAGGGATACAGACTGAGTCAGGGCAGAAGGTTTTTTTCAGTTTATTTGATTTGATTTGATTTATTATTATCACATGTATTAGTATACAGTGAAAAGTATTGTTTCTTGCGCGCTATACAGACAAAACATACCGTACATAGGGAAGGAAAGGAGAGAGTGCAGAATGTAGTGTTACAGTCATAGCTAGGGGGTGCAAAGAAAGATCGACTTCAAAAGTCTGATGGCAGCAGAGAAGAAGCTGTTTTTGAGTTGGTTGGTACGTGTCCTCAAACTTTTCCATCTTTTTTCCCTACGGAAGAAGGTGGAAGAGAATGTGTCCAGGATGTGTGGGGTCCTTGATTATGCTGGCTGCTTTTCCGAGGCAGCGGTAAGTGTAGACAGAATCAATGGATGGGAGGCTGATTTGCGTGATGGACTGGGCTTCATTCACAACTCTTTGTAGTTTCTCGTTGTCTTGGGCAGAGCAGGAGCCAGACCAAGCTGTGATACAACCAGAAAAAATGCTTTCTGTGGGGTATCTGTAAAAGTTGGTGAGAGTCATAGCGGACATGCCAAATTTCCTTAGCTTCCTGAGAAAGTAAAGGCATTGGTGGGCTTTCTTAACTATAGCGTCTGCATGGAGGGATCAGGACAGGTTGTTGGTGATCTAGGCACCTAAAAACTTGAACCTCTCGACCATTTCCACTTCGTCCCCGTTGATGTAGACAGGGGTATTTCCTCCACTAAGCTCCCTGAGGTCGATGGCTATCTCCTTCCGCAAGAAACTACAAAAGGTCATGAATGTAGCCCAATCCATCACGCAAACCAACCTCCCATCCATTGATTCTGTCTACACTTCCCGCTGCCTTGGAAAAGCAGCCAGCATAATTAAGGACCCCTCACACCCTGAACATTCTCTCTTCTACCTTCTTCTGTCGGGAAAAAGATACAAAAGTCTGAGGTCACATACCAACCGACTCAAGAACAGCTTCTTCCCTGCTGCTGTCAGACTTTTGAATGGACCTACCTCGCATTAAGTTGATCTTTCTCCACACCCTAGCTATGACTAGAACACTACATTCTGCACTCGCTCCTTTCCTTCTCTATGAACAGTATGCTTTGTCTGTATAGCATGCAAAACACTATACTTTTCATTGTATACATGTGACAATAATAAATCAAATCAAATCCTTTGTTTTGTTGACATTGAGCGAGAGATTATTACTGTCGTACCAGTTCACCAGATTCTCTATCTCTTTCCTGTACTCCATCTCATCATTATTTGAGATCTGACCCACCAGGGCAGTGTTATCAGATGTAATAACTGGAAATGAGAAAATGGCTGAGGCATTGAACAGGTATTTTATGTCGGTCTTCACAGTGGAAGACACAAATAACATGCCAAATATTGATGACAGGAAGACTATGGCAGGTGAGGACCTAGAAACTATCATTATCACGAAAGAGGTAGTGTTGGGCAAGTTAATGGAACTAAAGGTAGACAAGTCTCCTGGTCCTGATGGAATGCATCCCAGGGTACTAAAAGAGATGGCGGGAGAAATAACAAATGCACTAATGGTAATTTACCAAAATTCGCTGGACTCTGGAGTGGTTCCCGCAGATTGGAAAACAGCAAATGTGACGCCTCTGTTTAAAAAAGGAGGTAGACAAAAGGCAGATAACTATGGGCTGGTTAGCTTAACTTCTTAGTCAGGAAAATGCTTGAATCTATCACCAAGGAAGAAATAACGAGACATCTGGATATAAATTGTCCCATTGGTAAGACGCAGCATGGATTCATGAAGAGCAGGCCATGTTTGACGAATTTGGTGGAATTCTTTGAGAACATTACATGTGCAGTGGACAATGGGGAACCTGTGGATGTGGTGTATCTGGATTTCCAGAAGGCATTTGACAAGGTGCCGCACCAAAGACTGCTGCATAAGATAAAGGTGCACGGTGATACGGGTAATATATTAGCATAGATAGAGGATTGGTTAACTAACACAAAGCAAAGAGTGGGGGTAAATGGGCGTTTTTCTGGTTGGCGATCAGCGACTAGTGGTGTGCCTCAGGGATCAGTGTTGGGACTGTAATTGTTTACGATTTACAGAGATGACTTGGAGTTGGGGACCAAGTGTAGTATGTCAAAATTCGCAGATGACACTAAGATGGGTGGCAGAGCAAAGTGTGCAGAGGACGCTGAAAGTCTGCAAAGGGATATAGATAGTCTAAGTGAGTGGGCGAGAGTCTGGCAGATGGAGTACAATGTTGGTAAATGTGAGGTCATCCATTTTGGTAGGAATAACAGCAAAATGGACTATTATTTAAATGGTAAAAAATTGCAGCATTCTGCTATGCAGAGGGACCTGGGTGTCCTTGTGCAAGAATCACAAGGAGTTGGTTTGCAGGTGCAGCAGGTAATTAAGAAGGCAAATGGAATTTTGTCCTTCGTTGCTAGAGGAATAGAATTTAAAAACAGCGAGGTTATGTTGCAGCTATATAAGGTGCTGGTGAGGCCACACCTGGAGTACTATGTTCAGTTTTGGTCTCCTTACTTGAGAAAGGATATACTGGAACTGGAGGGGGTGCAGAGGAGATTCACTAGGTTGATTCCAGAATTGAGAGGGTTGGCTTATAGAACATAGAAAGCCACAGCACAAACAGGCCCTTCGGCCCACAAGTTGCGCCGATCACATCCCCACCTCTAGGCCTATCTATAGCCCTCAATCCCATTAAATCCCATGTACTCATCCAGAAGTCTCTTAAAAGACCCCAACGAGTTTGCCTCCACCACCACCGACGTCAGCCGATTCCACTCACCCACCACCCTCTGAGTGAAAAACTTACCCCTGACATCTCCTCTGTACCTACCCCCCAGCACCTTAAACCTGTGTCCTCTCGTAGCAACCATTTCAGCCCTTGGAAATAGCCTCTGAGAGTCTACCCTATCCAGACCTCTCAACATCTTGTAAACCTCTATCAGGTCACCTCTCATCCTTCGTCTCTCCAGGGAGAAGAGACCAAGCTCCCTCAACCTATCCTCATAAGGCATGCCCCCCAATCCAGGCAACATCCTTGTAAATCTCCTCTGCACCCTTTCAATGGCTTCAACATCTTTCCTGTAATGAGGTGACCAGAACTGCGCGCAGTACTCCAAGTGGGGTCTAACCAGGGTCCTATAAAGCTGCAGCATTATCTCCCGACTCCTAAACTCAATCCCTCGATTAATGAAGGCCAGTACGCCGTACGCCTTCTTGACCGCATCCTCCACCTGCGAGGCCGATTTAAGAGTCCTATGGACCCGGACCCCAAGGTCCTTCTGATCCTCTACACTGCTAAGAATGGTACCCTTCATATTATACTGCTGCTTCATCCCATTGGATCTGCCAAAATGGATCACCACACACTTATCCGGGTTGAAGTCCATCTGCCACTTCTCCGCCCAGTCTTGCATTCTATCTATGTCTCGCTGCAACTTCTGACATCCCTCCAAACTATCCACAACACCACCTACCTTGGTGTCGTCAGCAAACTTACCAACCCATCCCTCCACTTCCTCATCCAGGTCATTTATGAAAATGACAAACAGCAAGGGTCCCAGAACAGATCCCTGGGGCACTCCACTGGTCACTGACCTCCATGCAGAGAAAGACCCCTCCACAGCCACTCTCTGCCTTCTGCAGGCAAGCCAGTTCTGGATCCACAAGGCAACAGCCCCTTGGATCCCATGCCCTCTCACTTTCTCAAGAAGTCTTGCATGGGGGACCTTATCGAACGCCTTGCTGAAGTCCATATAGACCACATCCACCGCTCTTCCTTCGTCAATGTGTTTGGTCACATTTTCAAAGAACTCAACCAGGCTCGTAAGGCACGACCTGCCCTTGACAAAGCCGTGCTGACTACTTTTGATCATACTAAACTTCTCTAGATGATCATAAATCCTGTCTCTCAGGATCCTCTCCATCAACTTACCAACCACTGAGGTTAGACTCACCGGTCGGTAATTTCCCGGGCTGTCCCTGTTCCCTTTCTTGAATATAGGGACCACATCTGCAATCCTCCAATCCTCCGGAACCTCTCCCGTCTCCATCGACGATGCAAAGATCATCGCCAAAGGCTCCGCAATCTCCTCCCTCGCCTCCCACAGTAACCTGGGGTACATCCCATCCGGTCCCGGCGACTTACCAACCTTGATGCCATTCAATAGTTCCAACACATCCTCTTTCTTTATGTCCACATGCTCGATCCTTTCTGTCCACCGCAAACCAGCAGTACAACCACCCAGATCCCTTTCCACCGTGAATACCGAGGTAAAGTATTCATTAAGCAGCTCCGCCATTTCTAACGGTTCCGCACAAACTTTTCTCCCTCCCTTATGAAGAGAGACTGAGTAGACTGGGGCTATACTCATTGGAATTCAGAAGAATGAGGGGAGATCTTATAGAAACATAAGATTATGAAGGGAATAGATAAGATAGAAGCAGTGAAGTTGTTTCCACTGGCGGGTGAAACTAGAACTGAGGCATAGCCTCAAAATAAGGGGGAGCAGATTTAGGACTGAGTTGAGGAGGAACTTCTTCACACAAAGGGTTGTGAATCTGTGGAATTCCCTGCCCAGTGAAGCAGTTGAGGCTACCTCATTGAGTGTTTTTAAGGCAAGGATAGATACATTTTTGAACAGTAAAGGAATTAAGGGCTCTGGTGAGCGGGCGGGTAAGTGGAGCTGAGTCCACAAAAAGATCAGCCATGATCTTATTGAATGGCGGAGCAGGCTCGAGGGGCCAGATGGCCTACTCCTGCTCCTAGTTCTTATGTTCTTATCAGCAAACTTGAAAATCAAGTTGTAGGGGAATTTGGTCACACAATCATAGGTGTATAAAGAGTTTCGTCAGGGGCTGAGAACACAGTCTTGTGGGGCATTAATGTTAAGGATGATTGTGGAGGAGGTGTCATTGCCTATCCTTATTGATTGCGGTCTGTGGGTTAGGAAGTTCAGGATCCAGTCACAGAAGGAGGAGCCAAGCCCCAGGCTATAGAGTTTGGAGATGAGTTTTGTGGGAATAATGGTGTTGAAGGCTGAGCTGTAGTCAGTAAATAGGAGTCTGACATAGGTGTCTTTGTTGTCTAGGTGTTCCAGGGTTGAGTGTAGGGCCAGGGAGATGGCGTCTGCTGAGGACCTGTTGCGGCAGGAGGCAAACTGTAGTGGATCCAGGTAATCCGAGAGGCTGGAATTGATTTGTGCCATGACTAACCTTTCGAAGCACTTCATAATGATCCATGTCAGAGTCACCGGACGATAGTCAATAAGGCACGCTACCTGGCTTTTCTTTGGTACCGGGATGATGGTCATCTTCTTGAAGCAGATAGGGACCTCAGATTGTTGTAAAAAGAGGTTAAAGATATCTGCAAATACCCCCGCCAGCTGGTCCATGCAGGATCTGAGTGATTGTCCAGGTACCCCATTCGGGCCAGTCACTTTCCATGGGTTAACTTTCAAGAAGGCTGTTCTGATGTCTGCAAAGGTGACCTCGGATACAGGTTCATCCAGGGCTTCTGGAGTGGAGGGCGTGCTCGCACTGACCTCTTGCTCAAACCAGGCATAGAATGTGTTGAACTCATCAGGAAGGGGTGCATTGGTGCCGGCGATTTTACATGCCTTCATCTTGTAGCTTGTTTAGCCTTTGTAGCCTGTGGTTTAGTTAGGGCATCATGATCGGCTGTACTTTTTTTTTTGGTCCATCCCGTGCAGATTCAGAAGTAAATGCCTTCACACCGACATTCTGAATCCAGATGCCTGCCTGAGGAGCCTCTGTGAGGTGGAGCTGTGTGTCTTTAATGCACACATGACCCCATTCATTTTGAAATGATGTCCTCAAGAGTCAACAGGTAGTTGAAAAATAGAACCCTAGAATTCCTACAGTGAAGAAAGAGGCCATTTGGTCCATCGAGTCTGCAGCGACTCTCTGTCAGAGCATCCCACCCAGGCCCTCCTCTCTAACCTATCCCCATAGCACCGCACATTTACCATGGCTAATCCACCCAACCTACATATTCATGGGCACTAAGGGGCAATTAAGCATGGCCAATTCAGCTAACCTGTACATCTTTGGAGTGTGGAAGGAAACTGGAGCACCCGGAGGAAACCCAGGCAGACACGGGGAGAACGTGCAAGCTCCACACAGTCACCCAAGGCTGGGGTTGAACCCGGGTCCTTGGCGCTGTGAGGCTAACCACTATGCCATCATGCTGCCCAGGAGAGAACCATGTGCTTCTTGAGTAGTTAGTGTACTGTTGTAGCTTTCAATACAATGGGAGTGTGTATATTGGATAATACGGTGGGAGATTTATACTTACAGCATACTAGTTCATCATGATGGAAAATTGCATGAGACACACTAACCTGTGCAATCCCAATCTTCACTCCCATCACACAAGGCTTGGTATCAGGTCACAAAAACATTCTGATGGCTCCAGTGCTCTTTTAGCTCGCATAACCTTGATTGTCCATTGCTGAGGATCTCTCCCGTATTATTATAGTCTAATGTCCTCCTCAGCTTGATGGAGATCCAGAAAGACACTTTTCACATGATTTTCACAGATCCTGCACTTATTACTTTCTGCCGTATTTTCAAGAATATGAGGATACCACCACTAGCTCATGTCATCCTTCCACACACAACCCCGGCCCCAACCCCAGCCACTGTTTTATTTACTTATAGTAACAGGTAACTTATTTTCCAATTGTTGGTTCTATTGAGTCCATACCTGTAACACTAGCCTACACTTTCTCTTCAAACACTGCACCTTCTCAACATTCCAGTATTTTCTGTTCTCCTTTAGATTTCCAACATTTTATTTTTCTTTCCAATGCTGGTACAATCCTTTCTCCTGTTGCTCTTGTTTCATTTGACTAATATGACCAAGATCAAATTTCCTCCAATGACTGTCAGACCCTTCACCTTTTATACTTCAATTAGCCCTTTAATCCTAATTGTATTCATCGCATCATCTTCAATGTGTCTTCCTGAACTCATCATTATCCCACGCAGTATTATCAATCTCTCTCACTCCAGTTCACGCTCCTCCTCAGAAATCTCTTTGCTACTTAATGCTAAGAAAACTTAAACTTTAAATTGAAATCTCCACTAACTTGAAAGTCACGAATGAAACTGTAAACAACAGTGTGGCTTTCAGCACCGCAGTTCCAGTAACTGTCTTGTCATCTGAAATTTGGCACAGTGAATAAGGATACGTCTTTCATACAGGTTGCTGCTGATTGTACAATGTTAATCTTTTCCTAATCTCAGGATAGGTTTTCATTGAGCACCGCCTGGGCAGAGCACAGAAATGAAAAAAGAATCAGGTGGACTCTTACCAAAGTGAGATCCTCCTCTGAGATTCCCATTGTGGCACTTCACCCAGGCAACTTGAAAATGTTCTACACATCTACTAGTCTCATTAGCATCCACTATCTCTTATCTTAAAGGTTCACCATTTGCCTTTTTCCAGCCTCTTTAACATTCCCATCACTATCTATTTTGAATTCAAATATTGCTCCAGTTTTGCCACTGCTAAAATTTTTCATAAATGTCAAATGCTCCTTTCCCCCTGCACCCCTGTAACAATGCATCAATCTCATTGTCCATTTCTGGCAAGAGCCAAATACTACTTAACATATCTTTTCCTTCTTATGTTACTGGAAATTACAGAAGAGTGGCCTGAGAGGCAATCCCAAATCCAACCGAAACCTTTTTTTTATTAATTCAAGGGGTGTGAACATCAGAATATATTGCCCATACCTAACTACCCTTGAACTGAGTGACTTGCTAGGCCAGCTCAAAGGGCTTTTAAGAGTCAACTACATTGCTGTGGGTCTGGAGTCACATGTAGGCTAAGCCAGGTAAGGACGGCAGATTTCCTTCCCTAAAGGACATTAGTGAACCAGATTGGTCTTAACAACAATCAACAATGGCTTCATGGTCATATTTTAATTCCAGACTTTTTATTGAATTCAAATTTCACCATCTGCCGTGGTGGGATTCGAATCCGTGTCCAAAGAGCATCACCCTGGGTCTCTGGATTACTAATTCAGTGACAATACCACTGCACCACTATGTCTTACCAACCTGCAACCTCCTCCCGTCCGTCTGATCTCATCTGTTGTCTCCAAACATTCCTTTCAACTTTGCTTGTGTTCACTCCAGCCAATCAAATTGACTTCCTGCACACTTTACATCCTTTGGTGAAATTTAGATTTGTCACCATCTTTTACTCCACCATTCTCCCTTCCAGAACTAATATCTGGGAATTGCCAACCTTGAAGTCTTCACCTTCTCATTCAAACCTTCAGGCTTTTAGAACAAAATATTGGCCTCTCTTAGACTTTCATTTTGCATTCTCACTGAATCCAACAATAAATAAATATGAGGGTCTTTTTGGTACAAAGCCATTTGTGGCTTTCTTCTGAAACAGATCAGTCTTAGCTCCTGGGTTTACGTGGTTTATCTTCCTGTTTTCAGCTTGTACAAGTCCCGACCTCTGGTTCTTTTACCGCACCCATTCATATTCTTTTTAAAAGGAATTACCCAGTACCTCTTGATTTCTACAACTGATTTTGCACCATTTGCCAGAAAGCACGTATATTCCGATTACACATTGTGAGAAAGGGTTTATTTTAATCTCCCTTTAAATATCTACTGCTTATCTAAAGACTGTAGCCTCCTGACTTCAATCTGTTCAGCATTGGAAACGATTTGTCTTCACCTTGTCTATTGCTTTCAGCATTTTGCACACGTCGATCAAATTCCTCTCCTCTGGGCAGAATGTAAAGT
This sequence comes from Mustelus asterias, assembly GCF_964213995.1. Classification (NCBI taxonomy): domain Eukaryota; kingdom Metazoa; phylum Chordata; class Chondrichthyes; order Carcharhiniformes; family Triakidae; genus Mustelus; species Mustelus asterias. The sequence continues at coordinate 61,985,561 of NC_135804.1, read as the reverse complement.
TACAAACGCACTGGCATTAGAGGGTTAAACTATTGATTTGGGGGGAAGTTGCCAGCCAGAGGAGAGTTTTTTCCCAAGCCACAATGCCAGAAGCAGTCAAACTGCAGCATTTTTTGACCTATATTTATTTAGTCAGTCGTGAGAATCTAAGTGAAAGAGAAAATAATAAGTTAACATAAACGTCATTAGATTTCAGGCATTTCTTTCCCCAGTAATCAACTAAGATTGTAAGGTGATTATCAACAGGCAACCAACCCCTGCGTCACCCCCTCTGCTCCAAACAAACAGATTGAGCAGTTTTGTGTTAAACCAGGTGTACCCCTGATACCTGTCCTGATCCAATCACAGAAATCATCCCTTGCCCTGTTGCTGCTAAATCCTTCAGAATGAGATAACAGAACACCAACTATTTGCACAACTCCATGCAGGAATGTAGGACACACTGTACTAGTGCATCCAAAGGCAATAGACTGATGCAGTGCTAATTCCACAATCTGTTGTTTTAACGGTCACTGGATAATCTTGGTTTCCCTCTCATAGAAACACTGCAGTACAGAAGGAGGCCATCTGGCCCATTGAGTCTGCACTGGCAACAATCCCACCTCGGGCTTATCCCCGTAACCCCACATATTCACCCTGCTAATCCCTCTAACCTACATGTCCCGGGACACTAAGGGGCAATTTAGCATGGCCAATGCATCTAACCCGCACATCTTTGGACTGTGGGAGGAAGCCCATGCAAACACAAGGAGAACATGCAAACTCCATACAGACAGTGACCCGAGCTGGGTCCCTAGAGCTGTGAGGCAACCGTGGTAACCACTGTGCCATCTTGCCATTTTTTTCTGTCATTCTTGGGTTTTTTTGTTGTCTGTATTCTGCCTTTCTCCGATCCATTCCACCACTCTCTCCACTCCTCTAACCTTTTCTTGGCTTCATGGAGTGCTGAGAGATGCAGCATTTGATTCTGACACACAGGTTCCAGGTGTGGAATGTGACTGACTAGCCAGCCTAGAATCTAATTTGTCCATGGTGACAGTAGCTGCAGAGTGTTAGGCAACATGTAATATCGGATTATGAGTACAGGTCTTCAGGAGAATTAAAAATTCCAGGTTGCCAACAACTAAATTTTAGTTTGAACGCCACTGGCTAAGAAGAACAAAAATGATAGAGAAGCAGGTTACTATAGTATTTACCTGAGGGATTGTGCGTAACCCATAACTGACTGGGGCAGCTTCCAAGCTACTCAACTGGAGCAATAGCAACAATGGACAAATTGTATTTATCTTTAATGTCAAAGATCATTCCAAGTCGTCTCACAGAGGAGTTAACAATTCTGCACCAAGCTTTGTAGAAGGTACGTGAGGTCATCAAAAACTTGGTCATGCTTGGTGGCAGCACTCTGACTCAAGTTAGAAGATAGCTACACTCCAGTGACTTGCTCTAGGATGTCTCTTCATGGAGTATCACGCTGATTCTAAAACCAAGGCCCTGTTTGTCCTCCCAGGTGGTTTAACAGTTCTTATGACACATTTTGAAGAGCAGGGGAGTTCTCTCAGTTTTCCCAGTGCCCCGGCCAATATTTATCCCTCAACCAACAGCAGCAGAAACAAACGATCAGCTCTGCTGTTTGTGGGAGCTTGCTGTACACAAATTGGCAGCTTCATTTCCTACATCAGTGCCTACACTTCAAAAGCACATCATTCTGCTTTGAGTTGTCTGAAGATTGTGAAAGGAACTAGATAAATACAAGTCTTTATTTTGCTTTTAGAACAGAGTTTTGTTTTCAGAACCCTTTCTAAGGTGAGTAGAGAGGTGGAGGGGACTTGGTTACAAAGAGAAGGGTCAATGCAGCTATATAGATAGTCACATTCTTTAAGTCAAAGCTCCCCGCAGTTGGTGTTAGAGGGCAAAAGGACCAGGGGGCAGAAGTTTGAGGAGAATGTTCATCAGAAAGGAAGGAGTGGTGCATTGTCTTTGGCCTGCAGGATGATCCTGGACCAGTAGGAGGAGATGTTTGCGGAGAGGGAACTCGACCAGTCATACGGCACGACTCCAATATGTGCCAAGGTGTGTCAGAGGAATGACAAGGGTGCGAGATGGTGGGTGAATCAGTAAATGTGAGAGGACATCAAAGACAGAAGAGAAAAAATTGTTCAGTGGATCAAGTGGCAGTGGGGTTATAACAAGTAGAGAAATGTGGAGAGGGAGGGAAATGAGGAAGTAGTCAGAGATATTCATGTACGTAATCGAAGTCTTAGAGGCAAATAGGGCAGTCAAGGTGGCAAAGACTTAGGGTGACCAGGGTGCAAGAGGAGAAGTTAACAAGAAGGCTGCGGCTAAAGGAGTACATAAGCAGGAGCGAGGTGAATTGAGGTAGAGGTTGAAACCACAGAGCAGGAGCAATCAATCAGTACACAAACCAGTGGAGGAGAGGAGATCTCAGCAAGCACATTGTCATGGGATTTAGCAGAACTGAAAAGGGCAAGGAGTTTCAACGGATTGAGGATGGAGAGAAAAGATTAAGAGCTCAATTGAGTTACTGAAAAGCAGCAGTGCTGGTAAGAGATTAATTGGATTAATTGAATTGTTTATTTATTTAATTAGTCAGCTAGTGTGTGTATTTTTTTGGCCTTTACTTTAACAGCAGTTTTTCAAGTTTAAAGTGAAAACTAGAAGTGGGCAGCAAAGGAGTCTGGGAAGGGTTTTTATTTTAACTTTAAAAGTTAGTTACCTGGGAGGTTCCCCCTCATTGATCCACTGGAGCAAGCTGAGAGGGGTGATTGAAAAGCAGCAGTGCTGGTAAGAGATTAATTGGATTAATTGAATTGTTTATTTATTTAATTAGTCAGCTAGTGTGTGTATTTTTTTGGCCTTTACTTTAACAGCAGTTTTTCAAGTTTAAAGTGAAAACTAGAAGTGGGCAGCAAAGGAGTCTGGGAAGGGTTTTTATTTTAACTTTAAAAGTTAGTTACCTGGGAGGTTCCCCCTCATTGATCCACTGGAGCAAGCTGAGAGGGGTGATTGAAAAGCAGCAGTGCTGGTAAGAGATTAATTGGATTAATTGAATTGTTTATTTATTTAATTAGTCAGCTAGTGTGTGTATTTTTTTGGCCTTTACTTTAACAGCAGTTTTTCAAGTTTAAAGTGAAAACTAGAAGTGGGCAGCAAAGGAGTCTGGGAAGGGTTTTTATTTTAACTTTAAAAGTTAGTTACCTGGGAGGTTCCCCCTCATTGATCCACTGGAGCAAGCTGAGAGGGGTGATTGAAAAGCAGCAGTGCTGGTAAGAGATTAATTGGATTAATTGAATTGTTTATTTATTTAATTAGTCAGCTAGTGTGTGTATTTTTTTGGCCTTTACTTTAACAGCAGTTTTTCAAGTTTAAAGTGAAAACTAGAAGTGGGCAGCAAAGGAGTCTGGGAAGGGTTTTTATTTTAACTTTAAAAGTTAGTTACCTGGGAGGTTCCCCCTCATTGATCCACTGGAGCAAGCTGAGAGGGGTGATTGAAAAGCAGCAGTGCTGGTAAGAGATTAATTGGATTAATTGAATTGTTTATTTATTTAATTAGTCAGCTAGTGTGTGTATTTTTTTGGCCTTTACTTTAACAGCAGTTTTTCAAGTTTAAAGTGAAAACTAGAAGTGGGCAGCAAAGGAGTCTGGGAAGGGTTTTTATTTTAACTTTAAAAGTTAGTTACCTGGGAGGTTCCCCCTCATTGATCCACTGGAGCAAGCTGAGAGGGGTGATTGAAAAGCAGCAGTGCTGGTAAGAGATTAATTGGATTAATTGAATTGTTTATTTATTTAATTAGTCAGCTAGTGTGTGTATTTTTTTGGCCTTTACTTTAACAGCAGTTTTTCAAGTTTAAAGTGAAAACTAGAAGTGGGCAGCAAAGGAGTCTGGGAAGGGTTTTTATTTTAACTTTAAAAGTCAGTTACCTGGGTGGTTCCCCCTCAGTAGTAGTTTTTTTTTTTCTCTCGGGCCCCTAGCCCTATAAATTGGTGCAGAGGAGATACCCGATCCTCTAGACTGGTAGAGGATCCCACCCTTCCATCCTCCTCTAACCTAATTATAAGTGTGGGGAAGTTTTTTGTTTTCTTTTTTTCTTGCTGGTAATGGCTTCAGGGATGGCAGTTCAGGCAGTATGCTGCATCTCCTGTGGGATGTATGTGGTGAGGAAATCCAGTAGTGTTTCAGGAGATTTTAGTTGTAAGAAGTGCATTAGATTGCAGCTTCTGGAGGAGCGTGTAAAGGAGCTGGAGGGGGAGGTAGAGGAACTCCGCATAATTCGGGAGGCGGAGGTGGAAGTTGATAGGAGTTATAGAGAAATAGTAACTCCTAGAAATGAGGCTTGGGTCAATGCCAGGAGGAGGGGTAAGAAGCAATCGGGAAGACAATCCCCTGGGGCGGTTCCCCTCCATAATAGGTTTTCGGTGCTGGAGGCTACAGTTGAGGAGGAATCAACTGAGCATAGAGAGCAGATCTCTGGGGGTGAGCCGAGTGAGAAAGCTCAGGTGGTTAGGGGCTGTAAAAGACTGGGCCTTGTGATTGGGGACTCCACAATTAAGGGGACAGATAGGAGGGTCGGAACTAAAGGTAGGGACTCAGGGTTGGTGTGTTGCCTACCAGGGGCTGGGGTCCGGGATGTGTCTGACAGGGTATTCAGGACTCTTAGGGGGGAGGGAGATAAACCACAAGTTATTGTACATGTGGGGACACACGACATAGGGAGGATAGGGGAAGGGGATATTAGGCAGGGATTTATGGAGTTGGGGTGGAAACTAAAGGCCAAGACTGACAGAGTGGTTATCTCTGGACTCTTGCCTGTACCACGGGATAGTTTAGAGAGGAATAGGGAGAGGGAAGGTTTGAATTCATGGCTGAGGGGATGGTGCAGGAGGGAGGGGTTCAGGTACTTAAGCAATTGGGGCTCGTACTGGGGAAGGTGTGACCTCTATGAGAAGGATGGTCTACACCTTAATCAGAAGGGGACCAATATCCTGGGGGGTAAATTTGCTAAGGCCATGCAGGGAGGTTTAAACTGATTCGGGGGGGGGAGGGATCCTGAGTAGTGGGGCTGAAAGTGAGGGATGCATGGATGGGGACTGCAATGCACGGCATTGCAGAGGTGGGGTGGAGCAGGGTTTGAAATGTGTATACTTCAATGCCAGGAGTATTCGCAATAAAGTGGGTGAACTTGCAGCGTGGATCAGTACCTGGGACTTCGATGTTGTGGCTATTTCAGAGACATGGATAGAGCAGGGGCAGGAATGGATGCTGCAGGTCCCGGGGTTCAAATGTTTTAGTCGAAGTAGGGAAGGAGGTAGAAGAGGGGGAGGGGTAGCATTATTGGTCAGAGATTGTATCACAGTGTCAGAGAGGAGGTTTGATGAGGACTTATCTGTTGAGGTAGTATGGGCGGAGATTAGAAATAGGAGAGGAGAGGTCACCCTGTTGGGAGTCTTTTATAGACCTCCTAAAAGTTCTAGAGAGGTTGAGGAAAGGATTGCGGAGTCAATCCTGCTTAGGAGTGATAGTAATAGGGCAATTGTTATGGGGGATTTTAACTTGACTAATATTGACTGGAATTGTTATAGCTCTAGCTCGTTAGAGGGGTCAGTTTTTGTTCAAAGCGTGCAGGAAGGTTTTTTGACTCAGTATGTAGACAGGCCAACTAGAGGTGAGGCTATATTGGATCTGGTGCTGGGAAATGAGCCAGACCAGGTGCTAGACTTGGAAGTTGGTGTGCATTTTGGTGATAGTGACCACAATTCGGTTACGTTCACCTTAGTGATGGAAAGGGATAGGCATGAACCTCGGGCCAGTGGTTTTAGCTGGGGGAAGGGTAATTATGAGGCTATTAGGAGAGAATTAGGAAACATAGGTTGGACTAGGAGATTACAGGGACTGGGAACGTCCGACATGTGGAGTTTTTTCAAGGAGCAGCTACTGCGAGTCTGTGATAGGTATGTCCCTGTCAGGCAAGGAGGAATTGGTAGGGCTAGGGAACCGTGGTGCACCAAAAAGGTTTCTTTGTTGGTTAAAAAGAAAAAGGAGGCTTATGTTCGGATGAGACGTGAGCACTCGGGTAGTGCACTAGAAAGCTTTAGATTGGCTAAGAGGGAGTTGAAGAGCGAGCTTAGAAGGGCTAAAAGGGGACATGAGAAGACTTTGGCGGATAGGGTTAAAGAGAATCCTAAGGCGTTCTATAGGTATGTCAAGAACAGAAGGTTGGTTAGGGCAAGTTTAGGGCCAGTTATAGATGGCAGAGGGAAGTTATGTGTGGAACCGGAGGAGATTGGTGAAGCATTGAACCAATATTTCTCTTCGGTGTTCACGCAAGGGGACATGAATATAGCTGAGGAGGACACTGGGTTGCAAGGGAGTAGAATAGACAGTATTACAGTTGATAAGGAGGATGTGCAGGATATTCTGGAGGGTCTGAAAATAGATAAATCCCCTGGTCCGGATGGGATTTATCCAAGGATTCTCTGGGAGGCAAGAGAAGTGATTGCAGAGCCTCTGGCTCTGATCTTCAGGTCGTCGTTGGCCTCTGGTATAGTACCAGAAGATTGGAGGTTAGCGAATGTTGTCCCATTGTTTAAGAAGGGGAACAGAGACTTCCCCGGGAATTATAGACCGGTGAGTCTCACTTCTGTTGTCGGCAAGATGTTGGAAAAAATTATAAGGGATAGGATTTATAGTTATTTGGTGAGTAATGAATTGATAGGTGATAGTCAGCATGGTTTTGTGGCAGGTAGGTCGTGCCTTACTAACCTTATTGAGTTTTTTGAGAAAGTGACCAAGGAGGTGGATGGGGGCAGGGCAGTGGACGTGGTATATATGGATTTTAGTAAGGCGTTTGATAAGGTTCACCATGGTAGGCTTCTGCAGAAAATGCAGATGTATGGGATTGGGGGTGATCTAGGAAATTGGATCAGGAATTGGCTAGCGGATAGGAAACAGAGGGTGGTGGTTGATAGTAAATATTCATCATGGAGTGCGGTTACAAGTGGTGTACCTCAGGGATCTGTTTTGGGGCCACTGCTGTTTGTAATATTTATTAATGATCTGGATGAGGGTATAGTTGGGTGGATTAGCAAATTTGCTGATGACACCAAAGTCGGTGGTGTGGTAGACAGTGAGGAAGGGTGTCGTAGTTTGCAGGAAGACTTAGACAGGTTGCAAAGTTGGGCCGAGAGGTGGCGGATGGAGTTTAATGCGGAGAAGTGTGAGGTAATTCACTTTGGTAGGAATAACAGATGTGTTGAGTATAGGGCTAACGGGAGGACTTTGAATAGTGTGGAGGAGCAGAGGGATCTAGGTATATGTGTGCATAGATCCCTGAAAGTTGGGAATCAAGTAGATAAGGTTGTTAAGAAGGCATATGGTGTCTTGGCGTTTATTGGTAGGGGGATTGAATTTAGGAGTCGTAGCGTTATGTTGCAACTGTACACAACTCTGGTGCGGCCGCACTTGGAGTACTGTGTGCAGTTCTGGTCCCCACATTACAGGAAGGATGTGGAGGCTTTGGAGAGGGTGCAGAGGAGGTTTACCAGGATGTTGCCTGGTATGGAGGGGAGATCCTATGAGGAGAGGCTGAGGGATTTGGGATTGTTTTCGCTGGAAAGGCGGCGGCTAAGAGGGGATCTTATTGAAACATATAAGATGATTAGAGGTTTAGATAGGGTGGATAGTGATAGCCTTTTTCCTCTGATGGAGAAATCCAGCACGAGGGGGCATGGCTTTAAATTGAGGGGGGGTAGTTATAGAACCGATGTCAGGGGTAGGTTCTTTACCCAGAGGGTGGTGAGGGATTGGAATGCCCTGCCAGCATCAGTAGTAAATGCCCTAGTTTGGGGGCGTTTAAGAGATCCGTAGATAGGTTCATGGACGAAAAAGAAATTGGTTTAGGTTGGAGGGTCACAGTTTTTTTTTTTAACTGGTCGGTGCAACATCGTGGGCCGAAGGGCCTGTTCTGCGCTTGTAATGTTCTATGTTCTATGTTCTATGTTCTATGAATGACTGAAGATTTTTGGTGGGGGTGGGGTGGGGGGGATGCTGGAGATGTAACACATTGGGGGAACTTTACCATTTTGAGTCCTAAAATGCCGGATTGGGGCGTCAAAATAGATCCACACCTGGAATCCCTCTTTCTCAGCGCACCCATATGCCGTTTTGCCGGCTCCGGTC